>NC_142011.1:72990876-73590876 GCF_049901735.1 Notechis scutatus
CCAACTGTTTTTGACAACAGACAATTTGATTGTTAAAAGGAATCTTAAGTAAGTGTATGTGTATGTGTATCTTTATTGTATGCTAATTGTTTAATATTCACTGGCATGACAGGTATAATGAAAGGTTGGTTAAGAAAAATTATACAGTGGAGAGTTCAACATAATTAGTCAATGCAGTACCTAAAGTACAAAACAGATTTGCTTAGCAGAAATCAATAGAAAAGAAATCTGAAAAGATAGTGGGGAAAATGAAAATTGCTATATAGAAATAAACCCAAAGGCAGGGGTAGCAAACTAATTTTCCCAATGGGCCACATGTTCTGGAGGACCGAACCAATAGGACCAACACATTACTGTGAAGGCATGCACATACATATACACATTGAAAAAAGTAATGTTCAAAATAAAAGCAATGTAGTTGTTCTGTGTGTATGGTGTGCACTTATTTATATTTACAGAATACAGAATAACAGAGTTGGAAGAGACTTGTAGGTCTTCTAACCCACCTCCCTGCCAAGCAAATGGCTGTCCAGGCTCTTCTTGAAAGCCTTCAGTGATGCACCCACAACTTCTGAAGGCAAGCTGTTATATTGGATGATTGTTCTCACTGTCAGAAAATTTCTCCTTATTTCTAGGTTGAATCTCTCCTTGATCAGTTTCCTTCCATTTTTCCTTGCCACTCAAATATTGAAACACTGCTTTCATGTCACCCCTGATCCTTCTCTTCACTGCATTAGTCATTTCCTGCAACCATTCTTTATATGTTTTAGCCTCCAGTTCCCTAATCGTCTTTGTTGTTCTTCTCTGCACTCTTTCTAGAGTCCCAACATCTTTTTTATAGTGTGGTGACCAGTGGTGGGATTCAATTTTTTTTACTACCGGTTCTGTGGGTGTAGCTTGGTGGACATGGTGTGGCTTGGTGGCCGTGGCTTGTGGGCATGGCAGGGGAAGGTTACTGCAAAATCCCATTCCCTACTCACCTCACTAACCTGCTTTCCAGCTCCGTTCTCCTGTGCAGGGCAACAAAAGAAGACCCAGCCAATCAGCTGGGACTCAGGAGGCAGAGAATAGATGGGGGCAGCACCATTCAGAGGTGGTGTGTTAGGAATGTAAGTCACCTAACAGTTGGGTTTGAAAACATATAAACCAGGATAGACATTTTAATACTGTCTCTTTAAGGGAATGCTAAAATTGTAATTGGGTGTGGTTCTTCAAACAGCCAAAAGATGTAGCCAGAAACCTGGGTTGTTCTGTTCTGTTGTTGCTGAAAGTGTTGCTGTTCCTGCATTTCCCTATTGATTGTTGCTGATCATAGTTCTTCTTGGATTTGATGTGAGTCTTTTACTGAACTGTTTTTGATACTGGACTTTGTTATTGGAAATCCCTGGACTGAAAACTGACTGCTTTAATTGTGAATGACTTGGACTTTGTTGAACTTTGCTTAAATGTTTATTGGAAGTGAAAACCTACATTTTTACTATACAGTGTATCTGTGTGCTGGTTGCGTGTTAATCTTCACCACTCTCACTACATCTCCCTGTGTGCACTAATTATCCTAAAGGGGAATTACCTCAACACTGGTTATGGGCCCAGTCCATACCAGGCTCAGATAACTGAGAGTTTGTGTGAATACACAGTACCATATACAGACAGCTGTTTAATGTTTAATTGTGGGTTACTATCCTGGTAAAGATGGCACAAGACCCATCAACAAGTCTATCACTGATAACCTGGTTGGATGGAACAAACTATGTTTCCTGGTCTATGAAGTGCAGTCTACTTCTGCGTAGAGAAGGATTATGGACTGTAGTTCAAGATCCACCAGATGTAAATGCTTGGGATCCAGATGATGAGGACGATGCCAAGAAGTTAACTGACTTTAAAGGAAACAATGAACGAGCTCTTTGTATAATTGGACTAACACTGAGTGACCAGCAGCTAGTCCATATTTGGGGAGAAGAGTTTGTTGCTAGGTGTTGGGAGAATTTGAAGAGGATTTATGTTTGTGACAGTGTAAGTGCACACATACATCTTACATGTAAACTGTTTAGAGCACGTCTTCTGAAAGGTGGAGATATGTTAGCTCATTTAAACTTCATGAAAAGAACTTTTCAAGAGGTACATGAAAAGGAATTGATATTTTCAGAGCTGCATCAAGTTTACATCATTCTTTGGATGAAAGTTATGATGATTACGTATCTTCACTGGAAGTCCTGACCAAAGATGAACTGACATTGACTGACATAACCGGAAGGTTCTTAGAAGAAGAAAGAAGACGACTGGATAGGGACCAACTGAGGAAGGAACAAAAACAAGAAGAGGATTTGTGTTCAACTGCCTATACTGTTAGAAAATGTTTTTCTTGTGGGGCTAGGGGACATATAGCTAGATTCTGTAAGAAGGGCAAATGACAGAATACTGGTAATCACCAGAAGGCTAAGAAGAATGTTAGTTTAGCTATGTCTAGCAATTCAACTGTAAACCATGATTTGTGGGTTGTTGATAGTGGAGCACCGCAGTGCATTACTAAAAATAGAGAGAGGTTTTTAAAGATGTCTACGAGTAAGCAACATGTATCATTGGCAAATGGATGGAAGATGAAAGCGTCTGGTGAAGGTACTGCATATTGTTCATATGTAAATGAGCATTTAACGATGTTATATGTAAATAAACTGAAATTTAATTTATTATCAGTAAGGGCTTTAGTTAATCTTGGTTATGTAGTAACCTTTGGGGGAGATAACTGTATAATAGAGAAAGAGGGTAAAAGTGTTACTGCTACTTTGGAGAATGATTTATATGTGATACATGATGACTAGTTGAAGATGGCTAACTCGGTTTATAACAATGTTAGGCCACATGATGAATGCATACATTTACTACATAGACGACTGGGGCACATTAATTTCAAAATGCTCAAACAAACTGTTGAATTGTCAGAGGGAGTAAAATTAAAACCCTGTAGTAAATACTTAAACTGTAATGCCTGTAGCCAAGAGAAAAGCAAGGTTATTCCAGCAAACAGACTTAATGGGTTTAAGACCAAAGAACTTTTAGAGGTTGTTTTTGCTGACATAATTGGTTCTAAAAAACCCAGTTTGGGAGGTGCCTGCTATGTTTTGAGTATAATGGACCATTACTCATGGTACGGTTTCTGCTATCTCATGAAAAACAAAACAGAAACATTCCAACATTTCTTTAATTGACTATTGGTTTATAATATAACAATGCTATCTTATGTACCTTTGCAGAATCCCTTTTGCAATTAAATTTTCACCCATTATCTCTAAACAAGCTTATGGTTACAATCCTTATATCTTTTCCCTGTTTCTCCATTTCTTGTTTCTGTCTTTTACAACTTCTTTTCCTTGCCTTCTTCCCCCTCTTCTTCTCCCTCCCCTTTTACCCCCTCGTCTCTCTACTTCTAACTCTCTCATCTGTAATCCCCTCTTCTGTTGCTTTCTAATATTATACTTATCTTTCAAATTATTCTTCTTCTTTTTGGTTGTTTTTTCTAGTCTTAAACCTTTCACTCTCTTTCCCCCCTTTTCTTTTTTCCCCCCATTTAAAATTATTTGATCATTAAAGATGGCTTCTTCTGTGTCCCAATCTTCTTGTTCTGCAAGCGTCACTTGTTGTTTCTGATAGTTCCAGATCTCCATTTCTAAGAATTGAAATACGAAGCCAAAAGAACCTCTCCCTTCTTTCCATTTTTTAAGTTCCATTTTCAGTTCTTCTAAGAGTGATACCATTTTAAAGACTTTTAAATAACCACCCTGTTAGGGTTTGGAATTAACCCTAGAAGAGTATTGCAGCAGTAGTCAAGCCAGGCAATCAAAGGAGAGCGGAATGGCCCAGTATACACACACTGAATACAAACACTGTTTGTAGTTTAAATAGTTTTTAATCCAGTTAGAGTTTAAGCATTGTCATTCAGTCCATTAAGTCATTCACAGTATTTCCATCCAGTAAGACTCACTAGTATAGTTCAAGTTAAGAGTCCTTGCAATATCTTTATCAGCCGATAAAGATATCTTCTCCTCCTCAGGTTTCACTCTCCAGAGAAACAAACACTGGATATTCAGCAAACAGTAGCAAACAACTAAACAGTTCAGTCACAGGCACTCACAGTCAGTAATCACAGTTAGTCGCAGCAGCACACAGTAACAGACAGACAATGTAACAGTCAGTTTCTAATGCTTCCCTTATATTGTAACTTCTAACCGCACCCTTAATCGGCTAATTGCCTGCTGCATTGTGCTTAAAGTGATAAGCACTTAAACCATGATATCTAAGTTTTATATATTTATTCACCCAAACCATATTTGGTATCAATGTTATACCTAACATACTCCCCTTTTGGGTGAAATAAATATATAATACCTTTACAATCTTATCCCATATTTTTCACAACTCTCCTGGTGCTTACTGGCACCTTGGGCTTTCTAGTAAAATTATTAAAATTATCAGCTAAATTGTCCTCCAAACATGCAGTACTCTAGCTGAATCATCTTACTTCTTACAGATTGTCTCACGTTTAGGTATCTTAGATCTGTATGCTTGCTCCTTGTTTTTACTCCAATATTTGTGGCCATTTGAATTGCTGCCTGATTATCTTCATGTATAATTATAGGATAATCTACAGTTATACCTATATCAATTAACATTTGTTTATACATTATTAATTCTGTACATAACAATGATAAACAGGAGAATTCTGCCTCCATAGTGAGACAAACTTATATGCTGTTGTCTTATTGACTTCCAGCCTATTAATGTTTTACCCAGTATTATGGCTGTTCCTGAAGTCGACTTTCTAGTGTCTCTTTCTGATGCAAAGCTAGCATCTGCATAAGCACTCAAAATTAAATCACCCTTTGGTTCTAAATACAATGAATAATTCATTGTCTTTTTAAGATATCTTAATATCCTCTTAGCTGCTATCAGTGTCTTTCACATGGTGCAGAATTGAATCTAGCCAACTGATTCATGCAGTACGATATATCTGGTCTAGACCAATTACTAATATAACTCAAACTACCAATTAAAAGATTGATAAATCACCTTATCAAACTCCTCTCTCCTTGCAGCTTCAAAATCTTCTTTGGGAACAATGTTATTAAATTTAAATTCCAGGGTACCTTATTTGTTGCTTTTGCTGTTTGACCTGGTCAACCAAAATTTTCTCTTCTTATCTTCCTCCTGCACATTCTTTTCTGGTCGGAGTTCTTCTTTTGGTGGCCATTTCTGACCAACGCTGCAACCGCCTTCGGGAAGGGAGTAATGGCCAGCTGGGGAGGAGAGATGCGGCTCTCCTCAACCCTGCAGGCAGTTTCCCCCTTCTTCACCATCTCTACAGGGTGGCTTAGCCCCGAAACCAGCTGGCTTGGGGGCGCTCCAGTGGCAAGCACAGATCGAAGCCTTGCAGAGACGAGGCTTCAGTCTGTCGCTGAAGAAGCTCAAACCGGAAGCACACTAGTGCAAAATTTCTTGAGCACATTGGGTGGGATAAACTGGAACAGGAATCCAGCAATGATATTATTATTGACACCCAAATAGTCCCTAAATATAAAATAAGTAAACCACGAATAGCCATTAAAGAGGAAGAACAGGAGGAAGTAGGAGAACAGGCACAGGAGGAGGTAGAAGAACAGGAGCAGGTGGAACAGGTGAGTCCACCAGTAAGCCCTGTATTACCAAGATGTTCAACCCGTGTAACACGACCACCTGATAGATATCAGGCTAGTGTTGTATGCCAAGTGAATACAGTTCCAAATAACTACAATGAATTAAAACTGTATCCTGCTAAGGATCAGACTGCTTGGCAGGAAGCTATGGATAAGGAACTGGAATCATTAAAATGTTGGAAGTATATGAAAATGTCAGGTTACCACCAGGTAAATATGCCACAAGATGTAAATGGATTTATAAGCTAAGGACAGGTGTAGATGGGACTGTTACCCATAAAGCCAGGTTAGTAGCACAAGGGTTCAATCAGACAGCAAACGACTACGATAAGCAGCATTAGTGTGGGCAGCATTACGAGCAGCATTAGTGTGGGCAGCTAAGGAGGAATACATTGTAAATCATTTAGATATAGAGACGGCATATCTGCATGCATCGTTGCAACACACTATATATTTGAAGAAACCTTTAGGTATAAAAGATGATAATACAACTGATTGCTGGAGATTGAAAAAGAGTATTTATGGTTTGAAGCAATCAGGATATGAGTGGAACTAGTGTATAGTTAAGGAATTAAATAAGATAGGTTTTGTAGCTGACATGGCTGATCCATGTTTGTTCAAAAGAGAAAGTAATGGTGTAATTTCATTGTTGCTATTGTTTACTGATGACGTAGCATTAATCACCAAAACTGAGCAAGAAGCTACTGAGATAATTTCATTATTAGAAAAGAAATTTAAGATAAAACAGTTAGGTGAAATTAAACAATATCTTGGTTAAAAGATAGATAAAACTAGGGGAGGATACAAAATCTCACAGGCAGATAAAATTACTAAAGAATTTTAATATGGAACTTTGTAAGCCAGCTAAGACACCAATGAGCCAGGAGTTTAGCCACAGTGATGTTCAAAACCCTGTTTTTGATAAGAACATTTATCAGTCCTGGATTGGTAGTTTATCTTATCTCAGTAATTGGTCAAGGTCAGATATAGCATACAGTGTTAACCAATTAACTAGATTTAATGCTGAGCCAACTGAAAGGCACTGGCAAGCTGCTAAGCGTGTGTTAAGATATCTGAAACAAACAATGCATTATGCATTATATTTGGAGCCTAAGGATGAACTAAGTCTAACTGCATATGCCGATGCAGATTTTGCTACAGACATAAATACATGAAAATCTACATCAGGTACTGTAGTATTATTGATTGGATGGAGGTCTATTCAACAGAAACATCTACGTTTGTCAACAAAGGACACTGAATTCTCATTTTTATCTCTACTATGTACAGATTTAGTTTGTTATAAGCAACTATTAATTGATATGGGAATTGATGTAACAGGTTCTATTGTTGTTTATGAAGACAACTAATCAGCAGTACAGATGGCTTCAAATCTTGCTGTAAAGACAACAACAAAACACACAGATTTAAGATATTTAAATGTGAGACAATGTGTACAAAGTAAGATGACTAAGCTGGAATAATGTATGTCAGAAAATAACATCGCAGATCATTTTACAAAAGCTCAAGGCTCTGTAAAGCATAAGGCTTGCTGTGAGGATTATGGACTTAGAATGTAAGGTTGTATATATTGCCCTCCCCAAAGGGGAGAATGTTAGGAATGTCAGTCACCTAACAGTTGGGTTGGAAAATATATAAACCAGGATAGACATTTTAATACTGTCTCTTTAAGGAAATGCTAAAATTGTAATTGGGTGTGGTTCTTCAAACAGCCATAAGTTGAAGCCAGAAACCTGGGTTGTTCTGTTGTTGCTTCCTATTGACCTCACACAGGCCAGATAGAGACAGCCCAAGGACCAGATGTGATCTGGGGACCTTCAAATGCCCAGGTCTGTTTTATTCTTATAAAAACTATGAATATCTCCAACACTCAGAATGCCTCTTTTTCTCTATTATTGGTATCATTATTATGATTACCATTCCTCTGTTGCATATACACTGAGAGCTTCTGCAGCACAGACAAATTCCTTTTGTATCTAATCACACTTGGCCAAAAGTATTCTATTCTATTCTATTCTATTCTATTCTATTCTATTCTATTCTATTCTATTCTATTCTATTCTATTCTATTCTGTTCTGTTCTGTTCTGTTCTGTTCTGTTCTGTTCTGTTCTGTTCTGTTCCATTCCGTTCCATTCCATTCCATTCTCAAATTGTCCTTTGGAAGATCTGTGTCATTTTGTGGAAAAGGGAATGTGAGTTTTGGTAACAAAAGTTGACTTTCCAAAGCAAAGTGAAGAGTTCTGAGACATTGATCACTGCCCTAGGGGAGCATTATCTCTCTTCCTGAAATTGGGAGAGAGGGTGGAGGAAGGCAAGAAGTAGAAAGAGGATATTGGAGCAATGATGTGAAAGAGAGTTTAATATGGTGAAAAGAGGAAGGGAATTAAAGCAGATTTAGAAGAGCTGAAGCTGGAAGGAGAAATTGCAAGGAGACTGGCAGGAGAAAAGGAAGAGAATACAAAATAGTATCTTAAGCAGAAGCTGGATAAATACAGAGCTGGGAGGCAGAAAGAAAAAGAAGACACAGCAGTTTGGACCTGAGACTTAGATAACAACAACCAAAAAAAAAAAAAAAAAAGCCAACCAAGCAAGACAAATACCAGAAGTACACAGACTGGAAACAAACTATTCACACCCACTCACCTCTATACTTTCCCGTGACATGTTAATGAGCAGAACTTTGTCATAATTCATCTGCTCTGTGGGTGCTACCACAGACACAAAATGCTCTTCAATATAAACACCTCAGGAAAACAAAGAGAGAAGCCTGGCAGAATTCTCTTCGCTTTTAATATATTTTGGGAAAGATGTGAGGAGGCTGGTAAAATAATGTGCGCTTCTGTTATTGTATCCTAAGAGATGTGGGCTTCCTTCATGAAGGTCCATTTAGTCTTGGGAATCACATTAAGATAATAATAATAATAATAATAATAATAATAATAATAATAATAACAACAACAACAACAACAACAACAACAACAGCAACATTATGGGCTGCACCTGTGTAGTGATGTTGACAGGCTATATTTGCCCAGAAAAGCAGGTGGCAGCGGTCTTTTGCAAGTGAAGCAGACAGTTGAACAAGAGAAGCATGCTCTGGCAGATTATGTGAAAGACAGTGTTGAACCAGCTTTGATGGAGGTCAACAATAGGAAGTTGCTCAAAGTGCAGCAAACCAAGAATCAATACAGGAAAACAGCGATGCAAACTTGGGCTGACAGCTGGTGTAACAAAGCACTGCATGGACAGTTCCTTGAAAAGATCCAAGGAAAAGTAGATAAGGAAAAGACCTGGTTATGGCTGACCAACGGAACACTGAAGAAAGAGACAGAAGGCCTGATTCTTGCAGCCGAAGAACAAGCCATCAGAACTAATGCAATTAAAGCCAGAATAGAAAAATCTGCTGATGTCCCCAAATGCAGACTCTGCAAAGAAGCGGATGAAATCATTGATCACATACTGAGCTGTTGCAAGACAATCACTCAGACTGACTACAAACAATGTCACAACACAGTCACTCAGATGGTCCACTGGAACCTGTGTCATAACTACCATCTGTCTGTAGCAAAGAACTGGTGGGATCATAAGCCTGAGAAAGTGGTTGAAAATGAGCATGCAAAACTACTGTGGGACTTCCAAATATAGACTGACAAAGTTTTGGAGCACAATACCCCAGATATCATGACTGTTGAGAAGAAAAAAGTGTGGATTGTTGACATTCCTGGTGACAGCAGAATTGACAAGGAACAACTTGAAAAAAATCACCAGATATCAGGACTTGAAAATCAAACTGCAGACACTCTGGCATAAATCAGTGCAGGTGGTTCCAGTGGTACTCGTCACACTGGGTGTTGTGCCTAAAGACCTAGGCAAGCACTTAAAAACAATTGGCGCTGACAAAATCACCATTGGTCAGCTGCAGAAGGCCACCTTACTGGGATCTGCTCGCATAATCTGCTGATACATCATGCAGTCCTAAAAGCTTGGTAAGTGTTCGACTAGTGATTTGTGATATGAAACCCAGCATAGTTATCTCGTTTGCTGTGTACACTGTTGTTTTTTGTGAATAACAACAACAACAACAACAACAACAACAACAACAATAACAATAACAATAATAATCTTCCTTCAGCCTGTGAAGCAAACAATCTCATGGTGTTTATTTACTTTAAGGCCCATGGATGGGTGCATTGTGATTACAGGGCTAAGAAGTTTGTGGGCGGCTTTGAGAAATTGTAATATTGTTTCAGACTGCCATGTCTTGTTATTTGTAGACTGAACAACTGTGCAGACGATTATTTGAATACTACTGGTGGACACATTTTCTTTCTAAAACAATACTGTACATGGGTGATGTTTCCAGGTGGTCTCATTTGAATTAATGGAAAATGAACATTGTTGTTTTTAGACTGAATCCTTTATTATATCAGAGCTTAGAGCAAATCCTATTCTTACTATGAAATGCATGTTTGGCTTCTTTCTTCCAGCCCGTATACTTTCAGAACAAATCCTACCTACTTCACAGAATTGAAATTGCTGAATTTCAGAAGTGCAGATCAAGAATGCATTGTGCAAACAACTGAAGCTGGGACAATTACGTTTCAACTGGCTAAGCCCCATTGGCTTCAATGGGATTGAATACTCATTAACGGATAGTCTAAATGGGGTTTAGATTGCAGGCTGCATCTCCTATCAGGAGTGGCTCTCTTTAGAAAAAAATGGTTTCTTAGAGGTCAATGGAATATTGCTGGGATTATTCCAGCTCAAGTGGCTGCGGATTTGCAGTCTGAGCATCCCACAGAGTAGAAAATGTAAAAGGTTATGCAGTATTTAAAAGGGCTTAGACTAGCTCCTCTCTACTCTGAACCTTGGTGGGTGATGACTGTGCCTTTCCAGAAAGCTAGAAATCGTCACTTAGAATATATCAGCATGCAGTTTCCAGTTTTGTTGATGTATGAGATTTTAAGTACCCTATGGTGACACTTTTATGTCAAAACCAGATTTGTGGAAAACAGACATTACAGAGTGAATATTAGAGAAGGAACAAAAATAATGAACAACTTTGGTTTGTGTCCATGAACAAATGTCACAATTTGTTCCAAGTAAATTTTGAGGACTGCATAATCAACTTCTGCTAGTATCCCAGATTTTAGAACTGTGGAGTTCACATACTGAATTTTATGTTATATTGATGTTGTTGCCTTTTTATATGTTTCTTTCTCTCTCTTTTTTTGGGGGTGGGGGGAACCTAGCATTTTAGAGCTGTGTAATTAGTGGTGTGTGTGTGTGATGGCTCAGCAGGTAAAGACGCTGAACTTGTCAACTAGAAAATTGATAGTCCAGGTATAAAACCTGAGAGCCACACAAACAGGTGAACTCCCATTCCTCCCCAGCTCCTGCCCACCTACCAGTTTGAAACCACTCAAATGTGAGCAGAGTAGATAAATAGTTACTATATAGGTGGGAAGGTAACAGTGTTCCATGCATCTTTGGCATATAGCCATGCTGTCCACATGACCACAAAAATGTCTTCACACAATATTGACCCCCTCAGCTAAGAAACTGAGATAAGTTTTGGCACCCTAGAGTCAGACACCTTTAGTTAGTGGGGGGCAGGTGTTGTGTTGACCATGTACTCAAAGGAAAAATAAACAATTTGAACAATTGTAATTTATGAAATAGAAAGAGTGTTATAATCAGACAGTATGGAATATACTTCTCTTTAAAAACTCCTTTAACAAAACCTTTTCATGCTTAATTAAACATCTGACTGGTTACAAGAGTTCTTTTTCTTTTGCTTATGTGATATGTTGTCTTTCTTTTACCCAAATTAAAAAAAAAACACCAAAATTTTAAAACAGTCACCTTATGGGCGAGATGGGCAGCATAGAAATTTAATATATAAATGAAATAAATAAATAAAACGAATTTAGCCTCCCTAATGCTACAAATTTCATCCATCTCTCATCTCATATCTATAAAGAGATTCATAAAACATCATATTTTCAGTCCCAGTATTAGTAGTTAGTCCATAAGGACTTGTCAGATTGCAATGCAGTTTCTGTCCTTGAAGTAGAAATGAAAAATGTATATGAACCCAGAAATGATGACTGAGATTTCATGGGATTGCACTGAAAGTGAGAAAAGATTTTTATACTGCTGACACTTGGTCAGAGTCATCTTTGTCATGTGGAAGATGCTGTGACTATTTTACAGAACATCTTTCATTGGGAAAACAAATAAGAACCTGCCAGATCTTTCTCATCCACTATTAAAGATGACTCCACTTAGGGACTGCTTGAGCACTAAATTGTATTTATAGACCATTTAGGATTAATGAAAAGTCACAACACGTTGACATGATATTTCTCATGTGTGTATGTGTATTCAAATAGTTCTTCCTGGGCACAAGGATTTCAATTTTGCTTTTAATTGATTGCTTTCCCCATTTTGCTCACCTTTTCCAACAGACATGATTCAGTACCTCAATCACTCTAAAAGCAACCATCTTCAAAAAAACTTATCACTTCAATTTTTCACACATTCTTTTTGTGTGTGTTTTGTATTTCACCTTTATCTCGTCTCATAGACCACTGCACTAAGTCAGTATTCCTTAACAATAGCCCATTTTCAATCTCAGACCTAATAAAATGGGAAAATGTGTATCATAAGAAAAGAAAGTTGTCTTTTTTATTAGTGCTAAACTTCTCCATTGTTTTCCTGATTAAAAAAAATGACCACTGCTTGAAAGAAAAGCCCCCGTTGCATTGGTTACATATTTATTCATATTTTCATTTTTATTCGAATCTGATTTTTACTTAATAAAAATATTTTGACAGTTGCTAGGATCTACGTAAAAATAAACATAAATATGCTTAAAGCCACACATAAGAAATGGAGTCACATGTCACTATTCAGGCTACTAGACTTGTTGACTAGTAAGGATAAAGTCATTTATTTTAAATCTTTCTTAGCTGAATGAAAAATCTACTGACCTAAGTTTTCAATTTTTTTTATGCTATATTGAATTTATCCACCCTGTAAAATTTGACAGACTGCATCAAACTACTGCTGATATCATAGGGCCGTGATGGCAAACCTATGGCATACATGCCGGAAAGGCATGCAGAGCATTTCTGCCAGTACGTGAGCCATCACCCAGAACAGATCCGCTGCGCATGCACCTCCCACCAGCCAGCTGATTGTCAGGTATCTACCACGCATGTGTGAGGCATACAGCACATGTGGGGGAGTGCACACACAAGCGTAGGGGGCGGGGAGGCACGTGTACATTGCATTAGGGGTGCAGGCATGTGTGCGCACACACACAATTTTGGTATGTGACAATGAAAAGGTTAGTCATTCTGACTGAAGATTCTGACTTTCATTCTGACTTTGAAAATTGTTCAAAAAAAATAAAAATACTTCAGACCTCCTATAGGTAAAACTACAACTACATCTCTGCTTTCATAAAAGTAATCTGAATTCTACAGGCTTCTGGAACTCCCTCCCCATAGATCTATTGCTTTCAAAAAGTCACATTAAATTTAATAAGAGGATGCTTAAAGCAACCTTATTTAACAGATTAAATTGTCTGTCTGTCTCTCTATCATCTATTATTATTTATTTTAAAATGGGTGTCAAAGTCACAGCCCATGGGCTGGATGCGTCACATGCTCTCCCTCCCCAACCTGGTTTAGTGAAGGGGAAAAAAGTCTTGTCACATCACGTGATGCCGCCATGACGCCGTGAGCGTGACATCCCTGTTTTAAGAAGACTGCAAAATGTTGGGCTGCTTTAATGATGAACAAAGCAGTATAGCAATTGCATGAGGTCTGAAATGTATCTTCTAAATCATTTTAGAACATGTGCAGCCTTCCTGGAGCTGTGGATTTATTTGTCTGTTTACTTATTTCATATCCCCACCCTTATTATTTTTATAAATAACTCAAGGTGATGTATACACACAATACTCTTTCCTCCTCCAATTTTTCTCAAAACAATAACAACCTGGAGAGGTGGTTGGGCTAAGAGAGACAGAGAGTGATTGCCCTAAAGTCACCTAGCTAGCTTTCATGCCTAAAGTGGAATTAGTACTCACAGTCTCCTGACCCCTTAATTGTTTCTTTTTTTTTTGTTCGTATCCATTTCATGTATTTATAACCATGTTTATACTTATACTTGTTATCTAATAATTGTTTGACAAAATAAATAAATAAATAAACTATGCACTCCTTGTAAACTCAGTGGATATCTTGCCATTCATTCTGTCTGTTCCACCTTCTTTCAACTGGGAATAAAACAAAAGATAAATGATGCAAAATCATGTGCAGAGCCTTGAACCATTTGGAAGAATGTAATAAATGTGTAGTAGAAAGGGTAACAGGAGGCATGTATAATCAGAGGAAAATTGAATCTGATGAAATCTGAGGTCCATTGATGCTGCGCTTAAGCAGGACTGAAAGTCGCCTTCTGCTGTTTTGGCTCTGGAATCAGTGCCCTATGTAATATGTATTTGAACTGTCCAATTTCACTTTGTGCCTGATAAGGTTATATATCATAACTGCTGGATGTGTTTGGAGAAGACAATACAATACAATCAGAATAAACAACATAACATTAGAAGGGCAAAATCATTTGATATGTCTAATGACAGCTTGCTTATGGAGTATGCAGATGGCCAGCTTGAATTAAGCTACAACAAGAGTAATGAAAACAGGGAGAAAAGCAATCAAAAGTGGTGCTACAGGTATGTGGGTAGGAGGTGTGAAGCAAAGTTTCAAATGGCTATTGCAGTTGGAAAAGGTGTGCATAAGAAGTGAAGAAAAATGATGCATGCAGGTAAAATTAGGCCTAAGGCTTTGGAATTGGGAGAAGTTTCCATCAAAGGCTAGCAGGACAATTGGTAGACCTGGTCAGACCCACTGGCAGGAATTTTGTCAACCTTGCCATGCCCATGCAGAAACATTATGAAGCTATATGGTGACATATGATCATACACTATTATTAGGTACATAAGTTTTCTACAAAGATTCATCTTTTTTCTTTGGGATAAAATAGGTTTCCAGAACATTTTCTCCAGAACAGCAGCAATAAGATATGGACTTACCCAGGTTTCCTTTAGAATATATTGTATTCCCACATACACATAAATCCAATCACATATATTAACAATATAGATAAAATATGGATTCAAATGTAATCAAAATGAGAATATAATGTAACTGAATATACTCAATCCCCATAAGATATTGTTCCTTCCTTGCATCCACTTTCTATATTCTTTTGCTTCTATATTCTTGATTTATTTAAAGTAATGGCTGAGTTTATACCCTTTTAAATAATAAATTGGGCTTAAATTCTATTTTTAAAATTAGGAAATTGGGGGTCAGGAACTAAGGACTCAAAAAAGTGAAACTGGCTTCCTTTCTCTGTTTTATAGGACAGAGATTTTTAACCTTTTTCATCTCACAGCACAGTTCATAGGTAAGACTTCTAAGTAACATCTCACAGCATAGAGTTCACAGGTAAGACTTCTACAATGTAGAATCTACATGACACCTCATAGCACAGAGTTTATAGGTAAGACTTCTAAGTCATACCTCAGAGCAGACATCTCTTAGGTGGGACTTTCAGGTCACCAAATCAGAAGCCTCATGATGGGGTGGAGGTGTGGTATTCAGGAGGAGAAATGAAGGCAATCTACTCCTGCTGATGTCATGGGGGTAGTGTTGTGGCTGATGTGCACATCTGCAGCTCTTGCATGGCATTGCAGTCCCTTTCTATAGATGAATGTGGCTGAATTGAGTTTGCACATTTTGATGTCTTGATTTGAGTATCTGAGGTATAGCAACCCTATATTTTAGGTCAAGGTTTTATATTGAATTGGATTGTTGTAGCACCACTAGATTAAAATGATGCCTCAAGTCAGAGCAGAGGTATTTCACACACATTTAAAAAATTGACCTAATCATGAATTGAAACAAATTATTCTCTCACTAGCTAATATTTATAGTACTCCAAAGACACAGACATTCTCTGAATGCTAATATTCAGAAGCACTCCTATCTGATATTTGTCAGATCTGTGGTATTCCAGCAAGAGTCTAATCCGATTTATGATCCAAGCTAGAAGTGACATTTGGATGTAGAGAGCTGTAGCATATAGCTGAATGGTACCCCCTGGAGAAATTCATTTTCTGACCAAAACAAGACTGAATTTCTTAGCATGGATCGTCATCTACAATGTGTTACACCTGACTTCCATTCAATGGCTTCCATTTTGAGGAGTTCATTGTGGATTTTGTAAAAATTGAATGGAAATAGAATGGGAAATGTAACAGAATTGTGAAATATAATTTTATTTTTTTTACCTGCCATGGAGGAATGAAAAATCATTATTAAAATCATTTTCCCAGAAACAATAGGTCATTCACAGAATATTTTATTTTTGAGATACTCTATGGCTTCAATTACCTATATGTAGTCCTATATGAACTTCATACTGCTTTAACATTAAGGCATATTCAACAAGCATTTGAGAGGTTCCCCAAACATACTTTCAGTTGCATTTCCTAGCGACATTAGAATTTCCTATAAAAAGTTGTCTCTTGCTGTGCCATTGAGATCAGGCTCTTCGAGAAAAATACATCAGCTCTCACAAATGATGTACCTTTTTGATCCAAAGGTGATTATCCTGATTTGTTTTGTTATTATTTCTATTGATCATTTCTTATTTTCCAGCTCAAAGGACAAAGTTCATATTTGATACTTCTGTTAGATAAAGGTTTAAAAGGTCAGAAATTTCAAATCTGTCATGAGACCGCTTTCTTTGCAAACCATGTGGTGCAAAAATGATATATTCTTCAGAAAACAAGCTGTTTCCTTTCCAATCAGATAGTATTACCCTATCTAGGGAGAATGATTAAGGACATAAACCATCTAGGAAGAGTGTTGTTGCTGTAGTTACACTCTCTCTCTCCCCCCACCCTCCTGCCTACTTCCTTTATTTTATCTGTTTCTCATTTTCATTCTACTGAAATTTTAAGTGGGCAAAATAAAAATGCTGACTGCCCATTTGCTATTGCTGTGTGTTGCCACAGGCCCTCCTAAATGCAAATCACCTCTTCATTTATCTGCTCTATAAAAATCAGTGCTGGCAAGTCATTTTAAAACCCTGTTTTGTACCAAATGACACAGAAGCAACATTTGCTCCATCCCCTGATTCATGATCATTCCTATCTTTCAGCAGAATGTGGTAACAGTTGAGGAAGAAAACATGCCATCAAATATTTCACAGTAAAGCAATATGTCATCTCTTCTGGATCTCCTAAGGTAGCCTGTTCTCAGTTATGATGAGTTCTCAGGAATGAGAGGGCGGGAATCAGTTCTGCCCATTTTCTAAATTTAGAGAAGGTAACATCTGATTCTTTGTTTTAGCTGGTAAAATATGAAAGGGTTAGGGTTCAGTGGTATTGATGACAGGGAAGTTTAATACTGTCAGATTAAGCATGTATGTCAATGTTAGTTCTTCTGCCCCTTTAAATGTCTGTAACACAAGAATATTGGGATATGTGATATGTAATGTCTTCCTAAGAACAGATGTTCAAAAAAGTGTATATTTGCTGTTTTGGCAGTCACTATGAATATAGTTTTTCAGTGTTGAAAATAACTTGATGTTTGTTTTTCAATGGGTGTATAATTTAAAAAGCAATCTTCCATGTGTCATAGTCAACAGTTAGAATTAAAAATACGAATTATATTTATATCATATATGCATAACTTTTTAAAAAACATGTAGCCTGTTCTAACAATGGAGTTTAAAAAAATGGGTGGAAGCCTTGTGTTAAAGCAGCATGTGAATCAAATAACTCCTAAAAGTTATCAGTTAAACCAAAGGGCCCCTATTGCTTGAATCAGTTTCAAAACTTAGTATGCACATAGCACATCAATGAATTGTGCATGACTATTAATGTATTAACGCAAACTTTCAACCTTACCTCACTTGCCTTCCTCTGTCCTCGAAATACCAAAAATATTTTTTTTGAAATTTATATTTCTTCTCATCTTCTGTGATTTACGAGGACTTTCTCAGATTAGAAATAAGTTCCAGCTGCCTATCAAATTCCTATCTTCCATTTTGTTCTCAGGCTGTGTTCTAAATGGGGCTGCTATACTTTTATACCTAGCTCTCTCCCTTGTAACTGACTACAACTTTTCAGCCTTTACAGTTCATGTTTTTGCCTTTCCAACTTTGTTTCTTTGATATTAGCATTACAATTGAACATAGAGCTGACTTTCATCTATTTTTGCCTCGTTGTCTTTGCTGAAACCAAATGTTGTTCAAAGATGGCACCACATAAACAAGACGAGTGGTGCCATGGCCTAGAGATGGAGCTCTTGCATCACAATTGGGAGGCTGTGAGTTTGATCTCAGGTAAAGCAGATATTTCTCTCTCTGGGCATATGGAGAATATACTTGCTGAACAAAACTACTGCATTGGCAACAGGAAGGGCATCTGGCCATTAAAACACTCTGCTAGCTCCATTCAGTTGCCCAGACTCCACCCCTCTTATTGGTATCATTGTTATGGTTATTATTATTACACTGTTGCATGTACACTGAGAGCTTCTGCAGCACAGACAAATTCCTTGTGTATCTAATCACACTTGGCTAAATATTCTATTCTATTCTATTCTATTCTATTCTATTCTATTCTATTCTATTCTATTCTATTCTATTCTATTCTATTCTATTCTCCATTCCATTCCAGTCCATTCCATTCCATTCCATAGCAGAACAATCAAAACACAATTTTGCTTCAGGATAAATTCTCAGGCTGTCAGATAGACAAAGTCTGATCCTATAGATAGAGTTATTGTCTTTCTCCCTGATGTTGCCAGTTGGCAAATATTAAATACCTGGACATTTCTGCAAGACCGACTCAGAAGGAGTAGTAAAAATACAGTTTTTGGTGTTATTGTTGGAAAAATGATGCTGGCCCACTGCTCTTAAATACAAGTGATGAACCCATATGGTATCTATTTTGGCAAGTTGTGACTCCTGCCATCATTTTAAATTTATTAGCTTCTTGGAAGAGCTCCATTCCTGAAACATGTGATTCACAAAGCAGGAATGATAAGAGTACATAGAAATTAAAATGGCAGAGCAGGACTCTTATTCACAAAGACAGGAAGGAACTCTAACAAATATGGAATGATAACTGCTATTTGCTTTTTTCACAAGATCTCCTGTGTTGTTAACTTCTGTGTAACAGCAGAAATACACAACGGTACATAAAATGTAATAGCAGAATGTCCAGCTCTTTTTGACTCTAAAATCCTATCAATTCTATTTCTTGAATTTCAGCTTGTCATAAAGCTTGTAAACACAGCATCACTTATGTAAAATCCACTGACAATAAAGGAATAGATTCAGTGAAAAGTGCTACAAGATAGCTTGATTTTTAGTTCTCAAATAGAGCCAATCCAATTGACTTTGTGTTCTTAGAGACCAGAAATTGCTTCTAATCCCTATTTTTCTGGATTTCTAAATATTATTTATTACTTTATCATATATTTTATTGTGATTTATAAAAGATAACATAAAAACAATGCAAATAGATATTAGGAAAAAAGGGAATACAGGACTTTTTTAAAAAAAGAAGAAAAGAAAGAAGCATTGACTTCTGACTCTTTCCAATGAAATAAAATACTAATATAATATACAACCTCAACTTTTACATTACCTACTGAATATTATTATTTGTGAAGAGTCTCAACACATGGGAAATCTACAAAAAGTAACACGTACCAGATAAGCAGAAAAAGGTAAGAACATTTTAAATTAATACTATAAGTGGTTATTGAAACAAGATATTTAGGCCTTAAAACTTGTTTCTTGTAGATGCTGTTGAACTGTAGTTTAAGATATATTAGAGACCTCTTGTTTGTAGTTGCTATATTTTATGTTGTACTTACAAAACTATCCATTTTCTACCATATTTTTCTCAGAACATCAAAGAATTAAACGTATATTACAGGTAGACCTCATTTAATGACTGCTACTTTTAGCAACCATTCATGGTTATGACAGTGATGAAAAAGTAAGTTTTATTACCAATCCTCATGTTTACAGCCTTTGCAGGGCTATAAAATGATGACCCAGATTATTGGAGAAAATATGCTGACTCTGTAAATCCCTTAGTGAGGGCTGTAAAGCATTGTGAAGTAGTTTATAAGTCTAAATATTATCGCTATAAAGCAAAGGAAAGCTGAAATAAGCTTGCAACAGTCATGGTTTTACTTATTGACTGTTTTGCTTGGTGTAAAATTGCTGGCCCCAATCATGGTCACTAAATGGGAAGTACTCTGCTGGTGTTTAAGAATATTTGGAAGCCATCCTTTCAGTGGCTCAGGCCACTATTGTCAAGCCAAATCGTGAGCTTGGCTCTAGTAGCAGCATTAGAAGAAATGACAGGAAACTTCTTCAGAAAATCACTTGTCGTCAACAATCAATAAGCAGCAGATAGCATCTGATCTGAAAAAATGGGAAAACTTACAATTGTCACTGATAGGTAGAATTTCAACAATTAAGGTGAATATTTTACCTAGAATGTTATATTTGTTTCAAACAATACCAATTAGGTTAGGTAAAGACTATTTTGAAGAATTAAATAAAATTGTGTTGAAGTATATATGGCAAGGTAAGAAAGCGAGAATAAAATTAAAACTTTTACAGGATGCTAGAATTAGAGGAGGATTTGGCCTTCCTAATTGGGAGTTGTATTATCAAGCTGCAAATTTAATGTGGGCTAAAGAATGGATAACGTTAAGAAAGACTAGATTGTTGGCATTAGAAGGATGATTTACTATTGGGTTGGCATGCTTTTCTATGGTATAAGGGAACTAAATCACAGGGTTATTTTAGAAGGCATTATATACGGGAATCGTTATGGTTGAATTGGGAGAAAATTAAGAAACAATGTTATTTGAAAATTCCAGTTTGGTTATCAACTATTGAAGCCTTTTCTTATCCTATAATTTATAAGAAGGAACAAACAGTTAGATATGGGGAATTACTAGATGAAAAGGGTGAACTTAAAACAATACAAAATTTAGAAGAACAAGGTATAAAGATGAATTGGTTTTCATATGCGCAAATACATTCAAGGTATCTTAAAGATTCCAAAATGGAAGGATTTTATGACAAAATGACTGATTTAGATAGGATTTTGACAGGTACTGATGAAAAAGTGATTAAAAAATTATATAATTATTTGTTGGAAATTAAATTGGAGGATGAACAAGTTAAAGAAACGATGATTGCTTGGGGGAAGAATTTTGGATATGGGATTGACTTAGAGAAATGGCAAAAGTTGTGGTCTCAAAATTATAAAATGACAATGTCAACAGCATATAAGAAAATTTGTATAAGATGTTTTACAGGTGGCATTTCCCCCCGACAAGAATAGCAAGAATGTTCAAGAACAAATCTGAAAAGTGCTGGAAATGTCATCAGATTCCTGGTTCATATTACCATATGTGGTGGACTTGTGAGGAGGCCAGGAAATACTGGACTAGAATTCGCATATGGTTGGAAAAAATGACAAAGAAACATATAGATTTGAAACCAGAGATTTTTCTATTGGGAATCTTACCTGATACATATAATAAAAACTTAAAGTATTTGATTGTAAATGTATTAACAGCGGCTAGGATTGTATTTGCTAAAAATTGGAAGAGTGAGAAAATACCATTAAAGGAAGAAATTATTAAGAAAATATTGGAATGTGCTGAAATGAGTAGATTGACATTTGAAATTAGAGAACAAGAAGATAAACAATTTTATGAAGTTTGGGATCTTTTTTATCAATGGTTAGATAATACAATATAATAATAGAATAGTTAGAAATTTAGGAAATAACGAATATACATTTTTTCTTGGTCTTGATAACACTTTTAGAATATTTTATTAAGATAGACTTGGTATGATTTTATGATTTGTTATAAAATAAAGTAACTAAATTACAGTTATCTCGCTTAAGTATGAATTAGTAAAATTATAGTCAAATGATTGTTTAATAATGATATTAGGATATATAATTGTTGATTGATAATATGAGTTATTATGTAATATAATTATTATGATGACTATGAAATGGATGCACAAAAAGGAGTGGTAAACCAACCGATACACTGTCTGTAAATATATGAAGAATGATGATGTTTTTTATGTTATGTTTTATGTTTTTTGTGTTTTTGTTTGTCGTTAAAATCAATAAAAACTTTTATTAATAAAAAAAAAACAATCATGCTTATACAAGTCAGTACTGTTATTATATAGGCAGAACAAACTAAAGTATATCCATTACAATAGTTCAAAAGATATCCTCTGTTAAAAAAGAATAGGACATTTGAGTTGACAGTGACAAAGGGAATTTTATTTGTCAAATGCAATACAAATTGGTCCCAGTGAATCCTTGAAGACTTCAAGTTTTATGTCGTTTCTCTTGAAATAGGGGGTATTGTACAGAAACCATATAAATTGCAAAGTAGATTTTGGAATGGCTGGGGACCACAATAGCCAATTTGGGGCAGCATTTCAAGCTGTGAAATGAAGAAATGGAAATCAATCCTTCGATACACATGTCCTAGTTATATCCAGATAGTATTTCGGAAAAGTAGGCAACATTTGCTGTATCACCCGATTCATGCTACTTATGCCCATCTCAACTCAAAGTAGGTTCTTCATTGATTACATTAATATTAACCAGTCATGTTTTATTGGCATTCAGGCCCACATTTATGCTTGATGGCTATGCTTGAAGAAGCGGGCAGGAAAAGGGTGAAATCATTCTTGGGATTGCTTCTCCTTGATTAATTCAATGGTTCTTATGAGGTAGCAGAACAGGGTCACTTGGAAACAAAAGAAGACTGGATATTTTCTTCAGCTTGGATTAAAATCTGTACTGGAGAAGAAATGTGCATACCATAATGCTTGCCCTTGAATTGTTGTACAAGTCAAAAACTATGTAGTTTGGGTAAAGTGCAGCCTAAGCATAGACATAGCTATTTTTTTTAAAAAGCCACATACATAGACATAGGGAAGCATATTTTTGTTGTGCTTCACCTCAGTTTAGATTTCATTTATGCCTCAGGAATCACACTTAAATGACCTTTGACATCTTTTCAGATGCTGTTGTTTTGAAAGACAAAAAAGTAATTCCAGTATGGGCAGTTATTTTTCAAGAATTGCCTGTCATGCATTTTGTCACTTCAGTTCTTCCACACTACTTTAAATACACTGCTCTTTTAAGCAAGTAGTTTTTTTAGTACACTTAAGACTTAATTTTTAAGAATGCCATCCTTCAATGCACAGAGGCTGCTCTAGATATTATGCTTTTATTTAGGGTTCCCTCAACACCAGAGATAGAATCTCTGACTTCAGATATAGTAATTCTTCAGTATGTGTCTCATGTTGCTTCATCGACATTCAAGGCTAGTAATTTCCAAAATAAAGAAGTCCAACATGGAAAAATGAGAGTCAGCTGCCATGTTGGATGAGAGGAGGGGTCACTTGTTCCTAATTTCCATTCCCTCAACCTATTCGCAAATTAGCATATATGCCATTCCAGGTAATAATATTCTATCATAAATCAATTCTAGTCTCAGAGATTTAAGGAGAAGTATGTATGTATGTATGTATGTATGTATGTATGTATGTATGTATGTATGTATGTATATAATTAAAATAAATATTAGCAAGAGAGTAATAGGGAAAAATAATTTTAATGTGCTATGTTTTCTCTCTCTTTTAGGAATCTCAAATACTTAGATGACAGAAAACTGCCAGAACCAATAGGATTCCTACACTTAATTTCATTCATATCCACATCTATTTTGAACCTGGGGAGTATCACTTCAGAGGAGACATGTACAATATTGTGTGGTAGATATAAAAATTCTTCTAGGAATTCAGGGTGGCTTCTCTCTCTCTCTCTCTCTCTCTCTCTCTCTCTCTCTCTCTCTCTCTCTCTCTCTCACACACACACACACACACACACACACACACATACACACACATTTCTGTGGTAGATTTCTGTGATTCTCCAAATGCAGTAGATGGTTGCTGATCATACAATACTAGATTAGGTGGTATAATACAATAGCTTTTGGCATGAAGGACTCTGAGCAAATATATGTTGCTCTCTTTAGTTACTACATTAGAAGTAGGTACATGTGGGAGGACTAAGAGCAACTGATTTGCAAAACTCAAAGTTCACCTTGCAGGTAGAAAGGCACTCTGGGGCTTCTTATTTTCAAAATCAGCCAGCATTCAAAAATGCAAAAAAGATGCCTACCTTCTTTTCAGCAGGAATCATTTGAAATAAATTTCTGCCAAACTTGCATTATTTCATATCCTCCAGCTATCTCATATAACTCCATGCAGATAGCTGGTAGTCAGTTGGAAAGCCAATTCCAAAAAGCATTTATAATTCAGAAAAACATTCATTACCTCAGACTTTTCAGCTTTGCATTGCGCTGACAGGCTGCCAAGGGGGAAAAAACTGAAATGCTTGCCTTCTGTGTCACAGTTCTATTATTTGAAACTGGTTGTGCCCTGACACGAGGCTATATGTTGTCTTGCCCATCATCAGCACAGTGTGAGCAGAATAACTCAGGTTTTAAGATATGCATTCAGCTCTGTAACAAAAATAAGCACCCGTGTTTCAGTTCTGTCTTCATTTTAGAAGCATAAATGTAATGCAGGGGTTTGTATGTGTGTGCTTTCCTGGTGAAACTTATGCTGCATATACATACAATGCATGTATTGAATAATCTTCCTGAAAGATATTTGTAATGCTGGTGGAAGATATTTTTAGCTCCTTCTCTTGCTCTCTTTCCTGCTTTTGTAATAAATCGTGAATACTGAAGTTCTTAGCTGCAGACTGTATTTATCATCTTCAGCCTAAATGCTATTAAAATACAAGACTTCTCAAGATGTCTCTCTCATCTATCACACTCGAGATTCAGAGTGCAGTCAGCATGGTGTAACATGATTTGCATTCATAGTTTAACCTATACAGCTAAACTTTGCATGTTAGTGTCAAGCCATAAGGAAAAAAAAATCCCTACAATGACCAATATGCTACTTATACTATTAAGCCTCCCATGAATCTTGTTACTTCCAACCAGACCTTAAAATACACACACACACACACACACACACACACACACACGGTGGCTTAGTAGCTAAGACACTGAGCTTGTGGATCAGAAAGGTTGGCAGTTCAGCAGTTTGAATCCCTAGCACTGCGTAACGGAGTGAGCTCCCATTATTTGTCCCAGGTTCTGCCAACCTAGCAGTTCGAAAGCATGTAAAAATGCAAGTAGAAAAATAGGGACCACATTGGTGGGAAGATAACAGAGTTCTGTGCATTTTCAGTGTTTAGTCATTCCAGCCACATGACCATGGAGATGTCTTCAGATAGTGCTGGCTCTTTGGCTTTGCAACAGAGTTGAGCACCACACCCTAGAGTCGGAGCTGACTAGCACTTATGTGCGAGGGAAACCTTTACCTTTAATGAAATATTTTTCTTTGAGGTTAATTTTGGATTCATATCCCTGAAATTGGGGTGTGCATAACCTCAACCTCACTCATGTGCTTCATTTTGTAAAGTTTGGAGTTTCTAAAAGATTTTACTAAAAGCTGCCACAGTGTATTCATTTTATTCTCACTAAAGAGGATTAAGGGAATATGATTGACATTAGAGTAAATATAAGCTGCAATGATCCACATGATCACCAGAAGGTAGAAAAGAAAAACAAAATGTTAATTATTTCCTGCTGTCTACTGTCCAGATGATTGTAATCCAGATATGATAGTTCTAGGTAACATGTCTTTTCTATCTACATATAATACTCATTTAGCTGCCTCATTTAGTAACTATTTGAAGTTATAACAGTGTTAAAAAATAGCCTTGCAATCAGTTCTTGCATTTATGACTGTCACAGTGTCCTGTAGCCATAGAGGTTTTACAACTGGCATGCATTTATGACTCTTGCAACCGGTTCCATGCTTCACCAATTGGCTTCCAACAACCAGAATTAATGAATGACAGAAGGCAATTTGCAATGTAATGACTCACTTCATGACTGCAGTGATTTATTTGAAGACTGAAAAAGAAGTGAGATTGTAAGTCCATCATGGACTTACATAGTGACCATGGTACTTCACAATTGAGTAGCCAGTCCATGTGCAAGAACTGGCTAAATAACTTTGGTTTCATACAGTAGAACTACATGATATGGGTAGTATATGAATTAAGACATCATTGCCTACTGTAAGCACAATCTTCTACTGGTTTTTTTATTCAGTTAAACAAACTAGAAAAATGAGTTGGTTGCATTTTCATGTGCTTAAAAATATATTTCAGCAGAGGCAGGATATGAATTAAATCCACCTGCGCTTTCTACAATTTTGTAAACAAGAAACTAAAAGACTCAAGGTCCATCCCACCCCTGAAAGGACCTAATGGTAAAGACTGCAATGATGACACCATTAAAGCCAACCTCTTTAACACATTCTTTGGCTCAGTATTTGTAAACAGCAATGGATCATGCCCAGTATTTCCCAGTCAAACCACAGACAACTACAATGATCTAATACATTTCAATTTTACAGAAGACAATGTTGAAAAGCACGATGCAATCTAAAACCATCTCTATCTTTTGGACTGGACGGAATATGTGCCTACTTCTTAAAAAAGCTATCTAAGTAGCTGAACCTCTAAGCATAATCTTTGAAAAATCTTTCAGGACCAGCTCCTTGCCAAAACTATGGTCACAAGCCAAGGTCATCCCCATCTTCAAAAAGGGAGACCCCAGCCTAGTTGAAAATTACAGACCAATCTCTTTATGCTGTGTTACCTGTAAAGTCATGGAATCAATTATTAACCAATCCATTATCCTCCACTTAGAGACAAACAACCTACTCTCTAATAAACAATTTGGTTTCAGAAAAAAAAAACCTATCCTGTAATCTGCAACTCTTACACTGCAAAAACATATGGACTACACAACTCGATAAGGACAAAGCAATAGACGCAATCTACATAGACTTCTGTAAAGCCTTTGATTCAGTGGTACATGACAAACTACTCCTAAAACTAAAATCTTATGGTATCTCTGGACACCTGCAAAACTGGATAGAAGCATTCCTCTCAAGCAGACAACAAAAGGTCAAAATTGGGAGCGTCCTATCAAATTCTGTACCTGTCAACAGTGGTGTCCCCCAAGGCAGTGTTCTAGGACCAACTCTCTTCATACTCTACATAAATGACCTCTGTGATCATATTAAGAGCAACTCTGTTCTCTTTCCTGATGATGTAAAGCGATTCAACACCACAGACCCTTCAAAAAGACCTTGACTATGTATCAGAATGCTACCCTTCAAAAAGACCTTGACTATGTATCAGAATGGTCAAACAAATGGCAACTTCAAATCTCAACCAATAAATGCTCTGTCTTACATATTGGCAAAAAAATCAGAAAATAAAATAAAGGCTGAATAGTCAAGACCTAGTTGATGATCCAAACTCTGTCAAGGACCTTGGAGTACTCATCTCTAATGATCTAAGTGCTAGAGCCCACTGTAACTACATAGCCAAAAAGGCATTAAGAGTTGTTAACCTAATCTTACGCAGCTTTTTCTCTGGTAATATCACACTACTAACTACAGCATACAAAACATTTGCTAGACCAATACTCAAATACATTATGTATCTGATATTAACACAGTTGAAAAAGTCCAGAAATATTTCACAAGAAGAGTTCTCCACTCCTCTACTCGTTGCAGAATACCTTATGCCACCAGACTCGAAATTCTAGACCTAGAAAACCTAGAACTTCGCCGCCTTCGGTCCGACCTAAATATAGTATATAAAATCATATATTGCAATGTCCTACCTGTCAATGAATACTTCAGCTTCAACCATAACAATACAAGAGCAAACAATAGATACAAACTCAAGGTTAATCACACCAAACTTGATTGCAGGAAATATGACTTCAGCAACAGAGTAGTCAATGTCTGGAATACTCTACCTGACTCTGTAGTTTCTTCCCCAAACCCCAAAAACTTTAACCTTTCTACTATTGACCTCACCCCTTTCCTAAGATGTCTGTAGGAGGCATGCCTAAACGCACCAACGTGCCTACCATCCCTGTCCTATTGTTTCTTTTATTTTTCTTATATGTATCCATGTATTCATAACTATGTTTTTACTTATATCTATTATCTTGTAAGCAATTGACAAACTAAATAAAATAAATAAATAAATAAAAATTCCTCATTAAATTGGAGGTGGGCAGGCCACTAACCATTTGCAGACCCCTCAGCATTCCCCCATTTTCAGATTATGCCACTGAAATTCAGAAGCAGATTTGGCAGGCAAGAATTTTCTCTCCCCCTTTTTTTTGTTAAAAAAAAAAAAAGTGCTTTCTCAACCACAAAGAAAAGAGTCCCACAATTTTAGCTCTTCCCAGTCTTGTGATGTTATCATATTACTGGTTATGTCCTCTGTCTGGAGCCTTCAGAGGCCAAACTGTGTTTTAAAGAATCAAAACATAGTTTTCTGCAATAAAAATGTTATCCATTCCCATGGTTTAAGCTGTTACTTTAGAAGATTCAGATTGTTTCTCCATTGAGTTAGCAGTAGGAGTGATTCCCAATGCAAAACAAACTGCAATAACTGAAGAAGCTAAGCATCTTCTTTTGAATAGAGCCAGGGAGAAATAATGTTGCCAGTGAATATAATTTTCAAGTATTCAAATCCTCATGAAATTATGATTCCTTCTCTAATCATCTTTAGACAACAAAGCAGAGGAAGGAAATTTTACCCTCATGGCACTACTTATATGCTCCTGTTTCTGCTCAAGTATTCACCAGCCTCTGCTCTCAAGGGGGTGACTCATACACAACAGAATCTAAGATGATAAAAACCATTTTCCCACGTGATGAGAAGCAGTAAAAACTGAGTGATAAACTCTACAGATGAACAACTTGAACTGATCACAGAAAAAACCCAGAGCCAGTCCAGCTGCTTTAAGGCTCAAGTCATTTGGGCTGTGCCACAGATGAGGGCATCACTTGGTTAAACAGCCAATTTCCCCCAAAGCTAAGCAGGGTCAAACCTAGTTTGATTGGAGACCTTTGGGAAAACTCAGCAGCAGAAGCACTAATCTGAAGAACCAAAAGTATCATTCCAAAAGAAAGCAAGGCAGTCTACTTGTATATTGTTTCTATGAAAACTACATGCATGTTTCCATAGAGTGATCAGAGCCAAACTTGATTCAAAGCAGTCTTTATCATTTCATATGTGCTGGAAAATGACATCCCGATGACTGTGTTTTTGCATCTAATAAATGTTTTCAGAAATTCTTTTTAAGGAGTCTCCTCATTAAAGTTCAGGGAATGAAATAATCATGCTTCAGTAAGAAATAAGCAAGTATTGTATCTGGACAAGACCTGAAGTTTGCAGGAATAAATTTCCAAAGAGGTATAGATAAAAGTCACTTTAATCTATAGTGTTCTGCAAATCCATCCCATACAGTTAATATGTTTATGTTTTATAGAAATATGGATTTTAATTGGGTTTAATAAACCATGGCCATTGGTTAACTAAGGTAAATATTTCAGGCAAACTCAGCCAGTTAGCCATGAACCTTCACTGGGTTACTTTAGTCTGGTCCAGTGGCGGGATTCAATTTTTTTTTACTACCGGTTCAGTGGGCATGGCTTGGTGGGTGTGGCAGAGGAAGGATACTGTAAAATCTCCAGTCAGAGGTGGTATTTGCTGGTTCTCCAAACTACTCAAAATTTATGCTACTGGTTTTCCAGAACTGGTCAGAACCTGCTGAATACCACCTCTGGTCTGGTCGCTATCTCCATAGCCTAGCTAACTAATAGGTTTGTTGTGAGGAAAACATTGGTGGAAAAATGTATTGTCTTCCCCAACCTGGGTGAAATCCAAATATGTGGACAAATTTCTAATTGCCCAAAGGAAGGTTGGTACGTACTGGGTTGACTTTTTAAAGAAGAGATGAAATACATTTACTGTACTTCTTCTTCTTTTTTTTAACTGGATGAGTGCCTTTGGAATAGTGGAACTTTTCTCCAGCAAGATTTCTTCATGTTTAGATTTCCTTTGTCCATCTGAAAGTCTAAATAGGGAATCTTAGTAAAAAGAGACTCTGTGAGAACAGATAGACAATGGGGAGAGGGACATATGAAATCTGACTTGTAACACCCAATGTATTTTTTAAAAAGCACATATTTGATGGCCATCAGAAGAAACCAGACTGAAGAAAAACCATGATGAATTCCATGTAAATGCTGTTATTCTAATGGTGTTAAAGAAATAATTCTACAATCTTATTTGGCATTGTGAAAATGAGAAGATAGCAAAGCAAAGATATCTTGATTGCAGGTTGGAGAGCCAGAGGTTTTCCTCATGTTTTGCAGCAGCACCCCTTCTTTCACACAGAGTGAATTCTAATGGCTGACCTTGCTTGCTTGTAGGCTTTTTCTATTGTTAGCATTCAATGACAAGTGCTAGATTCTGCAAACATTTCCTCAGTGACAAGATCCATGAGTCCTGCTTAACAGTACATTCACTAGTTTGCTCTGGTCAAAAGTCTGAGAGCGTTTGTCTTCCCTAGAAATTTCTTGGAGGCCTTTTAAACAGCCATTATCATTTGTCTTGAGCACAAGAAGCAAATACAAATAGAAGCAATTTGGCAACATCTTGTTTGTGCTCTTCAAATGTGTTGGATGTTCTTTGTGTGTGTGCATGTTTGTGTGTGTATGTGTGTGTGCATGTGTGTGCATTGTGCATGTGTATGTGTGTGTGTGTGAGAGAGAGAGAGGGAGAGAGAAGGGAAAGAGGGAGAGAAGGAGGGAGAGTGGGAGGGAGGGAGGGAGGGAGGGAGAGAGAGAGAGAGAGAGAGAGAGAGAGAGAGAGAGAGAGAGAGAGATCATGTCTTCATCCCTTTTTCCAATCCATATATAGGACCAACTCCATTCACTTTTCTTCCTTGAACTAGTGAAAATGCATCACATATTTTTAAGAACATTTGACCTTTGCAGTTGTCTTCTGCCCTTTAGAGCTGCTTATCTTTATGAAAAAGCAATGCTCCTGACTATCTCTCAGAGTTTGTTTTCTGTTTGATCAAGAAAGAGATATTCTGCATTCTGCTTTCCTCCATTTCAGATGTTTTTTGCGCAAGGAATGCCATAATGCTTTAGCTTTTCCTTTGTTCTTACATACTATACCTCTGCAGAAAAACATGCAAGGAAGAAAATAATAATAATCTGTCATTCCGATCAATGATGAATTTCAGACTGTATTTTCCATTAAAATAATTATTTAAATTATATCATGTTTATAAGTAGGTGCAATGTCTTAAATAGGAAGGGTTAGGTGTTAAGCTGATTCAGTGAAAACAATGTATTATGTGACTTTACACATTGTCAAGATCAACCAAACCAACTCTGGAATGCCAAACTGGTTTCTGACCTTTTGGTTTTCTTTTTATTTGTAAAATTGCAAGCATTGGTTTCTTTTTCTGCTGCTCAAGGCTAATCATCTAAGTGGCATTTAGTTCAAGCTTACCTTGTTGCATGTAACAATACTAGAATATAAGCTATACTTAAGAGTTAATCAAGGTCTTTAGGTACACTGAGCTAGCAATTTCCCATGGGTAATGGTGTGTAGATTATCTTTCTTCTGATTCTTTTTCCCTCTGGTCATGTAGGTATGCTTCATTCTCACCCATCTGTGATAGAATGGGGAGATGAATGGGGAGATGATGTGATGGACCACAGTAATGCAACAGTTTCCCAGGAAGGAGGGAGAACATGCCAAAGAGACACCAAAGCCAAAGAGAGCACAGTCTAGATACATTTTAGTTTACTTGTTTACTCTTCCTCCTTCTCCTCCTGCCTTCTCCCCTCTCACTTCTCACTTTTTACTTCTTTCTATAATTTGTTATGTACTACTTGATCAGCTGGTTTTCACTGTATTTCTCTTCTTCCATTTAACAAACTCTTCTGAATATGAAGATCTTTTACTACTACTTACTTTTCAAGCTTCAGCTTAACACCTCCAGGGACAGCTACTGTGGAATTTATGTGGCAGGAGGACTAACAATGTTTACCTATACTATTATCTCACACAGTTGTAAATAAATGTAGCTAACTTTTTGTTTATTAAAAAAAAAACATTCAAGGCATTGTCCAATTTCTACATGAATAAGCTAGCCAAATTATTTTACCATAAGTTTTATGGCTACTAACAAGTCCATGTAGATTAATAGAATGAAAATGTTTTATTTCTGATTGGGTCTACCTAGAAAAATTGATATAATTCGTATTTTATTCAATTTAAGACAAGAAGTCATGCCTTTGTGCCCTTCAGGCTGATTGGTAAGAATTCAGCAGATTTTAAAAAATTATTTAATCCTATTTTCCTTGGAAGGTTCTTCAGCAATGTGAAAAATATCTGCATGTATTTTTCAGTCCTGGACAATACATGGGTGGGTTCATTAAAAGTTGGTTATCTGCCAACTATGTCATAAATAATTTATATGGTGTGGTCTGTTATGCCACAAAAGGATAAAAAAGACAGAATGTTTTACCCAAAGTAGAAATATATTCTTTTATTTTATTTTGTTTTAAATTCAGAATAATAAGTCAACTTGTCATGCCCCTGTTGGAGACTGACTCTGAGGGAGAGGAGGAACAGCTGACAGGGAGTGGAAGTGTGGTTCTGGAGGTTGTGGAGAAGGCTGGGGAAGGGCAGAGGCTGGCTGGGCAGTCAGAGGAGGACCCAAGCCCATCCCCTCTCCATTCTAGGGCACACAGGAAGGACAGGATAAGGGAGAGATGTGGTGTACTCGGGAGGAGAGGGCCTTCATCCTCTTCATGGGCTGCAGCTGTGACAACTGGATAAGAGGATGGACATGCATATGGGCGAGTGCTGGAAACAAAGCGTGGAAATATCTCTAGTTTATTTTTCCTCTCTGAGCTTGGCGTTCTTCCCAGTGTGTGTTCTGATTATCTGTTGACATCTTCCACCCTTATCTTGCCTGGTTTGTGTTGTTTTTTCCTCTTTATAATTTAAACGGCATTTCTTCCTTCTTGTAACTGCTTGTGTGGGAGTTTGTTTGTCTCCAGTCAAGGATATTTAGAGCTTGGAAGCAAAGTGAAGGAATAAAAGGGGCTTCACCTGTTTTTTGTGACTGTGTTTATTTTGTATCCCACCCTGGGTCATCACACAACTTCTCTGTAAGAGTAGGGTTCAAACTTTTTGAGGCTACTGAAATATAAAATACGTTGTATTAAATCCTACTGGTAAATGTAGTTAAATCTCCAAATGATTATTGGACCACAGAAATAAAAATAGGAGCCATTATATTTTCAAAATATGTACTAAACATGTACTGGGAAAGGATGAAATTTGTGGCATAAGTCACCTTCAGTGTGACAACTGCCGCTTGAAATGAGGCCATCATATTAAGGGCATCTTCACTCCTTCTGTCTGTATCTGAATATGAAAAAAAAAAGAGGGCTGCATACAATTATGAAGAAGAATATAACTTGAACAACATCAAGGTTTAATCTCAATTTATATTATCTACTCAATAATTCCCAGAAGGTTGGACATCTTTTCACAACTGTCCTTTTAATCAATATAAGAAGAGATTTGGAATATTTCAGTTGCATCATGTTACGGTTTTTTAAAAATGTATATGCCAATTTTAAATTGCACTGATTCAGCTAAAATTATTTAAATGTAATCATATTTTAAACTTGGAACATAATCTTCATATGTGGTTCCCCCTAAATCAGAAAACAAAAGTTCTGTACTTTGTTGTGTGGCCATACTGGATTGGGAAATTGTGCAGATGGTTTTGAGAAAAGGCTGAACTCTTTCCTATTATAATATGTCCTGGTTTATGCCAATATCTTAATGTAATGATTAATCAGTGTATGCTTGTTATACCACAGGCTACTAAAATATGATTGTGATAGCAATTAAAACACTTTTACAGTTATTTCATATTTTGTAGGATCAACCTTTTGAACTTTTGCAGTTATTTCATATTTTGTAGGATCATCCATCAACTCTGATTATTTGCAGATTCTGCAATCAAATTTATTGACAGTCTTCTAAAACTAGCATTCATCTAGGAAACAAGGAAATGGAGATTGTAGCACTATCAAAACTAGGTGACTCTATAATTATCAGGCTTTTAAACTTGCCCATAATTTCTCACTTACTGACAATGGCTTGAATCATTTCTTGCTCAAATGTATTGCGATTCCCCAATGGATGCACCCACATCTACATCTACATGCACAAGCACTTGCACATATCTACATGTACACAAACACTCAAATATACTCCTTTACTAAGCTTTTAAAAATAGCCTTTTCTTAAACCTTAACTGAAAAATAATATTTTTTAAAACTTATCAACACATCAGTGTTTCGATTCCATAGTAAACACAGCATCTTTGCAAAGTTATACATACTATGGCTATTTATTGGATGTTGGGGGAACACAATGGCCCTCCTGGTTAAATAAGCCAAAAAATAAGATAACAGTCATTGTGCCATTCCATAAGTTTGCAATCAGGTATTGATAAAGATGATATCATACCGATGAGCTGAGTTGCAAATGAGAATGGTGGTTTGGGTGGAAAACTCTCAGAAGAAGCTGGTAATATGAATTCACTCCATGCCAAGTGTAGAAAAAGAATTTAAACCCATCAGGAATTAATCACATTTCATTTTTAGGGTTGTTTTTTTCTTTCATGGTCACCATGCTAGTGTATAGCTGAGGTGAGCAATAATCAAGTCTTCTTCATGGTTGAATAAATCTAATACCCTTGTTTCATCAATGCAGCATATTAAAAAGTCCCTTGACATATTTAGCCTGATTGTCTAAGGCATTACACTAGAGCCATGATATTAGAGATTTCACATACAATACGGGGGGGTGGGGGGTCCTTTGGTTTCATTTATCTGTAACATGACATTCAAAATTGGATGGAAATATCATTCTCTATTAAAAAAGAGCAATTGATAAAGTCATAATGTGGTGGAGACTATACAAGTGAAGAAATAAATGAACATTAATTTGGTATTTGTAAAAGCGGGTGAGAGCAAATAATGCAGGTATTTTGAAGTGAACAAAATAATTCATCCACTCACAATAATATGAAACAGATTTGTTTTCAGAAGCAGTTATAAAACAGTTCGAGCATGTTTCTAATATTCAGTATTCTCCCTCCCCAGGAATAATTTAATATGTACATTAGAAATGAACTTTCTGCTCCACTAGAGAGTTCCATTTTAATCACACTTCTTTCCTCTCCTTTCCATTAATTTATGAAAATGAACATTATGTTCACTTCACACAAGAGATTCGTAAAATTCAGGGTGATGGGCATCTTTTATTTTCCCAGGACTTTTGAATAGCATAGTCTGATATGCTAATATTGTAAGGCACTGTTTCTCATCCTTAGCAACTTTAAAAGATGTGGACTTCAACTCCCAGTATTACCCAGCCAGCATGATCAATCTAGGAGTTGAAATCCACATACCTTAAAACTGCCAAGGTTGAGAAACACTGTTCTAAGTTCTTCCTATATTCAGTAGTATGGATGGATGGATGGAAGGATGGATGGATGGAAGGAAGGAAGGAAGGAAGGAAGGAAGGAAGGAAGGAAGGAAGGATCTATTGCATCTCTGTTACATAATTCATCTTCCCAAAAATATCAGATGGGGAGGTTAGCATATCCCAATCTGACAAATTAATAGAAAACATTGAAGAGAGGTCCCTAAAAGAGGTGCTTGAAAAAGAGGTGCTTTTTCAAGAGGCAACTGGATTTTCCCATGCTTCTCATCCAGGAAGCTTCTTCAGCTCTGAAGAAGGATGGTGGGGAATGGAAGAATTTATACTCCTTGCAGACAACTGCTCATTTGCATTCTTTTAGTGAGTCACTGAAGCTGCCTAGAGGTTCATCTGTGTTGTCAAGGTGACCTGAGTGGTGCAAATGAATGTGGAGCCTTCTTGGAACTGTTGAAAGGATTGTGTTGTAGACTGAAAATATATGATGTCATGTCCCCCGCCCTCTGTTGAGAGAGGGTTGTTCAATTTTGTCATAGATGGCCTCTTTGACCTCCTCTTTCAAACAGTGGTCCTCTAGGTCCAGAATGTGCTCTTTGCAGTCTTCAAAAGAGTGGCATTTAATTTTTAAATGCAGATGGGTTGCTGAATCTTGTACTGATAGACTTGTTCTCTTATGGTGAAGAGAGACTATCCTTGGACATTTCTTTGCAAACTTTCTTCAATAGGTAACCATCTGGCTGTAGTAACCAACAGGAAAATGTCAAACAAATGGAAATGACAAAGAGTGCCTATGCTGGCAATGTAGAATGCAAAGAGAAATCCCTATTCTTCCTCTTTTATCTCACTTGGGAACATGAGAATCTACACTTAATACATTGTGAAACATCCATACAGTGGCAAGATAGCTCTGGTCAAATTGGAATTGAGAACCTGAAAGAATTTTTGGAAAGATTGTGGAGTATAATATTCATTTGAAAGGTTGTCTTATTTATCATACTTCTCTAATCACTGGAAAACTCTTTGATCTGGTAAAACAACAGAATAAAACATTCAATATCCAAAATAAAGTCTCAAACATCAAAGACCTGGCAATCTTACCAGTGTTTTCCTTGGTATTATGTCACAAATTCAACAGTTTTACTGTGATGGAAAGAAAGGAAGGTCTACTTTCTACAAATTGTTTCTAAAGTCTATGTCACTTCCCATACTTGGTTGGAAAACCTCTAAAATTTAAAAGCAGGCTAGTCAGTGGCAGGATTAAAAAAAAAAATTACTACTGGTTCTGTGGGCATGGCTTGGTGGGCGTGGCAGGGGAAGGATACTGTAAAGTCTCCATTCCCACCCCATTCCATGGAAAGGATACTGTAAAATCTCCATTCTCTTCCCACCTTACTAATCTGCTTTCCAGCTCCATTCTCCTGTGCGGGCAACAAAAGAAGACCCAGTCGATTAGCTGGGACTCGAGAGGCAGACAATAGATGGGGGCAGGGCCAGTCAGAGGAGGTATCCTGAACTACTCAAAATTTCCACTACTGGTTCTCCGAACTACTCAAAATTTCCGCTACCAGTTCTCCAGGACTGGTCAGAATCTGCTGAATAGCAGCTCTGAGGCTAGTGATGCATAAAGGAATAATTGTGAAAATTGTCCCTCTGCCTTAAACCAAAGGATGTAATAAGAAACCCATTTTTCTCAGCAGCCCTCCCAAACTCAATTTCTACCTTTACTAAGGAATCAGCTGGGACAAAATTACTTCTATATTAGAAAAGTAAGCAAGGTTCATAATTAAGCAAACTTGACTTTCATTAGGGGAAAGTCAAATAGAGGCTTATTTGTTCCACTGAAATAAATGCAATTTAAATGTGCCTAGTTTTAAGAATCAGCTTTAAAGTTAACATTTTGAATTAACACATTTTTTTAAAAAACAGCAATTGAGAATAGTATTGTAATATTAAATTGTAAGACTTTAATGAATTTGGGGATAGTGAGGTTAAAGATAATTTTATTCAGGGTTTTTGAAAGGAAAAAAGTGGTCTTAAATATAACTATAAAAGAAACAAAGTCCAAACTAAATAATATATTTTTAAGAATCACATCTAAATAAAGATGAAGTGATTTGAGAAGGAGGAATTTAAAAAATATCATTGAAAAAAGCCCCTAATATGTGAAGAGAGAGAAAAAAAAATGTTAGATGCTTTGAGGAGATCGCTTAGGAGATACTTCCAATGTAATCTATTGAATCCCCTGAAAAAAAAGCTAATATGTGACCATAAAGGGCAGACAGGGAGGAATCTAACCATCAGATTGCAAGAATATAAGTGAGTGGTCAGACAAGGAGACCCAAACTCTTTATAGCTTTAAACTGCAACAAACAAGGACACATATTCAATTTTTCAGCTACTAAGATTGTTGGACAAGTGGGCACAAAAACAGCCAGGGAAGTGATTGAAGCCTGAGAAACAATTCGTCAATTAACAAGAGTGCTGATTTACCACCAGAGTAAAGTACTTAGAAGGGTTAGGCAGCACAAGCAAACTACAGCCAATGATTTAAAAGCCAGTCACCCATACACCTCAATCAACATATAACAGACACTAAAAATACCACCCACAGAACAACAACAACAACAACAAATTGATAGAGAGAGTTTCCCTGAAGATGGGCTACAGCACGAGTCTGAAACAGAGGTGGTATTCAGCAGGTTCTGACCAGTTCTAGCAGAAATTTTGAGTAGTTCGGAGAACCAGCAAATACCATCTCTGAGTGGAAATTTTACAGTATCCTTCCCCTGCCACACCCACCAAGCCACACCCAGAGAACCGGTAGTAAAAAAAACCGAACCCCACCACTGGTCTGAAAGCTCAGAAGACAAACCCTCTGGTCCTGGTAACCAATCCAGATTGGATCCTGCAGATTTCCTTCATTGTCAATAATGTCAATATCCTGAATTTAATATGGTGTATGGAATTGTGCATTACTTGCCCTAAATTAATATTACTATTTATAATAGTCATATCAAAGGAAATTAAAGTTTAAACAGGAATTATTTGCTACCCACCAGCAACACCCAAACTTTATTTTGATTATTTTATCTTCACCATTTCCCACCAACTTTTGATTTCTTCTTCTTCTTCTTCTTTTTCTTCAGCGTTTGTCTCGCGCTCTGGCGAGGTCCGCTAATGTCCTTGAGTATTGCTTCCACGCCTCTCTGTCTGCCACGTATGTCGGGTCTGCCTTCGCGATCTCTAGGTCGGCCTTGATCGTGTCCATCCAGCGTTGCTTAGGTCTACCACGCGGTCTCGCTCCTCCGACAGTCACCTTCATCGCAGATTTGATGATGGATTCTTCCTTGGCGCGACTCACATGGCCGAACCATCGTAGCCGGGACTGCCTCATGACCGTGGGGATGGGCACGACGTTGAACCGTCTACGCACTTCTTCGTTCCTGACGCGATCGAGTAGGGTGAGGCGTGTGTTCTGTAGTGATTGTTATCCATAACTCAGGGCGTGTGTTCTGTAGTGGACGTTTCCACCATGTTGATGCGGCATTTGAATACTCCAGCCGGCCTGTCGCGTGGGCCTGTCGTCGGAGGGTCTGCTCTCAGTTACGGTCAGCGTTTAACGGCTTCGCGCATCCAGGGGACACCACTTGGAGGTGGCAGACCGCTCGTCCCCCATAGTAGTTCGGAGAACCAGCATAGTAGTTCGGAGAACCAGCAAATACCATCTCTGACTGGAAATTTTACAGTATCCTTCCCCTGCCACACCCACCAAGCCACACCCAGAGAACCGGTAGTAAAAAAAACCGAATCCCACCACTGGTCTGAAAGCTCAGAAGACAAACCCTCTGGTCCTGGTAACCAATCCAGATTGGATCCTGCAGATTTCCTTCATTGTCAATAATGTCAATATCCTGAATTTAATATGGTGTATGGAATTGTGCATTACTTGCCCTAAATTAATATTACTATTTATAATAGTCATATCAAAGGAAATTAAAGTTTAAACAGGAATTATTTGCTACCCACCAGCAACACCCAAACTTTATTTTGATTATTTTATCTTCACCATTTCCCACCAACTTTTGATTTCATTTATCCTAAATGTACATAAGGAACTTTTCTGTGATCCAAGTAGGTTCTTTTGTATCCTTTGCTGAGTTCTGAGTTTCTCTACATACATGAATTTCTTTACTTTTCACCAACCACAAGGAAACAAAGTAAATTCATCCCTAAGAGTTTTCTAGAGGAATTGATATTAGTTTCAAGAGGGAGGAGGATTCTAGCTCCCAAATCAGTGTCTTGCATGATCTTTATTTCCTTAGGGTTTTTTTATTATTATTTTAATAAACCTTTAGTCATAGCATGCAGAATGTGGATTTCAATTTCAGATTGAAATGAGTTCACGTTGCTTAATGAGACCAAACTCTGCTCTCCCCATTGCAGTCATTAAGCACAGCACGGGATGCCTTGGAGATGAGGGAGGCCCTTGGAGGTGTAGAGCAGGCCCACGTCTAACTTCACCATCTCAAAAGTTTATATGTGGCCTCCTGGATCTCCCAGGGCCACCACCATTCCCTGAGTTACCCCGTGCTTTGCTTCTTGCCTCTTGGAAATAGCAATAGCACTTGGACTTATATACCACTTCACAACATATATACCACTTCACAGTGGTTTACAGAGTCAGCATATTGCCCCCAACAATCTGGGTCCTCATTTTACCAACCTCAGAAGGTTTACCAAAGTCAACCTTGATGTGAAAGTCGAACTGCTGGCAACTGACAGCCAGCAGAAATAGCCTGTAGTACTGCATTCTAACCACTGTACCACCACAGGTCTTGTCTTGGGTCTTCTTCCCACCCTGCTGGGTCTTTCCTCCTCCTCCCCCCCACTACCTACTGTGATGGTTCAGTCACTGATCTTTTTGATAGATTTCCTTTGCGAAGTGGCCACTCAGTTGCACAGCTTTCCTCAGGCATCATGTGGCTTCCACTTTGTAGAATGGCTGCACTGCAATGTGGCTGTTATCTAAAGGAAATTTACTGGAAACATAAATGTCCAAGCCATTATGGTTGATGTGGAGGAAGGATGTGGGACCCAGTGGGGTGGGAGGCAAGCCCAAGGCTCGTGGGAACACATTAGAGCAAGCTGGAGGAAAGATGGAGGGGGACAGTGCAGAGTCCCTATGATTGGTCATAACTGCAGACAGTTTGCCAAATGCCTGAATTTTGTTTACATATCTGTGGAGGCACTGTAGGAGCTGTAATTTTTGGCAATGAACATTGCCACAAAATGTTCATGATTATGAACATTGCCCTTTATTCATCATAATCATAATTTTTAACAGTCATTGAATGAATGAAATGTGCTTTATACTATATAAACATACTTAAAATATAATATGAAGCATTGTAAATAGATAGGTAGGTAGCTCATAGACTGATAGGATACACAGAAAGTCTTATTTACGATGCTTCATATTACATTTTAAGTACAGTATGTTTATATAGTATATCATCTAATACACATTTAATTCTGCAGAGCATGCTGTAAATAAATATGTATATTACTGATTTTGGACATAAATATTTGGGGAGGGGGTGATAGAAGAAAGATGGAGGGAGGAACAGCAAGGTGAGTTACAACTAGATTTAAACATGGAAGTGAGATTTTAATGCACCAAAACTCTGTGGCTTATAGGTCAACATCAATCCCCGAGCTCTGTTGACTGTGTAGTCCATTGTTTAAATAAAACAAAAATTGAAATCTTCTGCACTTTAATGTAAAGACAAATATAGAGTGACCTGGAGACACTCACTTCTACTCCTTGAAAATATCAGATCTATTACACACTGTGGCTGCAAGTTCATGAATGTCAGACACTTTTCAAAATAATTATCTCTTCTCATTCCAGCAGAATCCTCCTTAAAAAAAAAAAAATCAATGGCTGGGTCCTGCATGCAAAAGCATCTGATTTGTTAAGTTGAGCAATTTTTGCAACAAAACAAAACAAAACAAAACAGGGGAGTCTCATCAAAGAAAAGGATTGTAGAATTCAGCATTGCTCTGGCATGCAAATCATTTAAGTGCTTTGTTTTATTTTTGTTTTATTTTTACACCTTCACAAACAAAATCAATATTTTTGTAAAGGAAGGCAATACAAAAGAGAGGCAAGTTAGCATTTAAAAATTACAAAAATAAAAGGGATAACCCTCTAGCAAGAACACTGCAAGGACTTGGGTTCAGAAGTGTTGATTGGATATGATTGAATTATGTAAAGAGGAATGATTTCCCATGCTAAATCAAGTAGTTCAGGAGATGAACAGTGGATTGTTACATTCAAGTATTAGATAATTGATAGAATGCTAGACATAAGAATGCTGTTTTTGGAGATCCCACTTGGTAAAAGCATCATGCATCTTATTATTATTGTAGTCTCCAAATAACAACAGGGAAAGGATGTAAATGCAATGACTGATAGACAAGAAAAGCTATTGTCATTCAAAGTACCCAAGTTTCTTGGTAGAATTACCTCTGACAGCTGTTTTTTTTTTCCTTCTAGTCTTCTTAGACCAATGTGGTGCATGTATTACCCTGATGCGTTTTGCATGGTCAGTTCATCCAGACTGATCTACAGAATCATCATGTGTGCTATACACCCAGCCTATCTGTTTTTCAAACCATTGTAGAGGCAGGTCTCGACTTACGACCACAACTGAGCTCAAAATTTATGTTGCTAAGTGAGACAGTGAGTTAAGTGATCTTTGCCCCATGTTACGACTTTTCTTGTCACAGTTCTTAAGTGAATCCCTGCAGTTGTTAAATTAGTAACATGGTTCTTAAGTGAATCTGGTTTCCACATTGACCTTGGTGGTCAGGAGGTTGCAAAACCTCACATGACCCCAGGATACTTCAACTGTCATAAATGTGAAACACTTACCAAGCGTTCGAATTTTGTTCATGTGATTATGGGGATGCTTGCAACGGTTGTAAGTGTGAAAAATGATCATAAGTCATTTCTCAGTGCTGTTATAACTTCAAAAGGGTCTTTTAAAAATGTTTGTAAATTATAAAATTGTATTACAATAGTTGTAAAGGTTACCTGTATTTGCAAATTAACCTCCACATCCAGTTAGAGAAACTCTTGGTCCTTTCTGGCATTTTCTCAAAACTTTTGTTGAACCCATGGTCTTTTCCTTAGACAGAAGTCCCACATACTTTCTCAAATGATGTCCCAATCTCTCCTAGTACTCCTTCAGTATCATGACTTAGCTGTTTCTCTTTTTCTTTCCATTCATTTTGACTCATCCTATTTTTGTTATAATACATTACAACTTGTACATATATAATACAGGTAGTCCTCGACCAGTGGTGGGATTCAAATTTTTTTACTATCAGTTCTGTGGGTGTGGCTTGGTGGGGCATGGCTTGGTGGGCATGACAGGGGAAGGTTACTGCAAAATCCCATTCCCTCTCCACCCCACTAACCTGCCTTCCAGCTCCGTTCTCCTGTGCAGGGCAACAAAAGAAGACCCAGCCAATCAGCTGGGACTCAGGAGGCAGAGAATAGATGGGGGCAGGGCCAGTCAGAGGTGGTATTTGCCAGTTCTCTGAACTACTCAAAATTTCTGCTACCGATTCTCCAGAACTGGTCAGAACCTGCTGAATACCACCTCTGTCCTTGACATACAGTCACAATTGAAACTAAAATTTATGTTGCTAAGAAGGTTAATTAAGTTGCATCTGACTTTTTGTCACAATTGTCAAATGAGTCACTATAATTGAATCATATAGTCATTAAGCAAATCTGGCTTCCCCCATTGACTTTGCTGGTTGGAAGCTGATTGGGAAGATCACAGATAGTGATCATGTGACTCCAGGATACTTCAACCATTGTAAATACCAGTGGTGGGATTCAAATTTTTTTTACTACCGGTTCTGTGGGCATGGCTTGGTGGGCGTGGCAGGGGAAGGATACTGTAAAATCTCCAGTCAGAGGCAGTATTTGCCCATTTCTCGGAACTACTCAAAAATTCCACTACTGGTTCTCCAGAACTGGTCAGAATCTGATGAGTACCACTTCTGGTAAATACATGTCAATAATCAAGAACCCAAGTTTTGATCATGTGACCATAGGGATACTGTGGAAGTCATAAATGTGAGGATCAGTTGCAAGTCACTTTTGCCATTTTAACTTCAGATGGTCACTAAATACATGGTTGAAACTTTAGGAATACCGATTCAGTAAAAGGAAAGAAATAATTATAATGGTTTTATAATAATACTGGTAGCTACCATGCTACATTTTTGTTGTTTTGCTTATACCACACCTAGGTACGAGTGTCTACAAAACAAATGCTACTACAAGAAATATTTTAATGGCTCTCTTGCAAATCTTAATTTCTGAACAGGTTCATAAGAAGGAAGCCACAGTTGGCTCTTAAACAATTTACGACTTTAAATGTTATTTACAGGCTGAATTTTTCTTCATTGGTACAAAGTGATGTCTCTACCTTAGCATCAGGTAGCAAACCTATTGCTGCATTTTGTACTTGTACTGTACTTGTACTTTTGTACTTGTGTCACCTTCTGGAATTTTAGCTTTAAATATTGCTAGAAGTTACCATTCTGAACTATTTTCAATGCCCACATGCAAAATGAAACATTACTTTTCCTGTGAAGCATTCATATAGCCCAGGTTCAAAAACTACACCTGGGTCAAAGGGTAAACTCAAACTGTATTGGGGTGATTCTGGGTTCAATTATTCAACCGAGGTGCACAAACTCATAAAGCCAGTGAATGGCGGGACTGTATAACACTTGCTGCCAAAGTTTAGAAGTCACAGAATACACTGTGAAACCCAGAAGCAAGATGCATCTTGTCCTTTACTGAGCCTGGGAAAGGGTTTGTGAGATGACAAGATGAACTTAATGGTGGAATATAACATGATGCTGTCAAATCCACAGTGGCTGAAATAATGGCTGGTGAGGTGTGAATGCAATGGTGCCCAGTCTTTTCTTACTGTTGTTCAGTTTTCCTACAGCATTTCTGCATTAAAAATAACTTTCTGAGATAACATTGACTCAGCCATGGTGAACATCAAATCTATAAGCAATCTGAAATATTTTTTTTTTATTTCTTATTATTGTTACAGATGCTTTTATGCTGATTCAGTCAGCAAGTGTCTATGAAAGAATGGTTTTTCCCCCTTTTATAAGGGACAGATGACCTTTATGGGAAATTCAATTAAAAATAACAATCTACATTTTCCTGGCTCATCTAATACAGTGGATAGTAATGACCCATTCTCAATAACTTTAGACTCTCTTTGGGATACACTTCAGGGAACAAATTTTTTTATCATTAATAAAGGATTTCATCTCTTAGTGGTTCAATATATCTATACTGGAAAGAAAGACAGAACTAATAATAACTGCTATAGTTACTCTTTAAAGGGGTTAAGCTAATATTCAGATTCTTTGGTAGATGTAAGAAGTACATTACCATGGAAAATCCATCTTCCTTTTGTAATTTAAATCCAACATTCATTACTGTTTCTGGATATTTTTGCTATGCATTTTCCAAATTCTGCCTTAGTACATCATGGGTTACCTATCCTTTCATTGATAAGAGCAGCGGTGGTGCAGTGGTTAGAATGCAGTATCACTGGCTAACTCTTCCAACTGCCAGCAATTCGATTGGCTCAATATTGACATAGCTTTCCAACGTTGGTGGGATTCAGCCAGTTCACACCACTTCAGGAGAACCGGTTGTTAAGGTTCTGAGCAGTTTGGTGAACTGGTTGTTGGAAGAAATCATTAGGGCAGAGAACCAGTTGTTAAATTATTTAAATCCCACCGCTGCCTTCCAACATTCCATTGGTCAGGAAAATGAAGAGCCAGATTGTTGGGGGAAATTTAAATAGATAGTTTTAGAGGATATTTATAGGTTATTTGTAAAAAAAAAAAAAAAAAAGTTTGGCAGGCTGATTATTGCTTACCATATGACAAATATGCAGAAAGCATGTTGGGAGAGAGAGAGTCAGAGGGACAGAGAGATACAGAAAGAGAAATTGTCGATGACTCTTGGCAAAAAACAACATCTGATCTATCATTTGAATGTAGAGATTGCCACATGCTTAATCATGTATTGATTGTTTTGAGTCCATTTATAAAAATAGAAAAACTTCTGCTTGGTTTTAGAAATAGGGACAGATTGACATCTATGATTTCCATGAGGATATTTTAATAACAAAGATTTTAGATAAGGAAACAGGTTTTCAAACTTCTACTGCTGAAAAAAATAGCTGAAGTTTCCTGATGTTTTCATAGCAATTGCTTATAAGTGTGCAGGTGTGTACGTGGAGAAGCAAGTCAATTATTCTGGAATTACATCTCCAACAATAGATACTTAGTTCAATAAAATTGCCTCTTAATATTATACATGTAGTTTTTCTAAAAATAATAATTCTAAGCTTGCTGAAATGAAGGCTACCTGATAATTTATTCCTTGTAAATTTAAACAGAGCTAATCCAAACATCCAAGATGACATTACAAGTTTTTTGTTTTTTTTTTAAAATGGGTATCTTTGAAATGTCCCAGAGGCTTTGCAATGAAAATGGTGTGCAAAATTACATTTTCAGATGCACCTTTAGAGCTTAAATTTGATTGGAATTGTTTTTAGAGGTACACCTCACTTAGAAATAAAGAAATATTTAAATGGCGAAAAGCCAAATGGTTTGCAATTTTCTGATCATAGTTGAAAATGACATATACGTAACTCTTGACTTACTACCATAATTGAGACTTGACTTTTGGTCATAAAGTTATAAAGTGAGACCATCATGTGACTGCATCACTTAGCAATGGGAATCTTGGCAGTTCCAGTTCTCATTGTTAACTGAGAATACTGATTGTTAAGCAAGTGCCCATTCTAATTGATACCATCTTAGGTTTAGTCCTTCTCAGTCTTCAACCTTACTAAGGTAAGGGATTGCCTCCAACTTCCCAGATATCTATCTCTTGCTTGTCTTTACTCTTTGGCTGCCTGAACCCTGCAATATGTGGCTCTGGGGCTGCTTGCCATGATCCGGGAAGCTGCAGACACTTCAACCCAGTCCCAGGCACAGTTGCTGTCACTATCCTGGGCTCTAAGACCTTCATCCCAACCAGGGGTGGGATTCAAAATTTTTAACAACTGGTTCTGTGGGTGTGGCTTAGGTGGTGGACATGGCTTGGTGGTCATGTTATTGGCTGGGCTTGGCCAACTCAATATCATTCACATCGAGGCACGCATCTCCTAGCCTGGCTTCTCGTGACTGTGGGGATGCTGCAACAGTCGTAAGTGTGAAAAATGGCCATAAGTCACTTTTTTCAGTGCCGTTGTAACTTTGAATGGTCACTCCACACAAGCAAAGTACCAGCAAAGGAGGGGGAAAAAACTCCAGAGATGTTTCAGAGACAGGAAGTCTAGTCCTGCCAAGAATGTAATAAGGGTTAACGGAGAGGCAGTTTCTGTAAATAACACTAGAATGTTTCCTTCCTGCCTTCCCTACAGGATTAGGCCAGTAATTTCTTCTAACAACTGGTTCTCCGAACTGCTTAGACAACCGGTTCTAGTGAATAGGTGAGAACTGGTAGAATCCCACCCCTGGCTTCAGTTATGAAATGTTGATGATGATGTTATTCATTCAGTTGCGTCTGACTCTGGGTGATTCCATGGACTAGGTCTCTCCCCATCTTGCCATGGTGGCGCAGTGGTTAGAATGTAGTACTGCAGGCTACTGCTGACTGCCAGCTGCCCAGAACTTTGGCAGTTCGAATCTCAGTGGCTTAAGGTTGACTCACCCTTCCATTCTTCCAAGGTCGGTAAAATGAGGACCCAGGTTGTTGGGGCCAATAGGCTGATTCTGCAAACCACTTAGAGAGGGTTGTAAGGCACTATGAAGCAGTATATAAGTGTAAATGCTATTGCTATCTTCCAATCTTGCACTATTTCTTTGAGTTTCTCTATGCTCTGGCTGGTGTCAGCTTTGATGATGTCCCGCCACCATTTTATTTGGCAGCCTGGTTTCTTTTTACTGCTATCTTTTCCAAACAAAATTGCTTTCTTTGTGTGACATGGCCAAAATAAGTGAAATGCAGTTTTGTGATCTTTGCCTTCCAAGTGACATGTCTGGTGTTTTACATTCCAATATTTGCTTGTTGATCACTTTTGCCAGCTAATAAATAAATAAATAAATAAATAATAGCATTTCATTTTAATAAATAAATTTGCATTTCAAAAAACAAAAGAAAAACAAAGGAAAAAAATAAAACCAGGAAATGTCTCCAAATAGGTTAAAATTCTATCCCAAGTGAGTTAGATTTTACATTTTTTTGAATGCAATCAGGAATATGGCCAGACTCATCTCCACAAGGAGAATTTTTTTTTTATAAAAACATGAACTCCCACTGAAAAGGAATGTTTCCCTTTATATTCTGAAAGTGGGGCATTAGTACCCTAGACTCTGGCTAAAGAAGGTGGTGCCAAATTATAAAATGGATTTTATAGGTCAATGGCCAGCATTATAAATTACATTGGAAGCTAATCAATAGCTAGCCTAGGCCTTATATCAAAGGTGTGATATTGTAACGATATATGGAAAGGATCTTGGGAGACAGAAGACTCAAAATCTAAACAATGGTCAGATAAGAGGAAGCTGAGCCTGCAGAAGAAAAGGGGAGATGGCAAAGGTCTTGGAAGGGACTCTGTTTGGTTTCCTGGACTATAAAGGCAAGAGGCGGGACATGCAAGACACTGTTAAACATAGCCTTACATTAAAGGTAGAGCTAGTACTTTGCGATGTCTTTCCTTTTTAGACAACCTCACAAGGTTGACAAATATGTTCCAAAGAATGGGACCAGTTAATTAGTAGACCATTGCATGTTGCTACCTTTTTAAAAAAAATATATATATTATTATGTTGTTCATTAGGAGTAAACTGATTACAGTAAAGTACAGATGCAGTGAACAAACTAATGAATAAACGAACTACAGCTTCGAGCAGTCTTTAAAAGAAGCCCCATGTAAAGTATATTTCAAAGGGCTAATTCATGACAAGTTATTATAGCATAGACTCTTGTGCCAGATAAGGTCACAACTGGTGAAATAGCTGGAGTGGAGCAAAGGCGCCTTAGGCACAGTTCCTGGTTTAAAACTTTAAATGTTCAAAACTTGATTTTAAGCTTGAAATGATTGTAATGTTATGTTTGGAATTCAATATACACTAATATGATTTTAGAACAGCTGTTTCAAGCTTAACACATTTTTGAATGCTTGGAACAATACCATAACTTTCAATAAAGTTGAAACAATTTTGTTCCAAATTGAAAACAAATGCTTTGGCTTCAAGCCTTTCAAAATTTAAAACAGTTTGAAAACTTTATCAAAAGAGACAAACTAATTTTCCATATTTAGCTGGATTTTTTTTTGTTGTTGTTGTTGTTGGAAGGAATATCCTTCTGGGTTTAATTCCAAGTGGGGAAAAAGACACTGGTAACATGGAAGCTGCTTGGAAAAATGGTTTATTGATGAACAGGATCACATGCCTTGGAGATCTTGGGCGAAGAAAAGAGAAGAGATGCTGAGAGTCCCTGGGTTTTATGCCCTTTCTGGGCTTTGAACTTCCTGGGGCACAGGAAGAGTATTCTGATTGGTTGCTGTCAGAGGTCATAACTAGCTTTGTAGATTTCCTCTTTTAGGGGAAATATTCTGATCTTTGTTATGTAGAATAGTCTGGCCCAGGCCTTAATTGTTCATTAACAAAGGTTGCGGAGGGGGGGCTGAGTTTCTGACTCTCTGAGTTTCTACTTCTCTTTTAGGGGAAATATTCTGCCTTTTAGATATATCCTAAGATATTTCATTTTTCTAGGAGAGGGGTGGGATTTAACTTCCAACAGTTTCTACCACATTCTCTCACAGAGAACAATGCTATGAGCCGTGCACCCTTGATTTCAAAGCTGTTACAAAGATCTCAAACATTTACACACATATATTCAAAAGTTACAGTCAAAGCAGTAAGAAGAAAAGGAAAAAAAACATGCACACATCCTCACCAGCAGCCAATACCATGATAAGCAGGGATTAGCACTAGACAAACAATCAAGGGAAGCAAAACCTAGATAAGGAACTACTAAGGAGAAAATAACACCCCCATCAAAACTGGCAGAGCAAATTACTATACATAAACCGGGAGTAAATCCCATACTCATCAGCACTGATGAGGTAATCTAGTTGGGTAACAAAATGTCTGCAAGAAATCAACCAAGGTCAGAGAGAACCAAGAATTCCACAGGTTCAAACCTGACCTACATACATTTTCTTCTGTTGTGGAGTTCTTGGTGTCCTTTGAGCTTGCAAATATTTCATTACCCAATTAGGTAGTATTATCAGTGTGAGTGTGGAAGTTTGTTTTTGGTTTATATAGTGTACCTTGCCTGCCAGTTTTGGGTTGGACTGTGGTTTCTTCTTTAGTTCTTTTCCCCACTCTATTGGTTAGAAAGAGTTTGCTTTTTAGCCAACCCATTGTCTTATCTCAACATTGACATTAGAGCAGCACCTAAGAATGTTATAATATGTACTAAAAGATTAGGAAGAGAAAGCACAATCTTATGTTTTATCCCAACAGGTACCAAGCTTATACAATGCTTTGCATTCTAAATGAAAAACCAGCAGAATCTTTTCCTGAATTATATAAGCTACAAATGTGTGCCTGGTTTGAAGAACTACTGACAAGTACAATGGGCATATGGATACAGATGCTAAAGAATTGTTTTTCCTTCAGATCCAAATATTACACAAACAGGGTACCCTCTACAAACAGCTCAGTTTCCCTGCTAAGAACCAAAGAGAATATTCTTGTGGATAAACCAAAATTAAACTAAGAATTAATGATCAATCGAGACAAATATAAATCTTCTTACGAAAATGGGCTAGATGTCCCAGTAGACTGAACACACTTAGCATATCAATGATCATGAGAGATCAACTTTCCAGATTTAAACTAATCCATTTCATCAATAGAAGATGATCTTGGTCAATAGGGTGAAATCTCCCAGCAATATATTTTCTTGCACTGATCCTTAATGCAGTATCTGAAGCAAATGTAAAGTGAGAATTTAATGACATCCACATATCGCTAAATTGCCTCTGAATTTCTCCTAAAGCTATCTTTGGGGGGAATTTTAATTGAAGAAAAGAAAAAGATAGAGGAATTTAGATAAAAGTAAAATGACTTTTAGCAGCAGAATGTCTGAAGGCAAGCGTCATCTCTGTGTGAGTTGATTATGCCACCCTTCCTAATAGCTGAAAATGCAAAGGATCTGCAAGCTCTAATAATAAATGTCAAGGAGCACAGTGGGGGAAAATGGAACTAAAATTAAAGAAGACAAACTAATGACAACAGGTGTAACAACCAGCCTTAGACTTGATAATGAAGATATCAACATTGTAAATAAGGTCTGCCTTTTAGGGCCAGCCATCAACAGTAAAGAAAACAAGCAGTCAAGGAGAATACCTCTAACTTATAGATACCTGTGGAATAGATTTGGAAAAGATATTCAGATGCTGTGATGCCTCTATAACTACAAAGATATAAATGGTACAAGCGATAGTATTCCCTGTGGAACTCTATGGAAATGAATGTTGGACTTTGAAGCAAATAGGAAAAGTACTGACATTTTGAACTTTGCTATTGGAGAAAACTTCTGAAAATACCATGGACAGCCAAGTAAACCAACAATTGAATCAATGAAGAAATCTACCTGGGATTCTTACATGAGACACAAATGACCAGGCTCATATTAATTAATTTTGGACACATTTTTGCAAAAATATAGCTCATCTGAGCTGGAGGAAAAAAATGGAAGGAAAAAGAAGACAAGAGCAATCAGCCACAAAGTAGGTGGATGTGAACTAAATTATAAAGGCAATGGGTACCCTGTCAGAATATCTAAAGGGCAAGTTAGGGACACATCATTGCAGAGAAAATCTATCTATGTGGTCATAAGAGTCAACACTGACTTGATGGCACATAATTAATCTAAGTTGTAGTATAAATTATACGAAGTATGACTGTTATATTATAAATATCTATGGAGATTCTCAGTCATCCAGGTCATGGTTGTCCCAAAGGTGCTTTTTCAAGAGGCAACTGGACTTTCTGGTTTTTCTTTGAAGACATTTCACTTCTCATCCAAGAAGCTTCTTCAGCTCTGATTGGATGTTGGGGAATGGAAGGATTTTATACTCTTTGCAGACAGTTGGTCATTTGTATTGTTTTAGTGAGTCATTGAGGCCAGCTAGAAGTTTATCTGTGTCATCAGGGCCACCTCAGTAGTGCAAATGGGTGTTGAGCCTTCTTGGAACTGTTAAAAGGACCATGTTGTAGACTGAAGATAGGTGATGTTGTGTCCCTCCCGCTCTGTTGAGAAAGGACTGTTCAAGTGTGACATAGAAGGCCTCTTTGACTGCTCTTTCAAACCAGTGGTCCTCTCTGTCCAAATTATAAATGCTTAACTATTATGAATGTATTAGTTTCTTGGTCATTAATGGTGCCTTTTTGTCAGCGGGCATTTTAAAAGATGTTATGATATCCCCAGACCAGGGCTGTCAACCTTGATTTCATTAAGGACCACATGAAGGACCTAAAAATCGCTACACCTTTCCCTAGAGTTTGCATGATCCAGTACTAATTTCCTTCCTTTCTTCTCTAAGGAAATCTCTATATTGAGAATAGAAAATGTATATACTACCTTTAATAGTGGCATATCTGTTTGCTTAAGCAGTGACACCATCAAAGTAAACAAACAAATTGACTGTTTCCTAGTATGATTGATTGCTTATTGTACCCTATGACTATCATTAAGTGTCGTACCTTATGATTCTCGACTCCTGACAAATGTATCTTTTCTTTTATGTATACTGAGAGTATTTACACCAAGACAAATTCCTTGTGTGTCCAATCACACTTGACCAATAAAGTATTCTATTCAAATCCATGTGATCATGACCCTAAATGGATTTGACATACATATCTCCTCCCCACATGATGCTGAAATCACAAAACTGTACGTGATAGATATAACTCCAGTTCTATCAAAAAAGGGGAGACTGTGTGCATCAGGTGGGATTGGTTTACTTCAATGACATCACTGATTAAACAGACATGCCACCATTGAAGTTAGTATACACCATTGCTACTCTCAACAAATTGCTTTTTGTTAGAGAAGAAAAGAAGGAAAGAAGCATTGGAGCATGTAGGATCTGAACAATTGGCAACTCTTTTCACCCAGATGTTTTTGTATGTAAAATCCTTCTGCAGCTGTTGCTAATTTTAGGGAGAGGAGCAGCAATTTAAAGGGCTATATCAGTGTCCTTGCATGCGCCGCAGCTTTTTTTTTTTTGGAAGCAAATGCCAAGCATGGCACAGCTCTGTTGTTTGGAGAGAAACAGCTTGCTTTCCTCTTAAAATAGATAACCTTCATATATCATCAGACTGATACATAATTCTCCATCATACTATTTAAAACAAAAACAAAAATCAAGACTGAAAGAGTGCATTAAATAGGTCCTTTCAAGGGATAGCCAGGTGTAGTTCAGCCAAAGTCAATATACATTTCTATCTTACAGCTGGGTAAACCAAATGCGTGTGTGTGTGTGTGTGTGTGTGTGTACGTGTACTGTCAGTTGGGTGGCATGGTGGTGGTTGGCCAGTTGGTGGGATGCTGCCAGTTCGCACTGGTTCTATCAAACCGGTAGCACCGGTGAGAAGGTGTGTCCCCCACCTTCCCCGCTCGTTCCTGTGCTTTATTTCCTTGTTTGTGAGCTCAGCTGATTCACACAGCAGAGTAGATTGCTGTGCCTCAGCTGTTTTACTCACCAGCACTGAACACAAGATCAGTTTTGAAGCTTAAAACCAGTGGTTTATGGATGCTGTGCACACGCGCAAAGCACTCTCTCTCACACACACATAGTAAAAAAAGGGTGAATCCCACCACTGCACGCACACACACACACACACACACACACACATATATATGTATATACACACACACACACACACACACACACACACAGATAGATAGATAGATAGATAGATAGATAGATAGATAGATAGATAGATAGATAGACAGACAGACAGACAGACAGATAGATATTTGCTGTTTTATTTAAGGTCCATTAATAATAGGATACTTAGATTATGAATGTTGCAATTGGCAAAATGCTTTGAATTATTCTATTACTGTCTTCATGATATAAATGCAGATTTTTTCAAATACCACACACATAAAGCAATTAGCATCCTTTCTTACAGATATCAAATTCCTTAGCCCAAATGTATTACTGGGAGTAAAGCAGAACTTTGTAATCAAAATCTCATATTTCTTGGGTATATTATAAGTCCAAAGGGAAAATAAAAGGAGCTTCTATCCTTTGATTTGTGATTTGGTTTTAAGCTTTTGACTCGTGCAACTTTGGATCTTTGAAAATTGATATAATTATTTTCTGAGGCAGGGATGGGGAAGATTAGTTATATGTATCACCTTTCTCCCTGCCTCTCTCTCTCTCTCTCTGATATCCAAGGCCAGAGTAACAATAATGCTACCCTAGGGAGCTGGTCTAAAATTTGTGCATCTTTTCAATAGGAGAGGAAGGTGTCAACTAATTCTATTTTAAAAAGATACAGTGGGCCTTCCAAAGTTTTGACAAGTTTATTTTGAGGTATTATTTCACACCTCACCAAGCAAAAGTGCAATTTATTCATTCAAAACTCATTGAACTGTTCAAAAATGTGAAAAAATACGGTCCTGAAAATTGGTGATTTCTTACCAAAATTACCAACCAGAGTCACTGCAGCAGTGAAATGGGCAACCTGTAAATTTAATAAAAAATAGTCCTTTAAGGCATGCCATTCAAATCATGACTACACTGTCCAGAGACTGGAGCAGAAATGTATCAGTTGCCTCCCCCTCACAATGTTTAAATAAGAGGATTCAGACTAGTGTAGAAGAGGAGAAGAAGCAGAGAATAGCCCTTGTCCCAAGTCAGGTGAGTCCGTGTGTCCATCCAGCAGGTTTGAAAGCTTAGGTTTATGAGGAAGCTGTAGATGAAATGGATGGAAATTTAGAATGTTTGAATTTAAGCAGCAACTTCAGTCAGAATAGCCTTTCCAATGAATCCAATATTCTATTTGTCATCTCTTGTGTCTGCAATCTAAAATAGGTTCCACCTTATATAGGAACAGGCATTGATAGGTAAACAGAGAGCGTTAAAATATTTGAGGATCTTCGTTGTGACCAGTAGCTGCAAGAATAATTGCCTTTGGGAAAGGACCATTATATTTCAAAGAGGAGAAAACCTTAGTGGAAACTAAGAGGTGAAACCCACAGCAATAGGAGGTCCTGCTTGCTGATGGAAATATGCAGCATGCTTAAAGCAATTTTGGCAAGATGCAGCTGTTATTTGAGGAGGAATTGTGCTGCCTGCAGCTTTTGTAGGACAGTAGAAACTCAAGGAACAGAAGGAAGCAGACACAGAAGGCAAGCAGCAGGGGTGAGAATAGTACATAGTTTTGAAAGAGGACATGCCGGTAGAAACATGCCACAGAATGAGTATATCCAAATACAGCTAGAAGTAATACATCAGGCCAATTGTTCTGCTGGTAATTAACATAGCATCTCAAATATTGCTATAGAGTTGCTTTAGTTTTCTCTGTCCCAGGATGATTGGACAAGAATAAATGAATCCGAATCTCAAGTAACTGATATCAATCTTTTTCAAAATATAACACAAATTAAACACCACAATCTGAAACAACATGATTAACTATCTCTCAATGCTAGAAGATGTGATCAATAAGAGTCAGACAGTCTCTGGTGTAAAACAGACAAAGTGAGTCAACTTGATAAAAAGATCCACCATCAACCAAAACTGTGTTTAAATCCTGAAACAACGACAACAACAATGATAATGATAACGATAATGATAATGATGATGATGATGTTTCCCAAAGACTGTGGAGAAGAAAAAACTGTGGATCATTAACATTGCCATACTTGGTGATAGCAGAATTGATGAGAATCAACTTGAAAAAAATCACCAGATATCAGGACTTGAAAATTGAACTGCACAGACTCTGGCATAAACCAGTGCAGGTGGTTCCAGTGGTACACTGGGTGCTGTGCCTAAAGATCAAGCACTTAAAAACAATTGGCGCTGATAAAATCACCATTGGTCAGCTGCAGAAAACCACCTTATTGGGATCTGCTCGCATAATCTGCCGATACATCACACAATCTTAAATGCTTAGGAAGTATTTGACTAGTGATTTGTGATACGAAACCCAGCATAGTTATCTCATTTGCTGTGTACATTGTTTTTTGTGTATACTAATGTTTCCCAAAGACTGTTGTGAGGTAATAGATTGTAGCATCCTAGCTGATTTAGCTGTCCCAAAGGTGCTTTTTCAAGAGGCAACTGGACTTTCTGATTTTTCTTTGAAGACATTTTCAACTGTGAAGACAATTTTTCTTTGAAGACATTTTCTTTGAAGCTTCTTCGACTTCTGAAGCACCTTTGGGGCAACCATGGCCTGAATGACTGAGAATTTCCATAGACAGTTGACTTAGCTGTTGCAAGCTTAGCTGTTGCAAGCTTGACCAGATAGTGGCTATGACAAAAAGAAATGTAAAACTTTCTGCACCATCTCTGGTGGGTGATCTGAAGATGCTTAAGTGTGCAACAGTGTTACTATAAAAACTGGAAAATCTCTTTCCCGATAGGAGGGGAAATATATAGATAATTGTTGTGGAACAGATTGTGTTTTTTTAATCATTTTCTTTTCTGTAAGGCCTTGTATAACTAGTAAGTCTAGGGTGTGGGCTTCTTGGTGGGGTAGGGTCGTCGGGCTCTTGTGATTGCCGTTTAGAAGGAACGGATGGGTGAGTTCAAGATACAGTGTGTTCTCTGGGTTCAAACTCCATGAGCTTTCCATGTGTAGATCTCATCCTAGAAGTACATCTAGGACTTTCAGTGTGTGTCTCTGCTGGTGGATCTCCTGTGAGGCTTGTTTTCTGAATATGCTCTGTTTTTGCTGTTTTCTCTATCGCTCCTGAGTTCTCTCAGGGTTGGCTTTTCCAGGCGTTCTTTCAATGTCAAACCACCATAAATGGGACGTGTGCTGGGGCTATCGTTCCCGCATCCTATACTCATCGTCGCGGGGGACTGGGCCCTCATCTTCTTCGCTGGCCGAAGATAGATTCTTTCGTGAGTATGGGGGAGATCTCTCGAAGGCTCAGAAAGAGCACATCAGGAATTGAGAGGATCATTGGGAATAGTTTTGGGTTTGGAATTGGCAGTAGGGGTTGTGCTGTAGGAAAGAAAGAAATTGAGGACTTACTACAGTATGTTTGGAAAAATATTAAGTCATATCCGGAGGAGGTAGTATTAAAGTAGAGTCCTGGAAAAAGATAGGAAATTTTTGCACGAGGAACCTCGTGCCCCTTCTTCAATTTTGTTAACCTGGAGGTGATTATGGATGCGTTAGCTACTTATGAACAACCGCTCCTATCACCCCCGAAGAAGGTTTGCCGCTTTACCATGCGATGCGTTTGTTGCGCCGGACGGCACCTCCAGATAAATCTGGGGGATTGTCCGGCGTTAGAAATACTTTGTCAGAGGATAAGAGTTTACCTTTAAGGGTTCAGGTGGATGCAGTTACTGCAGCTATTCAAGAAGCAAAGAATAGAGGGGAACTATCAGGAGATGATTTGGTGGAGTTTGGAGTAGAAGTTCAACTTAATCCAGTAGAAATTGTCATGGATGCTGCATTAAATCCATGGCGGGAGTGGAAGCCTTTACAGCTCAAATTTTGAGGAAGTTAAGCAAGCAGCAAAAGAATATGGTGTTAGAACGCCATATACTCAGGCATTGTTAGAAGCAGTTGGTTATGGAAATAAAATGATTCCGGCTGACTGGAAAGCTCTGTTGAATATGATTTTAACTCCAGCTCAATATTTGGTGTTAGATCAGAAATGGAGACAGCTGGCAGTCAGAGGGAACAGCAAATGTTACCCCAGATCAGCTTTATGGAGCTGGTAATTTTACAACAGTGGAACAACAGAGAGATGGTATGCCTGAGGAAGGGTTCATTCTTCTCCCACAAATAATTTTTCAAGCCATAGGGTCTCTCCTGACGGCGAAGGTGGTGAAGACCTTTACTAACATCAAACAAGGGAACAATGAACCCTATGAAAATTTCATTAGCAGACTGAAATTGGCTATTGAAAGACAAATTGATAATCAATTCGCCCAGAAAGAGTTGCTTTTAAGTTAGCAGTAGAACAAGCTAACACAGATTGCAAAAAGATTTTAAATCCACTTATAGCAAGTGGAGAGCGAGAAATCTGGATTTGATTAATGCATGTAGAAAGGTAGGGAGTCAGTCTTTTAACATGGAAACTTTAGCTCTGGCTTTACAAACAGGACATGCTCAAAAGGGAATTGTTTCAATTGTGGGAAGCCTGGACATTTTAAAAGCGCAATGTCAGGCTCCTGGAGGGGTCAAAGTCAGCAGAATAAGAGATCAATGGGACAGGGTGTTCGTCCTAAATCAGTGTGCCCAAAATGTGAGAAAGGATACCATTGGGCATATCAGATGCTCCTACAGTTTTTACTGATGGAGGAAAGTTTTGGTGCTTGTGTTTGGAAAGATAAATCTGGAATTTGGCATACAAAAGTGACTTCAGAGCAGAAGTCTGCCCAGCAGGCAGAACTTGCTGCTGTAGTTTTGGTTTTCAAAATTTTCACAATCAGGATTTTAATTTAATAGTGGATTCATTGTATGTGTATAATTTGTTACCCTTTGTAGCAGGTTCTTATTTGTCTCCTGGAATATCACCTGATATTTTAAGATTGCTTTTGCTGTTACAAGGATGTTTGGAGCAGCGTGTGAATGTGTGTTTTGTTGCTCAAATGCCACGCTTAAGACCATGTTAACTAAATTAAATAAAAAAGGAGGGAAGCTCCTGGGGCTTCCAGCGATTCAAGATCAATTAAATCTAGCTTTATATACTTTAAATTTTTAAATTTGTCTGGTAACCCCCTCGCGCGGCCAGCAGGCATTTTCTTCTCCTTCTACAGATGCGGTGAGACCTCGGGTGTTGGTGCGGTTCCTTCCAGATCCAGCATGGGTTCCTGCTGAGCTGATAACGTGGGGACGTGGTTATGCAGCAGTTGAACATCTTGGTCAAATTCGTTGGGTTCCTGGTCGGTGCGTTCGGCCTGATCATTCGCAGGCACCTGTGAAGGAAGTTTGGAACAGCAGGATGGCGCATCTGTGGTTCCTGATCCTGTTGATTCTGCCTAATCTGTCCTGGGCTGCTCGGGTGCGGAGAGAGCAGCGACAGCATGTTCAGCGTGCCGGAGATTTGGGCGATGATTTGTGGACAGATAATAATTACATTAAAGATTTGCGCACAACTGCCAAAAACTTGAACATCACCAATTGTTGGTTGTGTATGCACCTTCCTGGGAGAGTGGGAGAAGGACTGACTCTACATGGAGTTCCATTTAATCGGTCTACTTTGCAGACCGGAAAGCATAACATTTCATATGCCATGAACTTTACAGTCAAGGTGAAGACTGCACTGCAGTCTCCAGCACATTATGTTTCAAAACATTACAAACTCGCAATTCTTGGGGAATCATAGTGTCTGCAATTACACTATTAAATGGACAAATGGTTCAGAGAACAACATAACTTGGGTAAATGGGAAAAATGAGTCTGACGCATTTGGCCAGTATCAATATCTAGACATGAAACAGCTGATGAAAGCGGCAAGTCAACAAGGTTATGTACAGCTGGAAGGGTTTTGGTTTTTATGTGGACTGTGGGCATATCAACAAATCCCTGCAAATTGGTCAGGGACATGTACTTTGGGGTTTGTCATTCCGGTTATCTATAAGTTAGATACATTACCTCCTGAGGTTCGGATCCGAAATCGTCGGGAATTGGATTCGGGTCTAACCATGGGAGGTAATCTATGGACACAAATTTCTCGAGGTCTCATCCCACCTTTGGGAATTGCTATGAATTATAGGGATATTCATATTTTAAATAATTTTACTGTTGCTATGTTTAATGATACTATAAAGAATATTAAGATGATTAATGTAGAAATGTCTGAAATTCGTACAGTTACTTTGCAAAATCGATATGCTTTAGATATTATGTTAGCTGTTCAAGGAGGAGTTTGTGCTTTAATTCATTCACATTGTTGTGTTTTTATACATAATTATGAGCCAAACATTACAAAGACTGTTCAGGATATGGAAGATCGTATTGCTCAGCATCAATCTGGAGCCGATGGGTTTAATGCATCATTCTGGAACAGTCTGTGGTCCTGGCTTCCTGATGGATCTTGGTTTCGCTCCTTATTGCAAGGGTTGTTATTATTATTGCTATATGTATCTTATTATGTTGTTTTATTCAATGTATTCCTAATCTATTACAAATGTGTACCTCAGTCTTCCGGCGTGAGGGATCAGGTCATGAGGGAACTGTGTACTATGCCACTAAAACACTAAAATTTATCTTTGAATAAATAAAAAGGAGGAATGTGGTAATATATTTTATTAATCATTTTATCATTTTCTGTAAGGCCTTTGTATAACTAGCAGTAAGTCTAGGAGATGTGGGCATTCTTGGTGGGGTAGGAGTATCTTTGCTCAGAGTGCCTCATTCTGTTTTGATTCTGCCAGTTTAGAAGGAACAGGGAAATGGGTGAAAGTTCAAGATACACAGTTGTGCTTTCTCATGGGACTTTCCAAACTTTCCCATGAGACTTTCCATGGCTGTATGATCTCATCCTAGCAAGGTAACATCTGGGACTTTCCAAGATTGTGTGTTCTCATGCTGGTGAAGTAATCTCCTGTTGAGGTCATTGTTTTCTGAATATGCATACTGTATATTTTGCTTGTGTTTTTTCTCAATAAATACTGCTACCTGAGTTCTCTCAGGGTTGGCATTTTTCTCAGAGACAGTTCCCTGTGTCTCATTTCAATGTCAAACCACCATACAGATGTCTTCATCCCAAGAAAAAAAATGAAACAAATATTGCATGGAATTCCCTGAACATCATGTATCTGAGTCTGGACATAGGGGTGCTTATGTTGTTGCAAATAGGCATATTCAAGAAATTTAAGAATGTGCTTTCTCACCTCCAGTATCTGAAAATATGATGGACAGGAAGTGAAATAAACCTCTTGGGATTCAAGTGGGTGATAAAGGAACATTAAGAGAGAAGACAGTATTCAAGCTTGCAAGAAACATTTGGCTAGCTGTTTTGTGAGATGGGAAGCCAGAAGATGTACACAATAAAATGATAGAAAATTTGTGCTCAGGTGATTGGAAATTGGGTGGGTTTCTGTGCAATATGGAGTCTCAAATTGGGCAGGATCAGTGGTCCATGCTGAAATATGTCCCCAGTGTTGGAGTGACTCCTTTACAGCTAAGAGCTATTTATTAAAAACATCATAGATCAGATGGTACAAGCAGCCTGGAGTACAAAAAACAAGGTAATAACTATTTGCTTCTTTCTTCCTCCTCCTCCTTGAAAGAAGAATGTGGCACCTAAGACAGAGTCTGATGCTTAATTTTGAATAAAGAAAGTGGTTGAGTTCTGGATAATGTAACAAGAGTTGGGAGGGGAAAGATCCTGAAATACTTCTTGAATCTGAGTAGTGCACTTAAGCAAAGTGTTATTTTTAATTAGATGAACTGAATTCTGTGATGAATCCAGCAAAATTAGATACAAAATCATTGGGCACAACATTCATAAATATGGATGGACAACTAGATAACCCAAAAGGCATAGAGTATATTCAAACTTCACATAGTATATGTCAATAGTGATTAAATATTAATGGCTCTTATTCATATGGATCAATTAAGCCTTTATCTATTACAGTTTAGTAAAAAAAAAAACACCTTTTGGAAGTGCTCCAGAAAATTAGAGATAAGTGACAGAAGTTGAAGTCATGAACCACTCTCCAAAATCTTTCTTCTTGTTAAGAAAGTGCAGAAGAGGGATATAATGAAATTCTATTAAATCATAGTTTTTTTTCTTCAAATCACCATCAAAAAAATCCTTCAAACCAAACAATTTTGGGATATTGAGATTTAGTAGACATCCCAGCTCCAAGAAACATAATAATAATGAAATAATAATATCAGCCTCCTCCTTACCACAAACATCAATAGCCTTTGAATCTGTTGTGATAAGAGAATGGGATCTTGGTACCTGTAATAGAGAACTTGCTATTTTTGTGATGGAAACAGATAACAGAAAACAGATAATCAGAATTGGAAGGGACCTTGTAAGTCATCTAGTCCACCCCCCTGTCCAAGCGGGAGACCCTACACCATTTCTGACACATGGCAGTCCAATCTCTTCTTGAAAGTCTCAAGTGATGGCGCTCCCACAACTTCTGAGGGCAAGCTGTTTCATTGGTTGATTATTCTCACTGTCAGAAAGTTTCTCCTTATTTCCAGGTTAAATCTCTCCTTGTTCAGTTTCCATCCATTATTCCTTGTCTGGCCTACAGGCACTTTAGAAAATAGCTTGAATCCTTCCTCTCTGTGGCAGCCCTCAAATATTGGAAGACTGCCATCATGTCTCCCCTGGTCCTTCTCTTCACTAAACTAGCCATGCCCAGTTCCTATAACCGTTCTTCATATGTTTTAATCTCCAGTCCCCTAATCATCCTGGTTGCTCTTCTCTGTACTTTTTCTAGAGTCTCAACATCTTTTGGAAAAAAAGATATGGTCCTTTCATCACATTGTACAGCAAAATAGGGTGCTTGTAGCCAATTCATTTCTAGGATAAAACAAGGAAAAGTTCATTTCCAAATGATTTTTTTATTGGGAAGAAAATGTGATGGGACCACTGGCTAAAAAGGGGCCTTATGGGAGTGGGAAATTCCAGAGTCCACGGGGGAAGGGTAAACATTTGAGGTCAAACCTTGTAAAGGTTTGTAAACTGGTGATCAACAATAAAGAAACCTATCTAATCCATTCTCTTCTGCAAGACAGTAAGGGAGAATATATTCAATAATGTGACCAGAAGATACCATCTCCTATCTGTGGATTTCATATTGAGAAGGTAAATTGCTATACAATATTGGTGGAATTCATGATTGGGATTGAGTCTAACAGTGGTCAAAGATGTATGTCACAGCAGTTAAATGGCAGAAAATCAGAGGTTGTGTCCTGGTGTCAGGTGACTGAGTTCCTTTTAATAACTATAAGACCCTTTTTTAAACTGCTGACTCATTGATTCTCAGGCTTGAAGTAGGTATGTAATTTACTGGCAAAGTGTCCCTTGCTTCCCCAGGTGGGTCATTTCACAGCTGATATAAAAGTTTAGCATGATAGACAAGTGCTAAGTGACTTAAATTGCCACAGTAAGGGGATAAACCAAGAATGTATTAGCATTTACTCCTCTATATTGACAAGGAAGTTCTTCATTGCTCCTAACGTTATTGGTTCAGTCTGGCACTATGTGAGAAAAAGTAGGGATTGAGTGTAGAAAACTGCAATTTTCTTTTCCACATTCCCATTTGCCTTAATGTTTCTAACTTTCCATCTCTAATCACACATGAAATAGCTCCTCTAAATTGCTCAGCACAGCTTAACCACAAGAATTTTCCCTTCAGAACAGGTGGATTGCATTCCACAACATCCTAATTAAATTAAATGCAGATCCTTGCAGAATTCACAATAAAACCATAGTAGTGTCCTTTCTCAAAAAAAGAAAAAAGAAAAGATGCAGGAGGGACTGAATTCCCACTTCATTTAGAGCAATGCCAAATAGAAAACAAAAACCACAACCATGTTCTTTGTTCTCCATTTTGGGCTTTCACAATTAACAGCAGTATTGATGTTTGTTTGTTTAGAAACATGAATGGTGCTCTTGGTCCATGAAGCTTACACCCAAATTTATTTAACCTTTCTTTTTTTTTCCCATGAGCAGAAAGGAATGAAAGAATTGTTTCCTGGTCACAAAGTCAGTTTTCAAAAATGACTCTGGAGACTTTCCTTTTAGGAGTACCAGCCAGTCTTATCCTTGAGTTTGGTAAAGTGGCTGAACTTCATTTGTCTTTTCAGATCTAGATACTTTGCAGCAACTCCTGTGTTCTTGGGGACACCCATTTTTCCCCTGCTATGAAGATTCATCAGATTGCTTTCTCCTTAGGTTTTAGCCTTAAAATACTGATTGCAGTAAACCACAGTTTCCAACTGTGTATCTCTGAAAGCTAAAATTAATTCTCATAAGGCTCTTGTTTAGATAGAAACAGATGGTAAGATACATGGGTTTAACTTTGGACTGTGTTGGTTCTGAAACATTCAATATTCCCAACTCTGTAAAATTACCTGTTCTTATTTTCAGTTTAGCCTTCTTTCTTTGCTTGAAAAATAAATAAAACATTTTCTATTGTTCTGTTGGCTAAGGTTGATTGTCATATGACTGCTGCTTCTATATGTTACCTTTTAAGATATCCATGTCTTTATTACATTAAAATGTTTTTTTAGGAACAGTTCTGTCTGTTCCATTTCCTGCAGTTGCAAGCATTACTTGTAACTATAAACTGCATGTTAGCCAAATGAGGTTTTCAGTGGTGGCATGTTGTAGAATTACTCACAGAGATTTTGCATTCAGAATGATTTTTGTTTATTATTGTTATTAGGGGTATTGGGGGGGGGGTATTTTTTAATCTTTAAAGAAAAATAGTTTCTGGACATTTAACCAAGCTATATTTTGTGCCAATGGGTTTTATCTGACATTTATATTTAGTTATAATTTCAATAACTATAATAGACATTGCTCATGCAAATGATGACACGGGATATTGGCCTCTATTAAGAATGATTGTGAGCTGTAATTGCCCAAGAAAGAACATAGGAAAAGCTTAACATGATCTCCAAGAAATGTTGAATCTGTCATTGTCTGACAGTGCAATTTCATTAGGTTGTAACTGAACAACAACTACAGGAAGAGCTTGTTTTAATTCATTTAGAGGGATGCAGCTTTCATTCAATGGTATAATGGAATTGTGCTTTTAATATTGAATTGGTTTTGACAAGGGCATCAGTCCCCAATTTCAGCTGAGAAGAGCCTCTGCTTATACATATCTGTTTTCTGCATGTTTTATCTTCAGACACCCTAGGATTTCAATAATCAGGAGTTCTTCCCTACCTCTTGGAGGCTCACTCTGATTGTGCTGTCTGGATAAAATCATTTTATTAAACCTAGCAGACATTTCCTATTCACATAAATGAGATAAGTGGAGTCTGACTGTCTGTCACTCCTGGGTTCATTTGATCTTTTCTACATGGGAGTGATTCAACATTTGCTTTGAACATAAACATAAATCCAACATAGCATAAAGCCTACACTAGAGCTTTATGAACTGAATATAGAGATGTCCAAAACTACAAGAAATTAAAGAGGTAAAGTCTGAGGTGGACCAATGATAACAATGTAATAACAACCAGGAAGCACCACATGACTTATCCTATCAGAGGTACACAAATATATCTTTCTATTGGATTGTCCAAGCTGTTTGCTGGGGATTGAACTTATGGTCTATGGCATCACTGAGAATATACACTGTGTAAAAATAGAGAAATATCTTGCCCTGTCCCAGTGTGAGGAGTGCAAATCATGAACAATCTTGTACATGGGGACATGACATAATGTAACATATGTATCCCTCTGTTCTGACAGCTTAAGACAGGGGTCTTCAAACTTGGCAACTTTAAGACTTGTGGACTTCAACTCCCAGAAATCCTCCTACAGTCATGTTAGCTCAGAAATTCTGGGAGTTGAAGTCCACAAGTCTTAAACTTACCACGTTTGAAGAGCCTTGGCTTAAGAGAAGGTGGACTGTATATGCAATTCTAATAAGAAGGATGCTTTGCAGCCCCTTTGTGATGGCATTTGGAAGACAGACATTTCTTTTTTCCTCTTTGTTTTGTGGGTTTCTGACTGCTGTTCTTCTAGTTGTTTTATCTATTCTTTATACATGCCGTTCTCCTTTTCTTCATTCTTATCAGAATGATGATCTCCAATGGTCATTCAAACCTTTCTTCTACTGGTTGCTTTCAGTATATTTTGTTTCCCATATTTCCTTCTCTCCCTCTCCCTCCCCCTCCTCCTCCCCTTCCCCCCCCCCGTTCTACCAGTTTTCACACCCGGGCAAAATGTCAACATGAATAGGCAACCAGACTTCTAAGACACTGAGTAGCAAAATTGCTTTGCTTGCTGTGGAGAAGAGAGCTTTGCTGCACAGGAAGAATGTGGGAAGAAGCCATTTCTTTCAAAGTGAGGTCACTTGATTAAAACAAATTAGTGTCACCTCAGTGGGTCGTGAAGCAGATGAAGTGAAGCATTAAGGTGAGGTGCACCTATCTGTCTCTGTCTCTCTTTCACACACACACATGCAAAAACATTACAGTGGCTATTTCCATACTAGTGATTTATAGCATCATCATACCATCCAGTTATTACTCTGGTGATATATCGGTATAAAGGCAGGAATGGCACAGGAATGGCAGGGCAATATCTTAAGATGCTAAACATTGCTGGCATGGCACTTGCCAGAAAATTAAAAAGCAGAAGGGAAAAGACAAAATATTTTAGCATCTGTATTTCTTAATCTTAAAATAGAAGAATTTCCTTTTTTAAAAATTATCCTACCACACACACTATACTGTTACTACAGTATCTGCAGTTTCTTAGAGGAAATGATCATTAAACTGGGTTATTTTTAATATATGCTTTTAATCAACGATGATAACTTTGTTCCAAGTTATTAAATAAAGCATGCAACGTTTTGAGTGTAGCAAAAAAATAAAGTGTTGCATTTTTACTCAGTAATCTAAAAGTGCGATATTTATTTGTTGCTTAATTTTAAAAAATGCTATTAAAATTATTAAGAGGAAATGTGACAAAAACATTTTGCACAAAAGCACCTATGAGTCAATGGTGGCTTTAATTATGGCTGATATTAGAATGGCTGTGTTTTTTAAAAAATATGGGTTTAGGGGAAAATGTATTTAGGATTAAGTGTATTATGAAAAGCTTTAGATTATAAAAAATCATTTCCCACTTTTAAGCCACAAAATTAAAGAATAGAATGATCAAGATTGGTGACACAGTCATGGCTTAGCTATATATTTATACTGAATGTTACATTCCAATTAATTAGCTACAAAATTGGTCCTTAAAAATCCATTAAACTTTGGAAAATACCTGCATGTATTCTGCAATTTATGTTGCTATGAAATGTTATTTTTATTTGCTTGTTATATTGTGCATTTTGTGCATTTTATTGTAAGCCACCTAGAATCAGGTAAAAGTGAGATGGTGCATATATAAGTTTAATCTATAGATGAAGTTTAATCTAAACCAGGCTACATCATAACCATAATGAAGAGAATATGACTTTGCAGTCATGATGAAAAATGCCTCCAAGCAAGACTGACCTGTGGGCAAAACTTCTACTGAATATTATATTAAAAATGGGAATAGCCTACTCAGGAAATAATTTCAAATTAAGAAAGGTTTCTTTAGTTTTATGCTGTTGGTTCAAAAGTTTCATTAATGTGATGGTGTTTATTAGAAAATTTAAAACCAGAGCAAAACAACATGGATGTGTTGTGCTAGACTCAAATGGATTTACAGTATATACGACACACTACAGAAAGATTCTTGAACACATAAAAATAAATGGAAAGGAAGGGAAACTTAGCTTCTTGTAAGCCTGTGATTTAATAAAACAATAACAATAGCAGAGATTAGCAATTAGCATGGTATGTCAGGCTAAGGATTATGCAATGCAAAATTTGCATGATAATATTCCAAGCTGATGCTTTATGTAGTGCTTTCCCTGTGTAAAAGTTCACACAGAGCACACTTTGCTCAGCTGCTGCACAGAACAACATCCACCCCCTTTAATATCACACTTACATATTGCTTTACAGTGCTTCACTTTTAAGGATTCCTCTTATAAATCCCTTAGCTGGAAGACATTTTGTGCATGGGTAGCATATGTATGGAAACCACTTGCAGAAAAACTCAATGGACATTTCTCAACAAGATAACTTGGCCTCCCTGGTATGAAATGCTTTGTCAGGGGAAATCAAGCCTGTCTCATAAATCCGTACTCAACAAGACTCTTCAGGAAAGAAAGGACAAGACCAAAACCATAGAACACTCTGAAATGTGGATGCCATGCCTCTGTAAGAAAAATACAATTTATAGAAACAACTTTCATTTTGAGTTTGACTAAATTTAATTAACTGTTAGATTAGGCCATGGATCTCCAAAGTTCGCAACTTTAAGACTTGTGGACTTCAACTCCCAGAATTCTTCAGCCAGCATAGCTGAAAAATTCTGGGAGTTGAAGTCCATGAGTCTTAAAGTCACTAACCAAATTGGAGATCCCTGGATTAGGCTACTGCAAGTCTTCTTTCTCCATCTCCTATGAAACCATGTATCTGTCTATCTCGTTCCTATCTCAAGTGGAACTAGAAATAGGCAATATATCCTACCATAGCAGAATGAGTAAAATGAAATAGGACAATTTTAGTTCTATTTCCATCTTGCATTTCAGAATTTTTGGGAAAAAAACTAATGCTTGAGTTTGTGGTTGTGTGTGTGTGTGTGTGTGTGTGTGTGGTTGTGTGTGTGTGTTGTGTACTTACTATTCCTTCTCAATTTTCTCTCAATTTTTTAGGGTTTGAGATAATAAGCTGGTTTTGTAATCCTGTGTTGGTTAAAGAAGAGGGCTCAAAATCTGAAGATAAATTGTAAAATCATTTATACAACTAACTTTATATAAAAATACACATTTGAATCAAAATTATCCACTAAGCTACTTTGTTTTGAAAGTCTGCATATCGGGATGAGGTACTACAGCTATCCCGCTGGTGCAAGAATAATAATCTTCTATTTAATATTAAGAAGACCAAGGAGGTTATAGTGGACTATAGGAAAAAGAGCAGACATTCAGCCACTGTATATAGAGGGAGTTTGTGTGGAACAGGTGGTTGAATGTAAGTTTCTCGGGACCATCATTACAAATGACCTGACTTGGAGCGCAAACACCGCTGCTTTAATTAAGAAGGCACAACAACGGTTGTATTTACTAAGGATTCTTAGGAAACAACAACTGGCTGAGAGTCTACTGACTACCTTCTATCGGAGTTCAATTGAGAGTATATTATCCTACTGTCTCTGTGTATGGTTCTCGAGCTGCACAGTGGCAGAGAAAAAGGCAATTCAGAGGGTGATCAAGACGGCCCAAAACATCATTGGCTGCTCATTCCCTCTTTGGAAGAACTGTATAGGAATAGATGTAAGAGGAAGATACTTAATATATTGAATGACTCCTCTCATCCGGGACATCAGCTCTTTGAACTTTTACCATCGAGAAGGAGATTTAGGGTATTAAGAACAAGGACGACCAGATTTAAGAACAGTTTTTATCCAAGTGCAGTTTTGAGTTTGAATAAATGGCTGAGAGTAATGGGGTATTTACATTTTTAAATTGCATAGAGATTATTGTATGGTTGGTTGTGTTTAGTTCAATTTTTTTCTTTTAGTGGTGTTTGTCCAGTTTTACTTTGTGGAAGAGCACCTCATTTCGTTGCACCCGCTAGCGAGTGTAATGACAAATAAATTCTTATGTCTTATGTCTTATGTCTAACTGAAGAGTCTAATGATAGAACAATCCAATGAGGAATCTAGACCATGGTCTGTCCCATTCCTTCTCCAAAATGTCATCTTCCAGAACCTTGTGTCCTCAACTACCTGAGAAGATGGTTTTGTTAGTTTTGTTTGTGAGGTTTCTTTGCACTGAGTAGAGCTGACTGTAGACTCTACACTAGCAATTCCAGCATTATCTCCTAATCGTAACCATCTCCAGTAAGCAAGTATTATGACAGACCCACCACTACTTAAACCTCTAAGTAAAAACCATCCTTGGCTCCATTCATTGGGAATGGAATAATTTTATTAGAAGCAAGCATATTGTGATCAAGCATAGCAAGAACTGAAAATCACATGCCAAAATCCCTAAATTCAACTTTTCCCTCCCTTAACTGGCTCCCATTGCTGACCATCCTCATGACCAATCAGATTCAACCAAGATGTTTTTAGAATGGTTACTTCAAATATATGCACTGCCTTCTTCTCCCAACTAGTTGACCTTGAAGCTGCATCGCGGGAAGATGCAGCAGTTACTTTTGTTTTCCCCACAAGTATCCACCGTCCCACCCATTTTCACCAGAGTTCATGGCAAACTGTCACCATCTGGTAGTGAAGCACAAGAAAACATAAGCTGGCAATTGACATATTATAAATGTGGTCTTTAAAATATTAAGGATGTGAATAAGGTTCTTGAAGACAGTATTTTCAATAGCAAGTAAAACTCAAGAACACCTCAAACTGATAGGAAGTTCAAAAGTATTCACAGAAACAGTAATAGAAGCTTGGAATCAACTTCCAGTGAAGGTAGTGGGTCAATCATCAGTAACTGAGTTTAAACATGATTGAGATAAACACATGTCTATCATCTGACAAATATTAAAAATTAAAATAAATAAAACATAAAAATCATTAGAAATAATAAATAAATTAATTTTAAAAATCAAATAAATTTAAAGAGCAAACTCAATGGACCACCAGGAATTTGGGGGGGGGGGGTTTGCCATCAGCTTTCTTTGCTTCCATCTGTCTGTGTCTGTGTCTGTGTCTGTGTCTGTATCTCTCTCTGTGTATGTGTGGTTTTCTGACATTTACTTGCCTTCTCAAAAGGACATGGTTTAACTTGTTAAAATTCGTTATCCAGAAAAGTAAAATGCCTTCGGATCATGATGGGGTCAACATTTGTGAGATTCATTTCAAAATGTGATATTACCACTTTATGACATTAACATGCATCGATTCCTTTTCCACCATACTCCCATTCCTTCTGGAAATGGATTCGTGTTGTGACATTTTCTCATCTTGCTACAATCTTTGTCACCAAAATGAACTACCTAGAATCACATTGTCTCATTTCCACATTGCTGTGCTGCGTGTGCCTGACCTTTTTAATATTCAGTGTTTTGAATAGCTGACCATTCCACTCCTCTTCTTTCCATTAGCAAAGAAGAAACAGAAAGAAAAGAGAAAAGCTAACCTGTTGCCAAAGTCTGGACTGACCAGCTAGTTGAAACAAAGAATGTTGAAAAGGTCAATGTTGTGCAGAGGCAGAAAATTATCCATTTCATAGACATAAGAACATGGATGCTTCCTTTGTGTCACAAGAGTTGTAACTGATGATTAGTGTTGTAGTGTGGTAATAAAAGAGCTACAACAAACCAATGTAAGTATAGGCAATTACTATTCTGCTTTTGAAACCATAAGCTCAGTGAAACATTCTATACATAAAGAGATGGACTCCAACTGGTATAGACATTAAGCTCCATGAATTCTAACACAGGGATAAAAAAAAATAAACTTCAAATTAAATATTGTGATCTACAAGCGTGGAAGATACCATGGTGTAGAGAATATCAATAACTGGAGCCGATGGCCTTCCATAATTCTGGCCTAGAATTTCATGAATATATTTTTAGAAACACCCTAAAGTCCAGTCTGTATTTAAAAGAAGCATATTTGTGATTTATGCACTAGATTTGTTTCTCACTTTTTTCCAGAAAACCAAGACAATGTGTACAGTATTGCCTCATTAAATTTGATCTTAATAACATTAAGCCCAATAATATATGAATGCTTTCTATCTTACCTTTTTTATAAGCATACAGTATATAGCTTTTCTTACTCCAGGTTCAGGTTTAGGAAGTAGTGAATTACCAATTTGAATGTTGCATTGTTGTCAGAAACCTGCACTTCCTTCAAGGACATGACTAAGAACTTAAGTACTAAGGCTAGAAAAGTAGGACTATGTTGGTATTGGTGTGGAAAAGATTAAAGTCATGTTAATTGGGAGTTATCCTCCTAAAATATTAATCACAACTGGCCAAAAACCGATAAAACCTATCCAATAGTTTACATACCTATCACAAGATGACAACATAGATGCAGATGTCAAATACAGAATTGGTAAAGCTTCAGCAGTATTCCAACGCTTATGACCTATTTGGTCAGCTTTAACATTACAATTGTACCAATAGAAATCTTTGCCAGTAAAACATGGGCAAATCAGAATACACAGCACAAAAGCTTAATGTGTTCTATCAATGTTGACTCTAAAGAATTCTGGATGTGACTTGGCACAACTGTGTAACTAATGAGGAAATTTTGTGGTGGAGTGGATATAGGAAGTTGCAGACCATTGTGACAGAATGTTCAACCCACCTAGCTGTCCATATTTTCACTTTCCAGAACATCAATACCTGAAAAATGCTGTATAATGTGAGCCACCAGAAGGAAAGTGGAGGCTGGGTAGACTACGTAAAACTTGGCATCAGATGTTAAAAGATGGCTTACGGACAGTGGGCATCAAATGGGAAATTGCTGAACATGCTGCTGCAGAAAGGGTTCATTGGAAGAAGCTTGCTGCCCTGTGCACTTTGCACAAAAGACACAATGATGATGGTGATGATGAACTACCAATATTATCCAATAAACATCTATGCTGATATAGATCTCAACCATGCCTCTAGTCCTAGATTAATACTATAAGTGGAATCACATTGACAATCACATTGATTTTCAAATCTCTAAGGAAACTTTATGGGTTTAAGAATGTTTGTGTATGTGTGGAGTAATGTCAATTAGAAGGAAAAGATACAAGTGGACCTCTGAAAAAAATTGTTAAAAAATGAGTTGTGTGAAATAGTTTTAAATGAACAGTTTAGTGAAATGAAACAAATTTCCATTCTTAAATTAAAATATTCCATTCTCTAGGGCAGTGAATATAAAATCACAACTTAACTGATTGCAAGATATAGTTGTGAATCATTAAAACATATTCCAGGACAGAGAGTGGGGGAGGGGGAGAGAGATCGGGGGGAGGGAGAGGGAGGGAGGGAGAGAGGGAGAGGGAGGGAGGAAGGGAGGGAGAGAGAGAGAGAGAGAGAGAGAGAGAGAGAGAGAGAGAGAGAGAGAGTCTTTTATTGCCCTGTTAGCTGCCACAACAAATGGCCCTGCAACAGCTGTTAAGGCTCCATCTTCCCTGAAGACAGCCACTCTCAGACCCACTAACGAAAGCTAGTTCATAAAGGCAGAGAAGAAGTCCAGAGAGAAAGTTCAAGCTCAAGAGGCAAGATCCAGAATGAAGATGCAGAGGGCAAGGCAATTCTACAGGGTCAGACAAGTCCACAACCTCCCCCAATCCTAGGAGGCCTGGGACAGCATTGTCCTCAACTCCTGGCCTCTCCAAACATTCCAAGTAAGAAGTGCTATCTCCATTGGATGGTCCCAGTTCCAACTCCTCCTCTGACCTGGGATCCAATGGGGCCATGGCAGATAAATAGATAGATGGATGGATGGATGGATGGATGGATGGATGGATGGAGGGAGGGAGGGAGGAGAGAGAGAGACAGACAGACAGAAAAACTACAGTACCAACACACACACAATCAGACACACAAATTAACAATGAAAACATATGCATACTTAATAATATGTCTTGAGTATAGATGGGCTGTAGCTGCCATAGTTAGAGCTGAATTGGGAATTTTTACAAGTTGTTTTTGTCTAAAATCAGGGCATATAACTATGGTGCAAAATTAATGCTATGGAAACTGACAGACTCCCAAAATTGTGTCTGCTAGAACAGACAAAACCTCAATTAAATACCTTTTGGATTGTAGAACTGTCAAATTATATTAGGATCTGTGGTCTCTCTCTGTCTTTCTTTCTCTCTCTCTCTCTCTCATGTACAAATGGAAAACAAGCTAAAAGATTGCTGCACAAAGAATCTCTGGATATAGAAGCACAGAAAGATACAGCCATTCTCAGTAAATTTGACACACTGAAATGGAGAAAGCACTACAGATTTACTTTTCAAATTGCCAAACATTTAAATACAGAAATGCCTAAAGATCACAAGGCGTTGTTTACCTGAGCAAGAGTCAAGTAATTGGACTCAAGGTTTAAACAGAAGATTTAACCAAGTCCCTTATAACAAGCATACTTATATTTGCAGAGCTCCAGAGATAAAAGACATAATGTACATGAATATCAATTGTGTTAAAAAGAGAGAGATTAGTATGTTGGACTACATGTTAGACTTATTGGGATCCTTATATTAAAACAACACATTTCAGGTGTGGTCAAAATTTTAAAAAATCACATTACTTCAATAAAACTGTTCAGCTGAGATTTGAATGTATGGGTCTAGGTAAATTGTAGAGGTGATAAAGAAATATTATTTGAATTATTTATTTTATTATTTTATCTAGTCTGTTTCTTTTATTCTATTTTTATATATGATCTGATTAGTGTTCTGTGATTTATATTCTGTATTTTGATATGGCCTACTGGCTAATAAACAATGAAGTTACTGGACATACTTATTGGTCATTAAAATAAATTAAACATAAGAAAAAGAAACAAATACCATATAATATAAATCAAGAATTAATTAACTTTATCATTAACTCTAGACTATATTTAAACAAAATGCTTCATCTTATGTATGCTTCATCTTATTTTTAGCACATAAAATAACAGATTCATATCCTGAATCCTTTCCTTAGTATCAGGAGGATACGTTTCTTTCAGTCACATAAGATTATCTTATTTGCTCCCAGATCAAAGCTCTTATTTGATCCCAGATCAAAGCTCTTCATAGGACAGAAATTCCATATGTTCTCTAGAAGTTTTTTTTAATATGATAAGTATTCTTTTTAATTGCTAACTTACAAAGATTACATTGTATCCTGATTTGTTAACAGAGCCACACAATGGATTGTGTGCTGTTATAATGCTATAACACTTGTGTTGTTTTATATTGTTGTATTATGGTCTTGGGCCATAATAAAGATGCTACTGCTACATATTTTAGGAGTCTAGTTCAACATCACATTACATTTAAACTACTCTACCTATTTTTAAAAAATATGTACTATTGAAATCAAAATATCTTAACCATAGCTTGGTAAAATCAAATTATTTGAATTAAAGAAAGTTAAAATTCTTATTCTCTGTCTCTGTCTCTGTCTCTGTCTCTCTCTCTCTCTCTCTCTCTCTCTCTCTCACACACACACACACAGAAACAGACACAGATACAGACACAGAAACAAACACAGACACAGACACACACACACACACACACACACACAAAATCTGTTGTCCAAACATTTTCAAATGTTCTTTGAATGGTCCAAGAGATATGAAATAATTCTATTGTCCTAAATCATAAGAACTATGTTTTACATTCTCTGAACCCTGGTCCATAAATTTCTTTGTTCCTGGCTTCAGATATCGATCTAATGCTACTGTTTACTCTGTTTTTAAATTCCTTATAATACTGAATTGTGGATTTTGTTTCAAATATTCCTTCTCTTACAAATTCTAGGTTTGTAGGTGCCTCTGAAGCAGCTAAATTACCTGGACCAGATTGATTGGTTGCTATAACAGTATACATTACCAAGCAGGACATTTTTGGGTAAAATATATTCAGAATGTGATTTCTCAAACACTTAAAACAACCATAATTAAATCAACTGGTTTAGGGTACTTATTTCTTTTTGGTTTGGACATTCCCAGAGAATATCTCCTCTTCCCTCCCAACTTTCAGATTTGAATTATTCCACTATGACACTTAAGTTGTCATGTGATTTTGGACCAAATATTTCACTGTTTACCAATTAAGAACCAAACAAGTCTATCAATATTAAAAGTTGGAAATGTAGATCCTTGTTTAATATATATGAATATAATAAAAGTTGCCAAGATTTCAAAAGGGTCGCATACTTGCTCTCCAAAGAAACCCAAATAAGGCAATATTCAAAAAAGTTCTAATTCTCTAACAATTTTCATGTTAAAATGAAGCACAAAAGGACCAGAAATTTGGTAGCCTCTTTTTATCATTTTCTGGTTTCTCTTCAAACTATACACATTTTGGCCTCATAGAGATTCTTTAAATGGTTTGGAATCTCTGTAGCTTCGGAGAATGTGCCAAAAATGATTACCAACTTTTCTTGGCTTATGCATCCATGAAATATATAATTTCTCCACTTCTTCAGTTCACTCAGAAGTGTTCTGACAAAGCGATTAGTATTTTCACTGGTTCTCTGGTTTTTGTGGCTATGAGCAGCATATGTGAAAACTAGTTTAGTTTATTGAGAGCATGAAATAGGATAGACTTTAGTGACAACAAAAATAGGCACTTCATTTCAAAATGGGAGACTGTCTTTAATGTGAAAATAATTCTTGGCAACATGTTCAAGAGCTTTTTGTTCATGTTTATATCATTCTTCATTGCAAAGACACCCACGAACCTCTTAACTGAGTTTCTAACTTGTTCAAGATATAAGCTTTTTAGTAAGCATTTAAGGCAAAAAAAATCTGAGACTTCATTCTCAACCCACAATGGACCAATAATACTAGTTACAGGAATGTTACTCTGTGATTCTCTGGGTGGCATTGCATGATTTCAACCTGCAATCATCACACAAGAGCCGCATGTTGGAAAATCTAGTAATACAATTTCCCCTTTCTTCCTACCCCCTCTGGTGTATGAGGATAGCTTGGATCTGGGCTGGAAGTAAAAGTTAATATTAAGTAAATCCGATGTAAACTGTAAACTCTAAAGAGAATTATCCCAGAGGTGATTTTTCTAAAAGGAAACTGGACCTTCTTGGGTTTTTTTTCCTTCGAAAATATTTCACTTCTCCCAGAAGCTTCTACAGCTCTAATTACATTCCCCACCTGTCAGTTAGAACTGAAGAAGCTTCTGGGAGGAGAAGTGAAATGTTTTCAAAAGAAAAAAATGAGAAAGTCCTGTTGCCTTTTGGAAAAAGCACCTTTGGGAAAACAATTAGCTGGCTGATTGAGAATCTCCATAGATGTCAAGATAATTGACACTCACCCCTGAGAAGAAATTGATATAATGGTCCACTTTAGTTTATGTTGCAATACCCCAGCATTTTGCTAACAGGGAGTGGTTGGCAGTGATGGCTTTAAGGTTCAGGTAGCCTTTTAAAGAAGTTCTAATGGGATTGCATTGCCCCTTTGAAGGAACTTGCATGGGATGGGACATTGAACAAAGTGACTCATACTGATTTTTTGGTGTTCCTTTTTATACATGTTCTGCACACCTATTATCTATGTATTGATTTGAGTTGCATTTGAATAGCCACTCACATGGACATGCTGGTGGACATTTGCCTCTTCCCAGAACTGGGAAAACATCTTATTTCAATGGAGCAAGATGAAAAATCCAATAGAAATAATGTCTTTCTCTTAAACCTTATCTTTGTAGGCCTAAGCCAGCATTTGAATATTTAAAGAGGAATGATGATTTGGGCTTCAGACATCATACTTTCTATTCTTTTCAACGCTTTTTCTAGACTTCTGACAAAGAGAGTTCCAGCTTTTCTAATAATACAATCACAATATCATTGTTGTTCTGAAATTACACAGTGTCCTTTTACAGGTATAACACTTCCTAGGAAAAGTAGTAATATACTAATTTACATTTATTCTAGCACAGTAAATTTCTTAACAGGCTGTAAGATGTAGGCTGAAGATGTAATAACTAAAAAAAAACAAAAACCAGTTACTCTTGTATTAGTTATATTCTTTCTCTTTGCTCTTTCCTTCAATGCCATCTCCAATTTTCAAACCATCTTTGAGTTCATTCTCATTTTGTAATCTTGCCAATTTACTTTACTTTTCCATTTAGTTCCTCTGCCACAATCATCTTGGTAAGAAAAATAACATCCCACTTCCCCATTTTTAGAATTGAAGAATTGAAAGGTACTACCATTAGCATGCCCCAGTCTTATTCCTGGAAACTATTTTCTAGATGTATTTGCAGCAAATTTTAGGGCTTTATTACATTGACAGAAGCCAAGAATTATGGTCAATAAAAGAATGTACAAGGAAGGAAAGGGACCTCATTATACAGCTTGTCAGCGTACATGGTAAACATTTTACACCTTGTCCTATCAAGAAATTACTTCACTTTTGATGTAAGCACTTTTGTAACTCAAGTGCAGTCAGGCAAGGTGGGGAAACAGCATTGGCTTCTGCACAATTGACCAAAGAGTACCGATTTCTGCATTCTAATTTATTCAAAGTCAACATAGTAATTATTACTTACTTTATCTTTTAATTGTTGTGTATTAATACAGTTACTTAGTTAACTGGCTGTTGAGAGACAAATTGCTTGGGAGACACAGATGTTCTTTTAAAAAAGCAACTTTTTATTTATGCTGACTGATGGCCTGTGTCAGTTCAGCCTGACAATTATTGGTACTGATAGTTACTATCAGCAACCTAACATTCAGACTTAAAGGTAATTGGTCTTGTTATAAATTGGATGGAAAAATTACAATGTTGGTGCCAAACATTTCTTTTTAATGTAAAATACAAAGCACAGTCACATATTCTTTCTTTGTGTAGTAATTCATTGCTAAGCCTTGAACTTTATGAACCAGTTATGTTAGCAGGGTGCTTCTTGGTTCTTAATTCTTAATCCTTCAAGTACAATGCACTTATTTGTTCCAAATTGCTATTCATATATAAGGGCATATCCACCAAATCTTAGTTAAGCTCTTTTTGTCTTGTCTCTAAGCCTATTTTAGAAATACTTACCCAGATTGATGTGCTTTAACAACTGTTGGCCTGGCATATAGTCTGGACTGCAGGCTACTACGACTTCCCACTTAGCAGTTCTCTGGCTATTGTGCCCTCCCAGTTTTCTTTACACACAGTCTATAGCCAACGACTGGAACTACATACGTTTGTTTGTTTGTTTTGTTTGTTTGTTTGTTTGTTTGTTTCAGTAATGTACTATTCCATTCATATAGGAAAATAGTGAGATGATGCATATTTGCAGTTAAAATAAACAAAACATACACAGAGAGAGAGCTCTACAACTCCAAAGCCAAGGCTTCCAGTTGTATAGAAATGCCTAGGAAAACTTTTCCTGCAGCAGTTTCCACTGTATGAGAAGGTCTCACTTGGTCAGTACATCCTCAATCTTATCTCATTTACTGGAGAAACAAGTCAAATGCTCTTCTAAGATAACTTCAGTAGAATGTAAGATTTGGGATAACCTAAACTATGTATATCAGGAAAGGATATCAGCTCAACAGTAGAACATGTGCTTTATTTATTAAACTTATATGCTGCCCATCTCACCTGGGGGCAATTCTAGATGGCTTACAATTGATAAAATACCAGTATTGGTATTAAAATATGCATTACTATGCAGAATAACATTACATTTGGTTAAAATTAACAAAGATGAGGAAGAGGGGCACAAGATGCACACGAGAAGGAGGAGGAGGAGTCTTATCTCAATCCATTAATCACCTCCAGAATTACATGCCCCCGGGCCACTTGGCAGAGCCACGCCTTCAGGTCCTTTTGCACATCCAAAAGGGTGGGTGTGGATCTCATTTCAGAAGGCATTATGTTTCAGAGGGCAGAAGCCACAATAGAAAAGGCTCTCCTGCTGTACCCGTTTCCTTGAATCCCTTGACCAAAGGAATCTGCAGCATGCCCATTCTGTGAGCCAATCACATCAGGATGAAATGGTTCCTCAAATAATCTGGATTCATGCTATAAAAGCCTTGAAGCAACATTTTGAATTGGATCCAGAATCAAATTGACAACCAATGCAGCTCACGAAACAGTAGTGTAACATTGGCCACCCAGAGGTAGGCTTCAAAAATTTTAGCAAAGGGTTCTCTGTCTGGTTGCTGGGTAGGTGTGGCAGGGTGGGCAAGGCCTAGTCAGCCTCCTACACCATGGTGGGGAGGGGTTGCCCTCCCCAGGCTCCGAAGGCTTTCCTCGAGCCTCTGGGAGGGCAAAAACGGCCTCCCTGTGTCAACTATAAAACGTGTATACAAAATGTATCCTGACACCCTGAGCTCCGGAGGGTCTCTGGAAGTCAGAAATGGGCCTATTTCTGCCCTTCCCAAACTTCTGGAAGGCCTGTTTTTTGCCCTCCCCGAGCCTCCACGTGCGTCTTGCACTTACCTGCATACCAAACAGGCCATGTGGGGACTCCTGGGAGGGGTGTGGGATGGGCGGAGCCAGCCAGGAGTGGGATTTGGGGGTTCTCTGCACAGAATCTTAGCTAGAGGCTCTCCTGAACCCCCAGCAGCCTATCCCAGGGGGCACCTCAGAAGTCGCTATAACTGTCCTCATGACTACATTCTGTACCCATTACAGCTGGACGCTTATCAAATATTGCAATTGACCATGTATGATATGACCAGGGCTTGAGTGACTGAGCACAGGGACTCCTGAACCAGGTAAAATGTTTTACACGTAAAAAGCCATAGGTTTTATTCCTGTTATCTCCACTTAGTGCGGAAATGAAAAATATCATTGTCAAACTAGATGGTCTGGCATTAGAAATTTAGAAGGATAATTCTATGTCAACAATTGTTGCCAAAGGAATTGGCTATGGGATGAATTTCTCAAATACTAGCATGTAAACAAATGAACCAACAAACAAAAAAGTTCCAGAAAGCCTTCTTATTAAATGACATCCTGAACATTTCATTGTAAAATTGTATGTCTTATCAATATATTTTTCATCAGGAAACATTTATCAGAGGTACCATCTGAGATAGTTCTTTAACTTCAACTCCCAAAATAAATGAATAGGTGAAGTGGCTTTGTAAAGGTTAAAAAGAACTTATCTCAAATGGAAGAAGAAATATCAAGAAATGGCTACATAAGTGTATAAAAGTCTATCAGTCCAACATGCAATTTGATTTGCAGTGGAGATTTATAACAGTCCAAGTTATCCACTCATCACCTATAGCAATATATTTTTGAATACTGCTGTCACCTAGTACGTACTTGCAACCATTCTAAAAGATGGAGGCGCCTGACTCAGCTGTTAATGATTCTGAGTACTGCTGAATAATGATGCTTTTTTGCACTCAAATTACCTCTTCAGGCTGCTCCTTGACTGTGGCCCAAGAAGGTTGCCTTGAAATACATATAATAATATCCTGGAACATAAGGTAGAATGATTATATTTCTTTCCCAGCTTTTTATGTTCACTGTTATATGGATTTAACATAATAATGTGATTTAGGGTACGGATACAGGAAATAGCCACCAATTAACCGAATATATTTCAGTGCCCATTATTTTTGTATTTAAGAATTTTGTTTGTGAAAGAATATTGAAGTTGTCCTTTCTAGGGTCAATGCATTTTTCTTGCTTAGAATATTGTGTTAATCAGAACATTATGGTTTGTGAATCCTGATAAAAGACTTAGCACAATGTATGAACTCAGGGGAGGGTAGCTTATTGAACAAATCATAGTTACATATCATGGCTTAGCATGATAAATGACCTATATTTTGCATTCATTTTGATTTCTAAAACGTTCCAAGTTTATTTCTGGATAGATACTGGGGCTTACACTATGAATGTTTTAAAAATACTTTAAATATTTATAACCTCCTTTGCCAGAAAGCAATTTCTGGATCTAAAGAGCAATCTAACCACTTAAAAGCTGTCAGAAAGGACGCTACAGAAAAAAAGGTGTTGATTGAAGAAGAATGTTCGAGAAGAGGTGGCCATATGTAGATGGGAATGTCACCCTTAGCACACTACCGGTAGGTTTAAAAGAAACCCTCCCATACTACCACCTCTTACAATACTAGATAACACAGTATCAACAGTCGAGACATTCAAATTTCTAGGTTCTATCATATCACAAGACCTAAAATGGACACCTAACATCAAAAATGTCATCAAAAAAGCACAACAAAGAATGTTCTTTCTGCGCCAACTCAGAAAGGTCAAACTGCCCAAGGAGCTGCTGATACAGTTCTACAGAGGAATTATTGAGTCTATCATCTGCACCTCTATAACTGCATGGTTTGGCTCTGCAACCCAACAGGACAGACACAGACTTCAGAGGACAATTAGGACTGCAGAAAAAAACAATTACTACCAACCTGCCTTCAATCGAGAACCTGTATACTGCACAAGTCAAAAGAGGACTGTGAAAATATTTACATACCCCTCACATCCTGGACATAAACTGTTTCAACTCCTACTCTCAAAATGACACTATAGAGCACTGCACACCAGAACAATTAGACACAAGGACAATTTTTTCCCCCCAAAGCCATCACTCTGCTAAACAAATAATTCCCTCAACACTGTTCTTTTATGTATACTGAGAGTATTTGCACCAAGATAAATTCCTTGTGTGTCCAACCACACTTGGCCAATAAAGAATTATTTCTTTCTTTCTATCTATCTATCTATCTGTCTGTCTGTCTGTCTGTCTGCCTGTCTGTCTGTCTGTCTGTCTGTCTATCTTTCTATATCTAAGCTGTGGACACCGAGTGACCACTAGATGGCACAAGAAATCCAGGAAATTAACTCTTTGCTGCCATTCAGTGGTTGTTCAGAGTATTGCGGCACCGAGAAGGCATGTCTAGCTTAACAATAAAAAGTATTCTCAGCATAAATTCTAACAAAATAAAGAAGGAATAACGTATATTTAGTCAGATATTCCTTTATTCATGAATAAAAAGAAATATCCAGTCTAAAATACTTGCATTCTCCACTGCAAATAACTTGTCCTTCCCTTCCCTTTAGCTCCATATTAATCTTGCTTTTAGTTAATTTCCATTTTAGCATGACAGGGAGCTTTTGTTTTGAGCAAGGGCACCTCACCTCCTTTGCACTTCTCCTTCCTCTCAAATATCTAACTGGAAATGCAGATAATTATACGGAAAGTTTTCAAACACACACATTTTCTAACTGACACATAGCAGACTCTTGATATGTTCTAAGCCTGTTCTCATTAAATTTATACACAGAAACCCTAACAAAAACTTGTGCAGTGTTAGGGAACAATGATTCCTTTTTGCTAGTAAAAGAGGAGATTTATAGAGAAAACCACTTGAACCTGACAGCAATTGACATAATTTCTCAGTTCATGAAAAGTGAGTGGGCCCTGATGAATCCACCCCTTTTCAGAAAAGCTGAACGCTCTGCATGTTTTTTTTTCCCCCTGCAAGCCATGGCAAGTGAATCGTTATGATTATGGGTAATTAAGCAATCCTATCTTTTACCTCAACCAATTCATATTTCCTTTTAAAAATCTGATTATGGCAGTCTTGTTCAACTTGATGGTCCAGATGTCTTGGGTATTATGATTTCCAGAATTCCAACTTCAACATGAGGGGCACAAGATTGGATGAATAATATAAATTATTGGATTTTTCAAGCAAGCAAATGTCACTTAGAAAACCCCAAGGGTGTGATTTAGTTGAAATGATAAATATTTAATGCATCTCCATCCTTACAGACAAAAAAAACCTCCTTCCAAATCTCTTGCTTTTTTTTCTGTTCTTACGAACACGTGGAGGTGGCATTCCTGGTAAAGCAACTGCAAATCTGAATATGGCCTTTATCCAAATTTGAAGCAAGTTGAATTTCACATTTTAAAACATTTAAATATCAAAGAGTATTTTGTAAAAAAAAGTGTATGTTTTGTGGTGTGTGTGTGTGTGTGTGTGTGTGCGCGCGCATTTGTGTGTATATGTACATTATAACTGGCAGCAAAGCTTATACCCAATATTATGTGTCATAAATTGTCTAGAAAGTGCATTCCTTTCACAATATTTCAAATTTACATTTGAAATTAAGGTTCCAAGTTAACTTTAGAGTCTCAGGCCCCAAAATGAGATGTTTGTTTTCAGATTACATGTAAATATTATATAAATGTTATCTGTAGTCTTAATAAGAATTGCTAGAAATCAGTGTAGCTCCTAATGTAGCCTAGGCTTTGTTAATTATAAGGTGTTAAAATTTAATAATAAGGTGAAATTCTCTTCATACTTATATGACAATAAATTCTATCAAACTAAGTTTAATTTCCTCTTGACTTTTTGTGCCCAGGATTATGCTATCAGAAATTGTGTCTTAATGGAACATTTAGTCAATGTTATCATTCTACATTTGTAGCAACAATTCAGTAGTTATATTTTAAGGTGTTTTCGAAAGTTGTGCTCAGTATTGTAGAGAAGCTGTTGATAAAAATACAGACAGACTTGGATCAAAAATGGAGTAGGAATTTCTATATTTGAATGTCTACCTTTTGGATTGCTTGATGGGGCAGAAAAGAAATCCAGAAAAATCAATGTCTAAATCATTGAATAAATATAACTCCTTCGTTACTTAAGTTAAATAGCAAGGAAAGAATTTGTTCAATCTTTTTAAATATTATTCTTGACTTTTGGTGAAGAAATGATGAACTGAAGAAGACTCTGCTAAAAGTGGAGCTGACTAAGGCTCCAGATAAATGAAATATGTTTTGAATTAAATGTAAGAATTATTTCCATGGGAAATACTTTTGTTTTAAATTATTTTTTTAAAAAATATGATAAAATGGATATTTGAAAGTTGTTAGAGGTAGGAGAAAGAAATAAAGATTACAATTAAAGGAGAACAACAGATTCAATATACATATACAGAATGAAATATTTTAATATTGGGCAATATGAAAGATATTTTTGAACAATATTTTTTATTGTTGAAATTTTAATTTTTATTAAAACTCTGATTCAAATTTATATAAAATGTTGGAATTCATTGTAATTATATGTTAAATTTTAGATAGTTATCCTCTAAAATCTATGTTATAATAACAATGCTGTATGTTTATTTTAAGAGTCAGATTTTTCTACTATGGTTGATTCATAAAAGTTTACAAATGCTGCAAGGGAAATTTATTCTTGTTGCCTTCAAAATTAAAAATTGAAGCCTAACAAGAGTATCATTTTGTGTTAAGAAATTGATTGTTATTACCACTCATTTTTTTAAAAAAGAAGTGTTATGTGGCAGTGATGTCACAGCTACATTGAGCCAATATTGAATAATTTTAGCAGGTCTGGATGCAGAAAGTCTCTTAAAATATTTTTTGGTGTATGTGTGGTAAGCTTGATTTGTGCTGATGAATTTCTCTTAAAAAAAACCCAGTATGTCTGACCTTCCCTTCTTGTAATATAGATGGAAGCATTCACCTTGTCCATATAAATATAAATTCCCACTATACTGTATATAACCTTTTCTTTTCCTCTTAAAAACTACTGTGCTGGCTATAACCAAGTAGAATTGTTTTGGCAGTTCCATCTGTCCCTAAAAAACAATGATCCATCTTTAAATTAACTTTGTTGTTCTTCTGGTCTTTGCAATATTTGATCTCCCTTTTTCTTTTGCTTGTTAACCTTCTTCATCAAATAATACTTTGTCCTCAGGTGTTAAGACAGCAGCTGTATGGGGAAAAAAAAAACCCTCTTGGATTCCTTCCCCTTCGTCTTTCTGGATAATATTGCCACCCAGGTTGGAACTATTTATTTTATAGTTCACCCCTTTGTCAGAACAAGCCATATTACAAGGCCAGTTGTCATTTATAATTGAAGTTGGAAGGATGATAGTTACATTAAGTAGTTCCACACTCCTGGATTTTCTTGATTCACACTCTTGGGTTATGTAAGCATTGTGAGAAGATTTTGTGGTCTTGAGAAAAACAGCTTAAACCCTTCAAACAGTATAATCACAATGCTATGCTATGCTACGCTATGCTATGCTATGCTATGTTATGCTTTGCATTTTGAGCATCAGATTTGTCAGCCATGGTTGGTTCATGAAAGTTTATGAATGCCACAATGGAAATTTGTTCTTGTTGCCTTCAAAATTAAAAATGGAAGCCTAGCAAGACTATCATTATGGGCTAAGATCCACTGCTTTGATTGGCAGGCCAATCATTGCTTGAGGCTGCTTCAGTGAACTGCCAGGAGGGAAAAGAATGAGGACATGAAGAATATCTGGCAATATATACCTTCTCTGCGGATACCCTCTATTTTTGTAATTGACTTAATATTTTAGTCATCTGTACAGAACTACCTTAATTTAAGAAGAAATATTTGAATAAGGTGAACAAGGTGCTATTTTGGAAAAAGAACTGTTGTCCATCTTTGCTGTAACAAATTTGCCCAGCTGTTGCATAGATACTGCTATGAGTTCTCATCTCATTAAAGCCAGGCATAGAGTTTGCAGAGGGATTTCATCCTTAAAAATCTAATTGCTTTATTTATTTGTATACAGGATTTTTAAGGGAAATCCAGTGCAAACACAGAAGAGAAAATAATGAAAAATGAAGAATCCCAGAAGGAAAATCTGAGCATGGGATGGAAATAACCTGAAAAGCTTCATATTCTAACCAAATTAATGCATATCGTAGTGGAATCTAGCTTTGGGTGACAAACTGTCAGTCATGCAACGTTGCATGTTGGTTCTGAGTTTTTCTCTTTCCCTTCCCCACCAGGTCAAAAACTGTGGCCTGTAATATTATGGACTATATTTCCTGTGAAAAATAAGTCCCACATTAAATCCTATGACTCTGCTGAAGATTTAGTCTGCCTGAGGCTGCAATGCTATTTACCTTGCCCAAGAGTAAACTGTAGATTAAAATTAGAGGGGGTTTGCTTAAGTAGACTTGCATTTGAATGCAACTTTCCACCTTTTCATTTATTAACTACCAAAGAACATCCCATTATTGCTTTCGAAAATTGTCTCATAGTTCAAACAAGTTCTTATTTATTTTTGCTACATAAATACCCAGGTTAATGTACTTGCTCTTTCATTTCCTCTGGTTGTTGACTCAACAATAACACAGGTAAAATATTTTAATTGCACTATTTTGTTAACTTGATAGATTAAGGGGGAATCAGCTAAATTACTGCAGTATAAAATGCAAAGGCAATCTTTCTTTTAGGTGGCCACTTTGTGATTAGGAAATTCAATTTCAAATTCTGCCTTCATGAGCAGTGCACTGGCTGAAGGCAAGCTGAAGAGGCAATGACAAGGGTTATTACATTTTTGAAATTATATTTTAAGGATGTTTAGAAAGTACTTTGGTGACCATGAAAACAGGAAGAGATTCAATAACGAGGAACAACTTACATTTTTTAAAAATGAAAACCAAGAATAATGCTGAAAGATGGTTTTCCTATTGTCTCTATAAAGTCCAACGATGAAATAAAATTTAAGAGCAACAGTTATGGTTAGCAACAGGTAATCCATTGCTAGAGAAAGTGTCAACTCTTTTTAAGCACATAGCTATCTTAGCATCAGAGAGGGTGTGGTAGATCTTTTCGAATAGCAGATTGAGAATATTCTTGAGATCATTTCAGTTCCATCTCATGTTTTATCTAGCAGTTGGCTAATGTTGGTAAATATAAAACAGCCTTCCCCCAAGCTAGTGTCTACTAGATGTGTTACTGCTAAATCTTCCAAATATACAACACTACTTTTAAGACAACTGGCTTAATTAGAAGAAAATCTCATGTGTGTAGCTCCTAGGATCCCCAGAATTGGGTGGGAAAAATCATGACGGTCACCAGGTGGCATCAAGGAAATAGTTTTCTGTATTATTTTACTGTTATGTGGTGATGCTTGGGATTTTTGCAGCCTATATCTAGAATCTCATATGCCCACTCAAAACTTAATCTCACTGAATTCAAAAGATTTTTCTCTGAAATAAGGACTTTTCAATTTTAGCCTTAATTAAAAATGCAAAGTTGTTACTCAGTTAAAATGTTTTTAGTTTCTAGGTTGGGATAGGCAATCTTTTGGGACAGTGGACTAATTTGGGATTACAAGAACAGGCAATTATTCGAAACCTTGCCTATTCACAAAGTGATAAGTATGCTCAATTTGCAGAATTGGTTTGTTTTCTCAGAAGTTTGTGCATTGATGGTGTTACCTAGTTTGATAATGAAATGTCTTCAAGAAAACAACCAAGCTCAGAGAACATCAAGGACCCCACTACTTAACTCTAAGCTACAAATTTTCTCTTCTTTTAGAACCCTCAATTTACTATAAGAAACTCTGGTGAGATTGAATCCCACCAAATCTTAACCTCATGATATTTTTCCCCCTTAGTTTTCTTTCTTCTTTCTTTCTTCCTGCTTTTTGGGTTTTAGAGTGCTTATGAAGCTTCTGTGAGTCAGAAGAATTCTTGGAGATGACAAACAGTACTAGATGCCAGAGTACTGCTTTACAATATGGCAACCGGTTTGGTGAATGCATGCTTTCCGTGCGCACACAGAGAGTTTGCTACTGACCTTCTCCTGCAATCCTGAAATCTCCCTGTGTGTTAATCAGCTGACAGAGGGCAATCCACTTTGCCGCATGAAGCAGCTGAGCTTGAAAAGCAGGAAATAAACGTCAGAATAGCTGGGGTCGCCGGGCGGCCCAGCAGCTGATCGTTGGAGCGAACCGGTTCGCTCATAGATGATCATTGGAGCTGGGCCAAACCAGTAGAATACCAGCACTGGTTAAATCCAACCTTAGCAAAAAGAAACAATACAGATGGCTGAGACACATGATTGAATTATAGGAGGCCCATTTCAGATTCCGGAATCTTTAAATAAGGAATTCTATCCCTCTCCTTCTTGATCCCATGTCATGGCCCATTGTGAAAGATTACAACTTGCCTGTTCTCTAAAGCCATGCTTACTTTAAGATCTTAAAGCAAAATACGGATAGTCCTCAACTTATAACCACAATTGAGCCCAAAATTTATGTTGTTTAGTGAGATAGTTGTTAAGTGAGTTTTGCCTCATTTTGCGACCTTTTTTGCTACAGTTGTTAAATGAATCACTGCAGTTGATAAGTTACTAAACTGGTTGTTAAGTGAATCTGGCTTCCCTCTTGTCCTTGCTTCTCAGGAGGTCACAAAAGGTGATCACATGGCCCTGGGACACTGCAACAGTCTTAAATATGAGTCATTTGCCAATCAACTGAATGGTGATCATACTATCATGGGGATGCCACAAAGGTTGTAATTGTGAAAAGTGGTTATAAGTCACGTTTTTCAGTGCCGTTGTAACTTTGAATGGTCACTAAATGAACTGTTGTCAGTCAAGACGACTTGGTATCTCATAGAGGATGTTTTGAGGAGGAAATTTTAAAAAAAGAATATTTACAAAAACAGTATCTGATATTAACACAGTTGAGAAAGTCCAGAAATATTCCACAAGAAGAGTTCTTCACTGCTCTACTCGTTGCATATACCTTATGCCACCAGACTTGAAATTCTAGACCTAGAAAACCTAGCACTATGCCACCTTCGGTCCGATCTAAGTGTAGTATATAAAATCATACATTGCAATGTCCTACCTGTCAATGAATACTTCAGCTTCAACCATAACAACACAAGAGCAAACAATAGATACAAACTCAAGATAAACCGCACCAAACTGTATTGCAGGAAATACGACTTCAGCAACAGAATGGTCAATGTTTGGAATACTCTACCTGAGTCTGTGGTTTCTTCCCCAAACCCCAAAAACTTTAACCTTAGACTGTCTACTATTGACCTCACCCTTTTACTAAGAGGTCTGTAGGGCGTGTGCATAAGTGCACCAACGTGCCTACCGTCCCTGTCCTATTGTTTCTTTTTATTTTTCTTATATGTATCCATTTCATGTATTCATAATTATGTTTATACTTATACCTGTTATCTTGTAAGCGATTGACAAATCAAATAAAATAATAAATAAATAAATAAATAAATGAATGGATAAATAAATAAATAAATAAATAATAAATAAATAAATAGATAAATAAATAAATAAATAAACAATCTAAACACTGTAGAAATTCAGTTTGCTTAGTGTTTAGTGCTTGGGGTTTTTCGGAAAGGAGTTGTTTACTTTTTTAACAAAATATATAGGGAGAGAGAGAGAGAGAGAGAGAGAGAGAGAGAGAGAGAAACAGAATAAATGCAAAGATTGTGAGCATTACTAGCCATTTTCTGCAACTTGGGAAAATTCTGCTACAAAAATAAATACCTCCATCGATTGGCTTCTGTATTATAATGTCCAACTTGTGAACAATGAAATACATCCAGGGGATAGAATTCAATATGGATGTCATTAAATAAAAGCACTTGTACTGGCTTATCCATTATTGTTGCTGAACGGTTTTCATCTTGCAGATTGCACTAAATAAAATAAGGAATAAGTAAAGGAAGAGATGGTGTCGGCTCTTATAGCAGCAGCAATTGGGGCAACCCAAGAGGGTAATTCATGTGCTGAAATGAGAGATGTCAATAAAGACAGCTTGTCTGTTGTTCAACTGCATGTGTCAATGGGACAAGTTGTCAGACAGCCAGTTGGTTGTGAAGTCCTGTTATCTGTCTTAATCATTTGTATGGGGAGGAGGAGGGAGATGACACTTTGCTGTAGGCAAGGAGAAAAATAGGAAAGCAGAATAAGAACTGCTCAGAACAGAGCAATTTGTCATATTTTACTCTTTCAATATCCTTGCATGGCCAATATTAGCCGCAGCTGACCCAGGTTTATTGCGCTGAATATTGCTCTAATTTGATTCAGGCTATAGATAATCTATAAACATCTACCTTACTAATCCGAGCAATTGTTGTAAAAATAGTTGAATCTCCACCATTCGCCAAATGCTATATACAGAGGTAGCTCGTAATAACAGTCTTGAATCTGAAAGAACTTTTTATTATTATTATTATTTCAGGACACACTGGCGGTTGCATTTTTATTAAGTCATGTCTCCTGGTGATTAAAGGGCACTATATCTTAGTGTATAAAAATTGAATTCTGAGTTTCACATCTCCTTCAGGAAGTTTGACCCGGAGCACATTAAGAGTTTATTCCAAGTGAATATGGAAATGGCTAAATGCATTCAGATTTTTACAAGCAATTGAACACATGGTATTATACAGAGATGGTATTCAGCAGGTTCTGACCAGTTCTGGAGAACCAATAACGGAAATTTTGAGTAGTTCGGAGAACCAGTAGAGTAGTTCAAAATACCATCTCTGACTGGCCCCGTCCTCATCTATTATCTGCCTCCTGAGTCCCAGTTGATTGGCTGGGTCTTCTTTTGTTGCCCTGCACAGGAGAACAGAGCTGGAAAGCAGGTTAGTGGGGTGGGGAGAGAATGGGGATTTTACAGTAACCTTCCCCTGGAGTGGAGTGGGAATGGAGATTTTACAGTATCTTTCCCCTGCCATGCCCAACTAAGCCATGCCCACCAAGCAACACCACACCTACCAAGCCATGCCCACAGAACCGGTAGTAAAAAAAAATTGAATCCCACCACTGGTGTTATAGGTATTCAATTTCTTAGATAAGTTTCAAAGATCAAGACATATGGTCACAGAGTCCTGGCTGTTGAACCTTTGGACTTAAGATATAGGGAGATATGTATCCACTGAGATATGACAACTTGGGAATAGATCTATACTCATGAGTTGCATGTGCATCTGAATTTTTCAGATGGCAAAACTTGCCTGAGGGACAGAGCTATATTGATTATTCATTTGACTTCCAAGTACCATAGAATGCATTGAATCTATTATCCTATTTTGTACAGGTGCTAATTCTTCAAAAGAGTCATCTATCATCCAAAAAGGTATTTTCTTCATCTCCCTTGAAAGTAGCCCATGTTGAACTGTATAGCATAGTCAAACCTCATGAGTTCACCACAGGAAATCTGCTGTGATATTTCGTGCTATGTCATAAAATGCTTTAGATAACTTTTGTATCCTAAAATGTTTTATAAAATTTTCCAAAGTTCAATGCCATGAGAGCCAAGGGGCCCAGATTTTGGATACAATTTTTCAGTTAGCCCATTTGACGTATCATGTTAGAAAAAATTGTATTGTGTGACACACAATATCATCTGATTAAAGGCTACAGACACAAAAGTTTTAATAGTATACAGATAAGTTAGACATTTACTCCTGAGCACTCAGTGTGAAGGTTTGTGCCATTCACCAATCCTAAGCAAATCAAATTTCTTACTCTTAACAACTGGGTAGGGGGGAGATGGGAATAGAAAAAAAATCTCTGATGATCCTTTGAATCATGCTAGATATCAGTCATAGGATAGCACCAAAGCTTTCTACGGCATCCAAACTCTGCTCTTAGCCATCTAATTCCAGATAAAACCTTACCTAGTACTTGTTACGTCCCCTTCTCCCTACATGCAAAGTGGGGTTTTTTAAAATTAGCATGTAAACTCACACATAGTAAGGCTTAGTATATGTGAGTTTACATGCTAATTTAAAAAAAAAACACCACTTTGCATGTAGGGAGAAGGGGACGTAACAAGTAGAAGGCCCGGGTCTGCCAATGGGGTCCACAAGAGGTCAGCAGTCTAGATTAGGCATCGTCTATATGTTGTGTTTCTTCAAGATGATCTAAATCTGAAATATGTCCATAGATGGAAAGAAGCTTCTTTTGGAAATGAAGACATTTTGGGGGTTCATAAATCTTTGCCCAATTTCTATGATAAAATATTTCAAGTTCTGGAAGCATTTTTTTCTGTGAGAGAAGCTACTGTAGATAAGGTTTTTTTTTTTTTAAATAAAGTTTTATTTGGGTTTTCACACATACAAAATACAAGTAAACATCTTTTTTGAAAATAGCATGGTTCCGGGTTGAACTTCTTTATACAGACACAAAACTCAATTTCATGCTCCTTTTTGTATTCTATTCCATATCTTATACTATTTTACATTTTCTATATAGTTTTTTCCCTCTTTTGATTTTCTCAATTTTAATTTGATTCTCTCATCTCAATTCAAATCATTACATTTATACTTTTGTCTGTTCTGTTTCAATTTCATATTATCTTTTCTCATTAAAAAAGTTTTCTCCTGTAGTTTCTAATTGGAGTTTGACACCTTTATATCTTTAAATTACATCCATTCAACTCTTATTTAAACTTCAATATATACCTTAAGGTTATGACCTTCAATATGATACATAATACATAACTTCCAATCGAATTCTGCTTGGTACATTCTTATAATACACACTATATTCTTAAAAAAAAAAGATTGTAAATATATGTAATTATAAACCCTCATTCCGTTCCAGTTCAGTTCTATCATTAATAATCATTAAAATCTTAATATCTTTAACACTTCTTTTCTATTAAATATCATATTTCCTTAAAAACACATATAATCTCCATAATTAATTTTCCCTTATTTCTCTTCACATATGTTTTATAAATCATTAAATATACCTTTTATTACATTTATTTATTAACAAGCATTCCACTGAATTACAATAGCTATTTTATCAGACATTTTAATCATACATTGTTTCATATTTTCTAAAATTATTTTTAGAAATACTATCTTATGTACCTTTGCAGAATCCCCCTTTCCATTAAATTTTCACCCATTATCTCTAAATAGGTCCTGTTTCTGTCCATTATAACTTCTTTTCCTTTCTTTCTTCCCTCTCATCTTCTCCCTCCCCTTTTTACCCCCTTGTCTCCCTACTTCTAATTCTCTCATCTGCATTTCCCTCTTCTGTTGCTTTCTGATTTTATATTTCAAGTTCTGAAAGCATTTTTTTCTGTGAGAGAAGCTACTGTAGATAAGTTTTTAATGTTATCTTTCTCTCTCTCTCTCATAGCTTCACTCTTACAAATAGAAGAAAGTTTTATGGTTACAGACCTTTCCATTGTTTTGAGCCTCCTTGGTTGCCTAATTTTCCAATCTTAAAAAAAAAGCATTGCAAGAGAAATATCAGGGCATTTTTCCTTCAGATTCAATTAAAATAGAGGAAGCTAAGGAATTTTCAGGTCACTGATTATACTTTTTGTACATTGCAAAACAAGAGATTCCCGCATACTGTTTGGTCATTCTTGAAAATATGCTACATCCAACAATGAGAATTTCGTCAAAATTATCCTTCCCTTTGAAATGTTGAAAGGTGTCAAAATGCCTTTCTTTCGAGGTTTCAATTTTCCCACTGGGAGAGCTCCGGCGCAAGGATACGGAAAACTGCTTGAAAGCTGGATCTTTTTATTTTTCAGGAAGGCGGAGAACAGTGAGAAGTCTGCGTTCCTGGGCTAGCTAGCTTCTTATGGTAAGTCCCTGGTTTTTTATACCCTTTTCTCCCTTTGTAAGTTGATTTTGTGTGAGTGTTTGTATTTGTGCCTAATTTTTCAAATCCTGTTTGAGTTTGTCTTTATTTCTGCCGGAGGGCAAATTCCACGGGGTAGCCAGATTGTATTATTGGTTTTCTGTAATCTCTTTTAGCTTTAAGATAGTTTTTCATATTTGTTCTGTGGCAATCTCCTGTCTGTCCCTTTTGTAATTTATATTTTGTGTCTTTTGTCTGTTTGTTTTGCTTATTTGCTATGTCCTGTGTTTGTAAGGGTTTTCTAAATTATCTTTTGTTTCCTTTTCCTATTTGTCTAGTTTTCTTAATTACTTAGACTTTTGTCTATAGGGATTCTTTAATACTTTTTATTTGATTCCTTTTCCAATGTAAGTTTGTTTTCTTGCTGACCTGATGTTCCCCTTGGGCTTTTTCTGTTTTTTGTGACACTACTGCCTTTGTGAAATTCCTTTTCCACAGAAAGAAACTAGTGGAATATATTATTTTCCCATAATGAATGGGAAGCGGGATAAAAACACCTTTCACCATTTGGAAATAATGTATAAAACAGAAAGTATGCTTCTCTGAATTCACCTGTGCTATTTTTTCACACTTTTTCAAATAGGTGAATATGAGAGAATCATAGTGCTTCCTTCAGCAATATTTCAGGAAAGAAATAATTCATTGGGCCCTGTGCTGATATGGAGTTGGGAACACCCAGAACTAAATACTGGGCCTTTTTAATATTTCATTTTTTCTTCCTGGATGAGAACATCGCCTTTCTCAAGCTCCCTTCTCAGATTATCTGTAATCCTCACATTAGTTTAGGAGGAATTTAATTTCCCAGCAACAATATATTCTTGTTAACCGTCCTGTTTTTACTGTACAATTTCACTGTAAAGTGGGCAATTTGGATCCATTATCAGCTTCTTATGGGGGTAAAAGTACTAAAAATGTATGTGTTATTTCCCTTGGTTCATGCAATTTTCTTGGTGCATTACATGTCACTTTGACATGAGCTTGTGTGTCCTTCCTGTATCGCTGTGTTATTGGTTATGAAAGAAGAAAGCTAAAGCAGGAATTGTGTGTTTGTGTATTTTGGAATACCTGATCTATGCTAGATTTTGCTCTACTCCAAGGGGTTCAACTCACAGAATTATGGCGGTGTCACATGACATATTGGGCCTTTTTCCCCCCTTCCCCTGGTGGGGGCAGGGCCAGCATGTGACACACCCATGGGCCGTGAGTTTGGCACTCCTGCTCTATGCTATGCTTATTCATCTATCAAGCAAGATAAAAATTCTCTGTGATTTTTAAATATTTTTTAAGTAATGCAGGTGTTTGCCCTTTACATCAAAGTCATGTAAAAAGGTATTATAATTGTGTTATAATGATGTTACAGTTCAGGATAAACTTTACCAGCATATTAAATGCTAGGCTTCTGCCAGAAGATGGCTTGAATAGCCCCCATGTCTATATTGCCTCTTTTCCCTCCTATTCCTCTGCAGAGCTCAGGATGGCTTGCAGGAAAGTGTGGTTTACACCTTTCCACACTTCATGCCGAAATAATCCTTTAAGTGTTATAAAGACAGCTGTGTCTTATTGAACAACTAACCCTTTTTTTATTTTGCATTCTGCACCATCTCATGTGGTGGACTGTAATTATATTAGTCTGTTGCAAGTCACTGTAAGTGTGTTGTTTTTTGGACCAACATGTGACTCTGTTCCTTTAACAAAAAAATGTATACTTTTTGTTAGAAAAAGCTAGTGTCAAGGTTCCAAGTAATGAATCCAACCAATCCAGCATCTCTGAGACTCTTAGTTTTCTCAAAGAACTGCTTTATTGAGTACGTCATTTCAGCATAGCTGAAATACAAAACCAACTTTGGCTATTTCCTGCACTTTCAGTATAAAGATTAGACAGCTCCCTCCCTCATGGTCACAGATCACACTGTCCAATTAGGTGTCCTGGCATCTCTTTGGTAACCTCTTCCAGTCTTTGACCAACACCTGTTGGGATTACCTTGGTTTCCTTGAGATAGTAAGTTGTTGATGACTGGTCTGACATTCCAAGCTCCCTCCTCCCCGCAAAGCTGAGAAACAGAGAAAATGGCTGTGACAGGCCTGATCCATTTCAAAGTTGAGAGCTAGCACGTATTATTCAGAAAAAGCTGAAGGAAGCAAGATGAAGCACAAGGTACATACTGAAACCAGTGCAGGACATTGACATAGAACATAGAATACTAGAGATGGAAGGAACCTTGGAGGTCTTCTAGTCCATCCCCATGCCTGAGCAGTAGACTCTATAACATTTCAGACAAATGATTGTCCAGTTTCTTTTTGAAATCCTCCAGTGGAGCACCCACAATTTCTGAAGAAAGGTTGTTCCATTGGTTGATTGCTCTCACTGTTAGGAAATTTCTCCTTGGTTCTTGATTGTTTCTCTCCTTGGTTAGTTTCCATTCATTGTTTCTTATCTTGCCTTTTGGTATCTTGTTTTGCTTTGGAAAATAGTTTGACCCATCTTGGTAGAAGCCCCTCAAATATGGACATAGACATTGACATGGAAGTAGACATAAACATGCACACAGATATGGATATAGATATGGACATTGATATTAACATGACATGGTCATTGGCACTGATAACAAGAGAGCTCCTATCACAATCTGTATTAAGTACCAAATAGCTTTACCTTCACTTCTCCTTCTCCTCTTAAAGTATAGCTCTTGATTCTGATGGGAGGTCAGTCAGGCTGTCTGAGCTTCCCCTATGGTTGCCAAGAGTATATATATCATAGGGGGTTAAAAATATGAACTCAGATTGTTTCAACAAAAATACCATCTGCGGATCATGAGAGAACCTTCTTCCAGCTCACAAGTCAATGGAGTGTTCTAAATTCAGCATTGATCACATACGGTTGTTTAGATTGTGCATGTGCCTGAGTGTGTATATACACTGTATGCAAGCACATGTACACTGAGAGGAAAAGAGCGGGAGAGGGGTGGGGAAATAAACTGTCTAACATCTGGAGGAGTAGTCAAAACTGACATCGATGCTACTGATTGTTCTGTGGAAGATACGTTGCAAAAATGCATCTGTTAGGAAAATTAGATCATGTTTATGCATTTTAGGGTTTAAATATTAGAAATAGTGGAAATAGATCCCTAAAATATTGAATGGAAAAATGAAGCTAAAAAAAGAAGCTAGTTTCTCTTCTTCATCCCTAGTGGCACTGTACAAGCAGTCCAGAGGTTGTATTCAGCAGGTTCTGACCAGTTCTCGAGAACCGGTAGCAGAGAACTGAAAAATACTACCTCTGACTGGCCCCGCCCCATCGATTCTCTGCCTCCCAAGTCCCAGCTGATTGGCTGGGTTCTTTTGTTGCCCTGCACAGGAGAACAGAGCTGGAAAGCAGGTTAGGGGGATGTGGAGGTAATGGAGATTTTATAGTATCTTTCCCCTGCAGTGGGAAGGGAATGGAGATTTTGCAATATCCTTCCCCTGCCAGGCTCAGCAAGCCATGCCCACCAAGACATGCCACACCTACCAAGCTATGCCCACAGAACCAGTAGTAAAAAAAAATTGAATCCCACCACTGAAGCAGTCCTCATTTACCAACTGCCTCATTCCATGATCATTGAAAGTTTCCACACCATTGAAAAAATAGTTTGTAACTGTTCACAATGTTCCTGTGGTCACACGATCACCATTTGGGTCCTGAGCAGTTGGCTTTTGACAAGTCAATGAGGAAGCTAGCGGGACATTTAGAGTTAGAGTCATGTAATATTGCACTTTATGACCCCTAGTGATTCACTTAATGACTACAATGGAACTGGCATTCTGGTTTAGTCACATGATGTTTCACTTAGCAACCATGTTGCTTAGCGGCAGAATTGCCAATCCCAACTGAAGGTGGTAAGTGAAGAATACCTGCACTTTGCATCTTATTTCTATGAAGTTATTTATTTTTCAAAAAATCCCAAATTAAACAGTTCAAGAGTTCATTACAAAAGGAGATGAACAATACTTTAAAGTTCTCTTCCCCAGTGCTCATTTAAAAAAAGTTTAAAAGTATTTACTCCAACTTTTAATATATTCTGTTTAACTTGCCTTATTTGAAATAAAATTGTTTGCCCCCTTGTATGAAAAATAAGTGATGTGTATCAGCATTTCAAAATGTTAATACTGCTAGACAGACTCTCAGCCCCATTATCATTTTTGAGTGGCAATTATCTTTTCCAACTATTAATAGTTTAGAAGGCTTCTTCCAGTTCTTCTCACATTTCATCCCAGTTTATGACCATTAATGAATCCCTTGGCTGAGTTTGATTTTCATTTTTATTTTGCAAAGATGGGAATAGGGGCAAAAAAGGAGGTGGGATAGGACTAAAATCTTTTCAAGATCCTTCCCACCCAAATACTTCTCAGTAGTTTCTTCAGAATTGCTGATCTACCCCCTCTTTTATTCTCATCAGTGTCCTTGAGATAATTTAATCCCACAGAAAATAACTAAACCAAAGTCATCTAGTAAATTTTGTAGCTGAACTGGGGCAAGAGCATTTCCTGTTTCTTTTGCTATCTTGACCATTGCATGGAGAGATGGCTTCTGGCTCAACTAATCATAAAAAGCAATGCCAAATCAAGCAAGGTTAATGTCAAAAACCTGACAAAAAAAAAATGAAAAAGCAGAGCTAACCAGTTTGACTATGCAGGACTGTCAGTATTAAAATTATTCATCCAGTACACCTTTGTAGATAATCAAGGCCTTAGGCAGGCTAAAAGAATTTAGTTATTTCAGTAACTGTCCTGAATTATTTTAATTTTGTTTCTTTAATGGCCTGGATGTTTTTCCTCTATAGCTAAGTAGAAGAGCAGGAAAAGCTGTTCAGAATCTGAGTTGAAAACTAAAGGTTCACTAAAAGCTCCTCTTGATCATGGATATATTGTTATTGAAGTTTTGATGAGCCTTGATGTAAGGATACAACAATCCCAATTTACATTCTATTTACAACATTATACCTCTTCTTGACAAGACTCGGAATAATAGGGTTGAGAGAGGCCATGTAAGTATTAGAGCTTAGCATCCTGCTAAGTGCAAATATTCTGATTTCCCATCCCTTCGCAGATACTTGGTTGAATTGTTCTTATTGCTAGAAAGTGTTTTGTTTTTTTGTTTCTTAATCTTACATATTTATGTATCAAATTTATATGCTGCCCATTTTACAAAAAGAGACTCTGGATGACATAGGACATTTAAGTAAGACAATAAAAATACACAAACCATCATCATTAAAAATATAAACATCTTCTTCCTTCATGTATCTCAAAACCATTATTAGGTGTCAAATTCTCTGGAAGAAAAGAGAATAGATCTTTATTCTATGAGAAAACTTTTCAAATATTTGAAGAGTTTAATCAGTTGTCTTTTATCAAAAATATACTTCCATCTAATTCTTCTCCTCAGTCCATAGAGTCTTAGTTTCTAGAGTCCAGGAAGACTCAAGGTAGGATCTGACTAAAGTAGGATAGAATGGAAAAAATACTTTCCATGATTTGAAAAATTGTATTTTTGTTGGTGGAGCTAAAATTGCATTTACCTTTTTTGCCTTGACACCATACTGCTGGTTTGTATTTAGACTCCAACCCACTTTTTGCAAGAAGTATTACCAAGGTAGATATCATCCATCCTATATTAATATACATTCATTTTCTTTCATTCATAATTTCAGTTATTATCTTTTCAGCACTCTAGCCCTTACATTCACTTTTAATGTCATATTTTATTTGTATCATCTGCAAATATAAGTTGTTTGTCCAGCTCTGTTCAAATTAATATGGCATGTGACAAGTCAAAGGGCAATGGACTCAGGAGTGATCTTCGAGGAATACCATTTAATATTTCCCTTTAGTTTAATGAGGAACCATTGATGAACACACTTTGAGTATGGTTTTCAAGTCAAGGACTATATATTCCATTTGTTTTGCCATTTAGCCTACACTTAAACCAACTTGCTAATCATCACATCATCAGATATGTTGTTAAAACTTTACTGAAGTCTATAGTTGTCTACACTGTTTCCAAAGTTAACAAGATAGAAAGAATATTGATTGAACAGGGACAAGCTGCAAATCGGGATTTAACTTATAGGAATACAGACTTAAACTGAATGCTTGGGACATATAATAGAAGAGGCAGGGGTCTCCCATTCACTGGATGGATTGATTTTGGCGGCCTGTAAGTCCCTGTCCTATGTAAATCTCTAATTCTCTGATATATGATGCAAATCAAGAAAAGCATCTCGAGCTTGTCTTATGCAGGTTGATGTAGATCAGGACTCTCTGTTATTTTAAATATGTATCAAATATAGTGAAGCCTTCTGGAAAGATGCCCCATCCTTTTGATATTTCAAAGTGTCCTGAAGACTCTGCTCTTCACCCAGGCCTTTGGTGAGGAGAACTGATGCCCCCTTTTCTTCTTCTTCTTCTTCTTTTTCTTTCTTTTTTTTTTTTTTTGCTGTTTGTTTTCTCTGACATCTTTATTTCTTTTTTTTTTTGTGGATGCTGTCTCTTTGTTTTTAACCATTAACAATTTGTAAATCACTTAGAGTCAAGCATCATATAAAAGTAATAAATTATCATTATTGTTGCTCTTGTTGTTTTTCTCAAAATTTCTCCAGTGCTTTGCCTGAACAAGAAACTTCAAATCTTTGTTCAGTGACATAGAACACACCCATATGTAGGAAGTTTCTCTTACAGTACAATGTACAAAAGTTAACAAATTGTCTACAGTTGAATCCACCTGCTCTTAGTACAAAGAATGTACTAATTTAATTCCTTGCTTAATTTACATTGTTTTTAATTAGCGAAGTATAGGCAATTTAAAAGTCATGAAATCCATTATTGGGATGCAGCTGACTGAGTTCGATTTCATCCCATTTTTCCAATTTCAGGTTAATTGAATTCTATTTGCAACTTTCAAACAAGCCCCCATTTTAAGGTTTATGATAATATGTCTTTAAATATATTTTTCCCTCATGTATTCATATTCATCTACTCATATATTTTCACATGCATTGAGGAGCAATTAGGGCCATGTGTGATAGGAGTTTAAATTTTTAGGACACCGGCAAATAGATCTTAGACAAACAATCCCCTCACGTAAATATAATGAACAGATTTTAAATCAAAACTTTCCCCAAACCTGGGTAAATTGGGAATAAAAAAAACTATGGGGAAAAAGAACCCTCTCTTTCATTATGTCCCTCCTGTGAAATTTAGCATGGCACTTTGCAATTCATGTTAGGTAAGAGTGGGCTGTGGGTAAAAATGAGGAGAGAAACTCTTCTCTAAAATAAAATGCAAGGTTGTCCTTGCCTCCCTCTGCCTCCTCAGTAGGAAATCAAACCTTCAGACAGGATTGTTGAAAATTCATCCCACACAGCATTATCCCAGACAAATTCTTCTATTGACAAGCGATTGTGATTTTTTTTTTTTTGTCAGCCTGGGTGTTAATATTGTGTTCCTATTCTCCTTTGCTTTCTATACTTTTTCACTATGTTAACTACATTAGTGTTTGACCTTATGCGTTTGCACCTTTTGGAAAGGATATTTCATTGGGCAGGTTCTGGGTTATTGCCTCCTAATTGGCATTCCTTTCCTATCGCTGAGTACGCATTAAGGTTCAGATATTATTTCACAGGAATTCATTGGGTAGCTGAGCTCTGAATAAGTATTGTATGCATATTTGACTTTCACAGTAAGTTTCAAAAGCGTACAAGGTTCTACAGATAATGTTGTGTCTCTCATTTTTGTCATGTTTCATTTGCTACTTGAATTATTCTATATCTGAGACACAATTTAGAATTAGTGCAACTCAGTATCAACACAATGAACTATAGGTAGTCCTGGATTTACATTCACCACTGAGCCCAAATTTATGCTATTAAGCGAGATGTTTGTAAAGTGAGTTTTGCCCCATTTTACCACCTTTCCTGCCACAGTTGTGAAACGAATAATTGCAGTTGTTCGGTTATAGTAACATGTTTGTTAAATGAAGCTGGCTTCCCCATTGACTTTCATTGTTAGAAGGTGGCCAAAGTGGATCCTGTGACCCTGAGACACTGCAAGCATCATAAATATGAACCAATTGCCAAGCATTCAAAGTGTGAAAAATGGTTGTTTGTCACTTTTTTCATTGTAGCTTTGAATGATCATTAAATGAATGGTTGCAAGTCAAGGGCTACCTGTGTTTTGTTATTCCAGCTCATCTTTTCTTGTATGCCCCTAAGGCAGGGGTGGGATTCTACCAGTTTGGCCTGGTTTGGGTGAACCGGTAGCTCCGATGATCAGCCGTGAGCGAACCAGTTCACTCCACCTGCCCAGGTTTTAGTCTATGCTTTATACCCTGGCTTTCAAGCTCAGCTGATTTGGGTGGCATAGCAGACTGATGCGCATCAGCTGTTTAACACAGAGAGATTGCTGGAGTAGATGAGTAGCAAACGCTCTGAACCAGTTGTTACACCGGTTGAATCACATTCCTGCCCTAAGGGAAGCATACATTTCAGGGGTTTAATAGCATTGAAACATTCATGTTGTATATTTGCACAAGCCCCAGATAGGAATTAATTGTAAGTAGTCCTTAACTTGCAACTATGCATGTAGCTAAGTTACAACCAAGCTGAAAAAAGTGACTTTGATTGATCCTTATACTTATGACCATCAAAGCATCCCCCACAGTCGTGTGATTCCCAATTCAGACCCCTGGCAGCTTGTATGTACTTGAGATACTTATGTGATCAACATTTACAACCTTGGCTTCTGACAAGCAAAGTCAATGGGGGAAGGCTAGCTTCACCTAAGTATTGCATTTAACAACTGTGGTGATTCACTTAGAACTGTGGCAAAGAATGAAGGTGGTAAAATTGGGCATGACTCACTTAATAAACATCTTGCTTAACAACATAAATTCTGTTTCCACTTTGTGGTTGTAAGCCGAGGACTACCTGTACTGCCTTTAAGAAGCATATGTCATTGCTGTTGCAAGCAGAATGCAATCAAAATCACCACATTATGAAAATGATAATAGGAACCAGGATATCTTTTAAACTAACATAAAGGAATCCTATTTTGTTCTTCAGCTCATTTGTATTTCACAAAAATAAAAATAAATGTCTAAGGTACTACAAATGGCCCTTAAGAGAACACTTTGCTGAGCCACCAATGCCCTATACCAAAAAAGAGAAAATTAGAGATTGGATTCTCTAAGTCCAATTTAGTGATTCAAAAAAGAAACACAAACTGAAATAGCTGGAGAAGAAATAGAAATTAATTTGGAGGAAACATAGTTTTCAGGCAGATCATAAGAAAACCAAAATTCAAATTAATAATATGAGAGAAGAAAAGAGAAATTATTTGGGGAACATCTGCACTTCCATGCTCTTCCTTACATAAAGTAGTGTCACAGCAATGTCACTTTGTGAAATGTATATACAGTATTTCATGTATATCTTTCTCGTGATTAAATCTATTCTGGGGCTAAAAATTAAATTTAGAAGGGATGGATAGCAGTTTACTATTATTTGTTGAAACTAAGATTTGTTCTTATTCTTTGCATTATAGTAAAAATAGCTATCTAATCTTCATAAAACCATATTAAAACAACATTAAAAACTATATGCATTAATAACCAGAACACATGTTCAGTCAGTAGATTAGTAAATAAATGGGCTTTTAAAACAACTTCAAGGAAGTTTTTAATTATTAATTAATTATATATTAATTAATATAATTGTATTTTATTATAATATATTAATGTATTAATTATATATTATAGTATTATATATTATTATAATTCTATTGTATTATATTAAATTATAGTGGTTTACGCTTCAGCTATTTAAAAAAAACCTTTTGTGCTGTTATTTTTTGAGGTCACTGGGTCAATACTAGATGTTAGTCTGATAATGCTGCTCCAAGAATTTTATGGTTTTTTTCTTTATAATATAACCTTATTATCTGACAAATAAGCTTATAAAGATGTATAGAAGATGGCTTGATTTACTGCAGGGTTTATTCCTGCAGTGTCTAACCTCAGGATGCTATTTGTAGTTTCTGAGCAAGGCCAACAGGCAATGAAAAGTAGATTTCACAGGAAGATGATTGTGCCAGGTTGTCCTCCTTCTCTTCAGTCAGTGCATGGTATTTCATTCAGTGCACAAGTGTGTGTCCTTTTTAGATGTTGGAATGAACATTTCAAAATGATTGCTCTTGAGCAATGGTCATAATTCAAATAGTAATATACAGAAAATCAACTTGGTGGTGGTGGTGGTAGAGGAGGAGGAGGAGGAGGAGGAGGAGGAGAAAGAGAAAGATGAATTTTATCAAGTATTGCATTAGGCTAGCTGAACACCAGTTTCTTTATGACCAATTTCTGCTCTAATGAGGCTTTCAAATGGCTTAATGAGTTTATTTAAATAGATTACTTAAACTAACAACAGTGTGGAGGAAGTAAAAAAGGAACTAATGTTACTAAAACTAAAGATATGAGATTGGTCATTTTCCTAAGAACAGTCAGTTTCTTATAGGATTAATCTCTTTAGAGGTTCATAGTTTATGTTACTTACTTTCAGACCTCATTGGGTCTTTTCAAATACTCCTATGCACTAGCAGTAGAAGTATTAATTGCACTAGTAATAGGAGTAGTATTTGCACACCTGTTTTCAAATTATACTTGTTAATGATTAGAAATATAAATCTTCCTCCCTTCATCTTTTGGTATGGATGGTACACTGTAGTACAGTGAAATTCATGTATAAAATAGTACCGAGATTGTGCTTTATGGAAATTCAAGTGCACAGATTCACTGACTGTTAAAATGCTTTGATCTTCCTGAAATTTTGAAGATCCATTAACAATATGGTTCCATCAGATAAGTGGTTCTACACGCACATTCAAAATCAGGAGTCCCCAACTCCCAGGTCACAGTCCACTACCAAGACACGGCCTATTTGCAACTAGGCTGTGCAGGTAGTGGGTGAGTGTGTCCACACACATGAAGTGAACGAGCGGCGGCCATTTGACCTCTCACATAAAGCTCCCCTTGCATGAGCATTGATCGTCTTGTGCTCATGCCTGAAGCTACCTTTAAATGAGAGGTGGGCTTGTGCACCCACCCACTGCTCATAGAAATGGGGATACATGCACTTGCATGCACCCGCCTGCCACTCACACAGAACTATCCCCTCCCCCTGGCCACCAAGCCAGAAAGTTTATGGACCACTCTTCTAAATGAAATGAGGAACTGAAGAACATATGGTTAAGCCACAAAACCAACTAGGATTGATGGAGACAAAGAAGGGGCAAAGATTTATATGAGGCAGGTATAGAAATTTAATCAACCATGATCTGATGTTGAAACATCTATCTTTTTTGTTTCTTTCCAAAGTCTTGCAAGTGATGATGCTATCTTAAAAATATATTTTTAGGGAAAAAAACCCAATGTTGTTTGTTTTTGTTTTAGAACAATAGGTTGCTGGGGAAGGAATGTGATGCGTGAGATGGGAAGGAATATTGGATTTAATGATCAATAGGACTTTTCTCATTTTCATTGCTATGTGTGAACTTAGAAATATATTTTTGCTATTGTGTAAATGGAGCATCAGTCATCAGTATTGATCATGTCTGGAATAAAAATTGATTGCCCCAACCTGAACTTTTTAGATGGATACTAAAATCATAAGGGCAACGTCTTTCTTGGGCAGATTATGGGGCTAATTAGATTAAGGATCAGAAGAGCAAGAAAAGGTTATGGGAACAGATGAGATTTAAGAGATGTAGATAAGGTCCTAAAAGGTCAAGCAGTAGAGGTCATGTTTGAATTATCAGATGGATTTATCTGTGCAGAGTTACTTCTGAGAAGTTGTGAGGGGGTGGAAAAAGAGAAGCTACATTGGGATTAAGTTCTAACCACTTTCTTAGTTAAAGGAAAATAACACACACCCCTGAAGATCATTGTTTTAAAAAGGTTACAAGAAAAGTTATTCTAATTAGAAAAAGTTTTTTCCCCCCAAATCATGTTCTTGAACCAAGAATACATTAAGGCAAAGTACCTTCTGGAACAATCTGGGAGGGGGTGAGCTATTTATGGTGCTTCTAATCTGGCAACTGCCTGGCTTTTTCCTTTCGATCTCTCTCTGGTACCTTCATGACACCTCAGTTTTATTTTTATAGAAAATTTTTAAAATGTCAGTGAAGAGGAAATTTGGGAAATAACATAAAAGGTGAATGAAATAGGAACTTGGCATATGGCACAAGTGTCTTTTTGTTTGCCTGATATTGAGGTCAAGCTTCAATATGACCTTGTGCATCTTTGTTCTCTGGACAAAGGTGAATATGCTCTGATAGATGCTTGAAACAATTACAGTGAGTTAGGGGAATTCAAGCAAAGAACTGGGAAAAACAGTTCATGCCTTCAGGGCCTCATCTCCTATAGAGATTGGAAGGAAAAATAAACTTGAAAATATAAAGAACAAAGAATAAAAGAATTGGGGGGAAATAGAATTGGAAAAGCTGGTACCCATTGTTGGGTGATTAAATCAAATATTCTTGCTTTTTGTGTTTTCATAATATACTAAACTCATTTTTTTCCTATTTGGTACTACATCCTCTTTAGTGATATTGAAGAAGGAGCAATGAGTTTAGGGTAACCAAAACTCAAAAAGAATTTGATAACATCTTTGGAGACTAATCAATTTTATAAAAAGGCATAAATTTTTGTGAATTTTCACTCACTTCATCGGATTTGTAGAGTGGAGAACTTATCCTCTTTTCTAGTATGCAGTGGACAAGCAGAACATTTAAAGTTAGAAACCACTACTAGTAACTTGAATACCTTTTAAAGAGGTGTCATATAAGTCCAAACTTTTAACAATAAATAGATGGGCTAGTATTTTTATTTTTCTTGAATAAGTTATTAATATGACACTCATAATCACTATGTTTTCTTGTGAAATTTCAATTTGTCTAGGAGAAGGGGTGTCAAACTCATGGCCCGAAGGCCGCATACTGGTCATGCCCATCCCAGTTTAGCGAATGGGGTAAAAGTCCCAATATGTCACATGACAACATGAGTTTGACACCCCTGATCTAGGGGACTGAAAAATATTTGACTTATTGTGAACTATTAATTAACTAGAATGAATTTCCAAAGTTTGAACGAGGAACTGAGTGTGTTCAGTTTGCAAAAAAAAAAAAAAAAATAGTTCCTTGAGTTTAAATCCATCTATCCATGCACACAATCATTTCATGTATGTATACTGATAATCCTCTGTAAAAAAGCAATATTGAAGTTTCTCTAAGTTTGACTGTTTTAAGGATTCTTTCTATTGTTGTTGTTGTTGTTGTTGTTGTTGTTGTTGTGCACTGAATTACTAATAGTCAGGGTGGTTTTCAAATTTCTTAACAACCGGTTCTGTGGGTGTGGGCTAATTTGTGGGTGTGGCTTGGTGATCATGTGACTGGGTGAGCATGGCTTGCTGAGTGGGCATGACTTGGTGGTCATGTGGGCATGGCTTGTATGTAAATATTATAAATATTTATGTAAATATTGATTTTTTTATAAAAAAGAGCAACTTTTACCCAAAAGCAGGCAGAGGAGGCAGGCAGATTGAGTTGCTCACAGAATCACTTAGAGATCTTCTTTCTGCAATCTACACTGAAAAGCTTCAGTCCTAAGGAAGGTTCGGCTCTGCTTTTAGATTGGCTAGAAAACAAGAAATCCAAGGATTTCCTGCTTTCTAGCTAATCTAAATCTTCCAGTCGAGCAGAACAGCTAATGGTCGAGAAAAAAAAAAGGAAAAATAGCAATTTAACAAACCAGGCAAGTTGGATGGCTCGCATGCCATGTAAAGAATGAGTGGGTGGGGAGAGGAGGGGCCAGCCAGTGGAGCGATTTGCTGGTTCTCTGAACTGCAGACAATCATGTGTAGTGTTTGCAAGAAATCATCAGTTGTGCCACCTGGACAGCTGACAAGCGCTGCACTCGGGTGCGCAGCATTTGAAAATCCTCGTTTCCTGCTTTTTCAACCTCAGCTGTGCTGCGCAAAGCAGCTGAGGAGGGAAAAGCAGGGAATAAAGGACAGCCTAGAGCCCAGGCAGGCGGGTGGGCCAAAAACGGAACCGGTTCGGTGTCAGCTGCTCTTCACAGCTACAGGTTCTATAGAACTGGGCCGAACTGGTACCATCCCACCCCTGCTAATAGTGCTTTTTCAAGAGGCATCTGGACTTTCTGGTTTTCCTTTGAAGATGTTTCGCTTCTCATCTGAGAAGCTCCTTCAGCTCTGACTAGATGGTGGGGAATGAAGGGATTTATATTCAGACAGCTGGTGATTTGCCTTCTTTTACCGAGTCATTAAGGCCACCTGGAGGTTTATCTGTGTTGTCAAGGTCACCTGAGTGGTGCAAATGGGTGTGGAACATTCTTGGAACTGTTGAAAGGAATAGGGATACTTTTTAGATCAAGAAAATACCCTAGAAAAATAATCCTGGTGCAAAGGCATTTATAACTGCATAAAGATTGGTTTTGCCATGTTTCAAAACTGTTCAGAACAAAGTAAATTTAGGGCAAACAAAATGAAATAATGAAAATGAAATAAATTCCTGAGAATTTCTACTTGGAAAAATCTGTTGCAATATCCAAAGATTATAGAAAAATATCAGGCCTATTAAATCTATTTTTGTTAGCAATATGTTCTTTTTTTTCCCTTCAGGATTTTTTTTCCTCATAAAGTATATCTCTGATGCTCAAGCATGAGATAATGGAGGAACCTACTCTAATTATATTAGATATCTTATCTTGAAATGTATAGGGATAAACAGAAAGTGGAAGCTTTTAGCATATGGCAAAAGGACTAAATGCCCAGCATGTTAGCATTTCTGCTTAACCTGAAAACAGGCCTGTCCATTAAGGCAGGATATATCTGTATATCTTTCAACGTGGCATGTAATTAAAGCTAGCAAAGGATAAGAGAAAGCAATTAGACTTGGAAGAATTCTGGAAGATACCTTCTCCCAAACTATTGTGGAGAAATAGAGTGATCTGCAGCCTAAAGAAATTTCAGGAACTTGAAATAATCATTGCAATCATTCCATCTGTTTGGTGGAGAAACATATTTCTATAAAATCAGTTCTAGAATTTGTTTTGGAAGTAGAGTGGAACTGAGAAAGTTCCAAAGCAGATTCCCCTCCACCCCACCCATAGACAATGATGGTCTTTTTATGACTGTAGACTTCAACGCCCAGAATTAAATAACTTTAGAATAAAATATTTATTGCTGAATGGGCCTAATGCAAGGTCAATCATCCACATTAAGGGCATATTGTAGCTATGGCGTATATTTGTCATTTTATTTCCCAGGGATACACTGTTAAGCAGACCTTGGTAACATATCCAGTTCTTTTATAGTTCTATTGTGTATGCTTTCTGGGTTTCTCTTAAATAAAACTTTGGGAGCATATGGAATTTCTATTTAAAGCTGAACAGAGGCTTGCACATTTTCAAGCAGTTCCCTAAATTATTTCATGACAGGTCCATTGCTAAACGATTTTATAATTTAATAATAATTCTTAGACAGGATGCTATAACCCTATGCTCAAGTGGGTTAGAGTTAAGCCATAGTAGCTTTATCACCAGTGGTTTCTTGTGAAATTATAAAATAGCAGGCAATTTCTCTTTCTTTTTTTAAATAATAATTTTCTCATAAAATTCTTCCAAGCTTTAACAAGCCTCTTTTGTAAGTCCAATTATCCAGGTCATTCTCTAAGTTTTGTAAGTCCAATTATCCAGGTCATTCTCTAAGTTTGTTATTTGTTTCTTATATCCCTTTTTAATTATTAGCACATCCATCGGTTTCTACCGAATATCCAATGAGACATTTTTTCCATGACACTATTGTAGTCTGTCATTTTTAAATCCACTTTCAAGTCAGTTTCTATCTTCTGAGGTTAAACTTGTTTCTTTTCCACAATACCTTCTACACTCTAGTGTATGTGTCCATACATACTACAACACATAGCGCTACAGTTTTGTGCCTCTCTAGTGTTTATAGTATTTATAGACACAGAGGCAGACACTCTTAAAGTTGACTTGTGGATCCTTCATTCAAAAATATCTTTTGATATGTCCAGTGTTAAAATATTTTGCTCCATTCAGCATAAATCAGATTTAAGTGTTCTTGCCTTTTACTTATAATTTTCAATTCCTTCTAGTTCCCTCTAATGTACAAACTTCAAAAACCCATCCTATCATTTTTTAAGAATTAAAAAGAAAACTATTTTCCCACAAGAAGGATTCCTATACTTAATTCCAAATTTATATTTCAAATCTATCTGAACTCTTAATGTATTTGTAACTTTCTACAATCAAAATTTTAACCAACCTTTTGCTGTTATTTTAGAAAACAACCTGAGTCCTTAAAATTGTATTTAAAACTTCTTTCACTAAGAATTGAAGGAGATTCACCCTATGCTGTGAAACATATTAGCCTAAGAGTTCCTTACACCTGAAAGCAGTAAATAAAGAATTTCCAAACGTGATTTTAAAAGGCAGTTTATTCTCCAGCAAAGAAACTCATCATGTAACTTTAGGCCAGTCCTGGTCTCTTAGTCCAATCAATGTTACAATTCATGCTTTGATCTTTTAATTTGAAAAATAAATCTAAACTAATATCTAGTCATTAGGAATACTGTTTGAAACCTTACATTTGCTATTTGATAAGATGCATGCTCTGATTTTGCTTCTTCGGAAGCTTCCCCAAGCCTCTTTTAAGATCTAATCCAATACATACTTATTTTCAAGTAACTCACAGGGGGTTTATTTCAGGAAAGACACACTGTTATTGTAAGAAGATAGTTGCAAAAAATGATTGTAATAAGACATGGAATGAGAATAATAAATATCCCTAACTAAACAATATATGCAGCTATGTTAGAAAAGTTGGGAATATAAGGCAGAGTTCTTTACATCCAGAAAAAAACTCTCACAGGTATTTCATACATTAACTCTCTTTTCAACTTATAGCCAATTAACCTTTATTTACTGAAGGAATGGTGACATTTTACTTTAATTGGCAGGCTAGATCTGGCACCAATGAGTGGAGTTCCGAAAACTCTGCTGGAAAATCATGGTTTATTAACACATAATTAAGCAGTTGTAATAGATTCTAATGAAGTATGCCTACTGCCTAAGGAAGTAGATTATTGAGCATTTTTACTTACTGATAGACTACAGAACTGAAAGTTATATCACAAGCCTTAATATGTTAAAATTTCTAATGTGCCAACAATTGAATTACAATGTTATTTAGTAGCTTTTATGTCATCTGCCTCTTTACCAGTAAGATCTTATAAATGTTAATGATGCCAGTATCTTAGAGAGCTCCAAGAACACTATATTCCTGTAATACAATCCAGATACATTTCAAGTTAGATACAATGGCAATTCAATTTATTTGTGATGTGTTTATGATGATCATTGAGCCCATTAAATTTCTTTTAGCACAATGACATCATTTAGGATAGGAGAGCTTAATTTCCATTATGAAACTTTTAAGAAGCACATAGCCATCTCAAAGAGCATGCAGAGCCAAACCTATATAGATTGCTTCAAAACTATATGATTATCTCTTCAGGCATTTAAGTATCAGAAAGTATCTGTACTCCACATGCCATAGAACATCTAAAAAAATCCATCTAAAAAATACAGCTGGATTTGCTACCCAGAATGATGATAATTAAGAATGGGAACATTTGCTGGTGATTTTTTATTCACTAAACTCACTGTTCTCTTAACTCGGCTGGTTTCCTACTCAAAATTCACTTAGTCTAAAATTTGTACGACATTGCCTATCTGTTCTGAGTAATAACTTACCATACATTAATAATAATAGCTAAAGAGATAATTACGGGGTGTTAAATGTTATTCTACTTTCTGTCATATAAAACTTTTGATATTGTTTATTACTGTTCAACTTTTTAAAAAAGTATTCCAAACATATTACCCTTCTCCAGATGTTTGACAGTATTAATGTGCTGGAATATATCTTAAAGAAGTAAAATAGATCATTTTCATTGCAGGTTATAATGTAGCAATAGTAGTAGTAGCAGTAATAGTAATTACACAGAGAGCAGTGTGAAATCACAGTATGGGTTCATTCGCTAGCATTGGCCTTCATTTGTACTGAATTCTTCCCAAGAACCTAGGATGTGGTAAAATATTGGCATAGAATATGTACAGATCCAAGAAATGTGGTCTTTTTGTAATTTTACTACTACTACTACTACTACTACTACTACTACTACTACTACTACGACTACTACTGCTGCTGCTGTTGCTGCTGCTGCTGTTACTACTAGTATTTACACAACAATGTAAAAATCACAGCTGTCAATTCTGTAGTTGGTGTTGGCCTTCATAAGCAATGAGTTCTTCCCAAGAATCTAAGATATTGTAATATATTGGCATATTATTGTTATTATAGATTGAGATATCTTTGAAAACCAGTAGAAATCTAAGATATATATACTATTATCAATGCATTTTTTTTTCATTTCAGTCGCTATACTAAATCCAAATGCAATTTACTGTTGTTCCATTTATATCCCACATCTCCTTGAAGGAGCAAAAACCAATATAATTACACTCTTTCCCAGATTTCATTGTACAATTCTGTGAAATGTGTTACACTGAGAGTGCCTTTTCTAACTAAAATTTTCTGTAGCACAATATACTGTATGATTCCAGAAAAAAATGAGGTGGAAGGGAAAAGAACTGAAATTGCAAAATATGGGATAAAGCCCTTTTTAGGGCCTCTTCTGTGGCACATGAGAAAGAAAAGAAATATTTATCCTCTTACCCAACTTCATCAACACATGTTGCCTAGCTGGATGTTTGAGGTAGTTAAAAAGTATCATACTATGATTAGAAAAAGTGAGAGAAAAAGCCTTTTGGTAGGATATGACATAGAATAGAATAGAATAGAATAGAATAGAATAGAATAGAATAGAATAGAATAGAATAGAATAGAATAGAATAGAATAGAATAGAATACTTTATTGGCCAAGTGTGATTGGACACACAAGGAATTTGTCGGTGTAAATACTCTCAGTATACATAAAGAAAAGGTACATTTGTTAAGAATCAAGAATCATAACGTACAACACTTAATGATAGTCATAGGGTACAATCAACAATCAAATCATACTAGGAAACAGTCAAGTGGGACGGGATGGGTGATAAGGAGTGGTGAGGAAATTAACAGTAATAGTAGTATACACTTTATAAATAGTTGAACAGTGTTGAGGGAATTATTTGTTTAGCAGAGTGATGGCTTTCAGGGAAAAACTGTTGTTGTGTCTAGTTGTTCTGGTGTGCAGTGCTCTGTAGCGTCGTTTTGAGGGAACGAGTTAAAACAGTTTATGTCTGGGATGTAAGGGGTCTATTAGCGTGTGAACCCAGTCCACCTTCTGTGGAATCCTGGAGAGCACAATTGGCCCATTGGAGATAAAATGTGGCCAGGCACCCTATGGGGCTTGTGATTTTTATCTTTTGTGAGTCAGGCCAATGATCTTGGGAGTGAAGGGCTTTTGTGAGAGGATCTATTGATAAAATGGGAAACTCTTAATATCTTGAGGAGATTTTATTTGGGTAAGTTGTTGTCTTTTTTTGCCAATTTCATCAAAGTTAAAAACATTCCTTGACAATTTCATCTTGGTGTCAAATTAGTTTAAGTAACTTTTGTTCTATTGATTAGAGTTCATTGCAAGGTCAAGAAGACGTGGGGGAAAGGTGCCATGGTGCAGGGCTTTGTCCTCTTCCCACACTTTCTTTTGGCTGCTTACTAGAATCCAACAGCTGTATATGGTAGCTTTCCAGCAGATAGAAATGGAAGGGAAATTAAAGGTGCTTTTCAAAGGTAACTGGACCTTTGAGAAGCCATTTCACTTGTCATCTAACAAGCCTCTTCCCTGAAGAACTGAAGAAGCTTCTTGAATGAAAAGGAACATATCTTCAAGCAAAACAAGGTCCAGTTGCCTTTTGAAAAAGCACCTTTGGGACAACCATGACTTAGATGACTGAGAATCGACCAGTTCTGGAGAACCAGTAGTAGAAATTTTGAGTAGTTTGGAGAACCGACAAATTCCACCTCTGACTGGCCCTGCCCCTATCTATTCTCTGTCTCTTGAGTCCCAGCTGAGTGGCTGGGTCTTCTTTTGTTGCCCAGCAGAGGAACGGAGCTGGAAATCAGGTTAGTGGGGTGGGGAGGGAATGAGATTTTGCAGTAGCCTTCTCCCAGGAGTGGGGAGGGAATGGAGATTTTATAATATCCTTCCCTGGAATGGAGTGGGAATAGAGATTTTGCAGTAACTTTCCCTGGAGTGGGGAGGGAATGGAGATTTTACAGTATCCTTCCCCTGGAGTGGGGAGGGAATGGAGATTTTACAGTATCTTTCCCTGCCATGCCTACCAAGCCACACCCACAGAACCGACAGTAAATGTTTTTGAATCCCACCACTGGTTATCTGCTTGAACATATAACAAGTTCTGGAATATCCCAGAATCCTTCTTACATTACAATAATATCAATTTCAATTTGCTTCTTTTATTTTTATTTCATTTTTAACAACTTTCATTTTCAGGAGCTTTTGTGGAAAAAAAATGTGACCACCTATTTAAAAGGTGACAGTTAGCACTTTCTTTTAAAAAAATATCACTCTATTTTAATAGTTCTCACACTCAATGTTCAATATCCAATCCAAAGCCAGTCACTTTTGAAAAATCCCAGCTTTTGCAGATGACCAAAATACAACTCTTATCTGGATAATGCATAAAAGACATATGTTTGAACTGAAGAAAGTGCACTGAATTGCTTTTCAAGGTCAAGCTGCGTTTTACAATTAGTAGGAAAGTACATCTATGAAATGATTTATTTTTCAATGTTTATGTACCGCAATAAGTCTCCACACTAACTCTTCACTTTGCAATACTGTAGCTACCATTCTTTTAAAGGGAGTGCATTTGAAACACATTGTGGGATTTGTGTCATTTAACTCTGCTTGTACAGGAAGGCAAGAGTGAAATTTGAGATGATTTAGGTTTCAAAAGCCAGTTTCATCACAGAAGGCCTTCTCCAACTTGAACTGTCAATTCCTGAGCACATCATCCACAGCCATAATGGGTAAACATATCTGCAGGGTTCTGGTTTGAAGGCTATTTCCCTAAAACTAACTTCCTATATCTATAGATCCCTCACATCCTGGATATAAATTGTTTCAACTTCTACCCTCAAAACGATGCTAAAAGGCACTGCACACCAGAACAACTAGACACAAAGACAGTTTTTATCCAAATGCCATCACTCTGCTAAACAACAAATTCTGACAACACTGTCAAATTATTTACTAAGACTGTATTATTATTATTATTCTCATCCTTCCTAGTACCTATCTCTTCCCACTTATGACTATAATCATCTTGCTTGTATCTTTACAATTTTTATTGTTTTATTTGTTTCCTAGTAAGATTTGATTGCTTATTAGTAACCTATGACTAAGTGTTGTATCTTATGATTCTTGGTGAATGTATTTTATTTTTTCTTTATGTATACTGAGAACATATTCACCAAAGATAAATTCCTTGTGTGTCCAATCACACTTGGCCAATAAAGAATTCTATTCTATTCTATTCATATGGGACCAAATAGGCAGGAAAATACTCCAAAAGCTCTATCTATGAAGAGTGAGAAAAGTTCAATTCTTATGAGAATCTTTTCCATTTCTTGACTGTTTCTTTTCGGTCATCTCTAACTCTGCAATTCCAGTGAGACTCAGGTTTTTTTCGGTGATTGAGGGACCAAGTGGGGTTGAGAAAAGAGCAAAACTGACAGATCGCCTTGTATATCATCAGTCAAAATGAAAAATATATTGATATTACCCTATTTTCTAATGTTCTTGAGAACAACTTGAAGGAAGGCTAGGACATGAGACTGTCACTGTCAATTCTGCAGCTTTATGATACAGTTGATAAAACAAATAATTTGGGCTAGCTTTTTTAGAAGTCACTGGCAGAAAGGTTCACGTTATTTCAAGGGTAGTTACCCTATAGCACTTTTATTTTTCTTCTTTTCCTTATGTTTCCCAGCATAGTATTTGTCATGGGTTGCAATCTGAAAATATATTTCACACAACTTGGCTCGTTTCATCTTAATCATCCTAAGTAATTTGGTGTTGTCAGGTTAGCCAAGGTTCTAGAATTAGGGGACAAATATAAAACCTTCTCCACATTTTATCCACTTCATGTATAATTTTATTCATTTTTTTCTATACATGTCACCTTTTCTTCTGAGCTAACTAAAAAGTCCTGAACTTTGTAACTTCCTGCATAATGAAACCTGTAGAAATCTCTGCTGAATTAGAATCCTTTTCTGCCAAAGTCAAGATTTAAGTTGATAATGAATGGGGACTCTTTAAACATACTTGCAGGGACAGAATTATAAAGGAAACAGTGTTAATCTTTAAATTAATTGCTCAAGGAGCCACAGCAAAGTGCAGTGGCATTCATACCCAGCTTGTAAGTTTTCCAAAAGCATCTGATTGGCCCACGTAGAATCAAAACACAGTAAGAGAAGCTTTTGTTCAAACTAGCAGCATTACTATTTTTATATCCTTACTTTTTTAACAAACAGATTTAATACTATTTAGCTCAGCTTGTTCTGTTTTTCAAGGTGTTTCAATGTTTTTATTCATTTTATTTTTATTTATGCCTTACAGGATATATCTTCCTTTTCATAGGAGTTTACAATGAGATGATCTCTTCTTCAATTTTTCAATGCAACAATGGTGATGTGAATAGGCCAGATTAAATATTTAGGGCTGGCTCCAAAACAGTCAGGGAGCCTCTATGACTACTACAGATTTAAAGGTTCCCAGCTGAAATCTGTCATCCTAATGATAACCTCTACATATTCAAACTGATTAGCTGTCATGCCCCTGGTGGAGACTGACTCTGAGTCAGAGGAGGAACAGCCAACAGGGAGTGGAAGTGTGGCTCTGGAGGTTATGGAGGAGGTTGGGGAAGGGCAGAGGCCGGCTGAGCAGTTAGAGGAGGACCCAGGCCCATCCCCTATCCATCCTAGGGCATACAGGGAGGAGAGGATAAGGGAGAGACATGGAGAGGGCTTTGATCTTCTTCATGGGCTGCAGCTGTGACAACTGAATAAGAGGACAGACATATATGTGCAAACGCTGGAAACAAAGTGTGGAAATATCTCTAGTTTACTGTTCCTCTCTGAGTTTGGCGTCCTTCCCAGTGTGTGTTCTGTTATCTGTGGATGTCCTACAGCCCACAAATCTTGCCTGGTTTGTGTTGTTTTTTCCCTCCTTCTTGTAACTACTTGTGTGGGAGTTTTTTGTCTTCCGTCAAGGATATTTGGAGCTTGGAAGCAAAGTGAAGGAATAAAAGGGGCTTCACCGGGTTTTTGTGACTCTGTTTGTTTTGTATCCCCACCCTGGGTCATCACATTAGCAGAAAAACACCAGGGAAAAGTATGGAGGCCTAAGCAAAATATCACTTTTTGAGTTATTTGGAAAAGATGAATGGAATTAAACTCAGAAGGACAATACAGAAGTTACAGAACATGCCATGAAGGTGGACATGAACTCTGAAGCCTATTTTAGGTAGAGCAAAGGAAACATTTTTGGCAGATGATACTGAACATTATTACTGTTGGTATCTAGGCGATACTCTTGAATCTTCCCCCTTCTTGGAAAATTGAAATGTGATGTACCATATAGCCTATCCTTCACCTTCTCCATTCATCTGAATCTGTTGGTGCAGTCACTTTCTTCTCATGAAAATTCCACATTGCTCTCTGTCTCAGGACTCAAACTGAGTTTGAATCCACAATGAACTGATTGAGATCCAAATATGTGACCAATAGGACTTTGATCTGAATAATCCTAGTTGTATTCCCCTTCATGATTATCTTCTTTTTTTCCCCAAGTTGACAAGGTAATTCTTTGATGGCTATTTGTCACTGACAGAGACATCTTGCTCAAACAAACCGGAAAGTGAATATGAAAGGGAAGAAGACTGAAGAACAGTAACCTGGCAAAAAGATTCTGTTTTTCATCTGCAGCAGACTCCAGAGTCAGTGAATCGTTTGACAAGGAATGATATACATAGGCAAAAGAAATGGGAACTACGGTATCACTGAATGCAAGCGTAAAACAGCAAGTACAGTACAGGCAATGTCATTCTTCTTGTAGTTCCATGACACCTCACTCTTTTCTTTCCAGTACAAACATTTACAGATAAAATTCCCTTTTCTGCCTACCTTCCAGGCCTCAGAGAACCAATCCTGAAACCACAGGAAGTATGTTGGATGCTACCAACAACAACCATATTACTGCTGTGAAGCAGAAATTTGATCTTTCATAGTAACAAGAAACACGTCTAAGTATAGAGAGATGGTTGGGCTAGGGACATAGCTGAATGACCCATCACCTAGAAGTATTTCGTTCTTCAGAATGGGAGATGTGGTAAATGAAAGCTATTTGTTCCACAGCATTCCCTGCCCCCAAGCCATTGATTCTCAAAGTAAAGTCCATAGACAAGTCCACCTCCCTCAACATAGGTCTCTGCACTTCTTCAGTTCCAATCTCAAATGATAATTATTTTTGGATTAGAAATGTTGCTTAAAACATTGCTTTAAAATGGAAGGCACATGAAGCTATACAAAAATGCATTTACAAAGAGTATTATGTCACCATCAGGCAAGATCTCTCATGTTCTTAATGTCAAAAAAGTATGAGACAGAAGATTGTTTAACTGGTGGGAAAGGGTCTCTACTTTTTCCAAGTGCTTATATAGTATTTCACAATTGCATAAATCCTGAGATACACTGGTTTAAGCACTATAGCAAATAAATCATTTGCTGATAACTGTATGCATCTGTGAGATTAGCCTCCAAAGAATCAGCAGGAAACAGCTTCTTGCAAAAATGGATATAAATAAGAATCTCTCTTGCTTATGCATGCATCCTCATTGGTAAAATTTGCAGCACTCCGACCACATGCCATGAAGCATACCAAACATGATTTTGTTGTTCCCACAGGAAAGGAGAGAGTTTGGTGGCTGTTGGAAGGTTTCCCATTCCACATCAAACCATTGACTAATGCAATTGTCAACATGCACATGATAAAGCAAAAGTAGAATGACACTATAATGTTCTCTATAGTGTGAAAACAAGGCTAACCCTACCATGAAACAAAGTAGAGCAAACACCACAAGCAGCAGATGTGAAGGGCAATGATTGCAAATGTAATGCATTCTGTTTTTAAATTGTTGTACTTCTTTTTGTTGTTCTTTTTCTAATGTTTCTTTTAATTGTTTCTAAGTTGAGGATGCACAGTGACCTAGTGGTTAAGATGCTGGGTCATTTATTGGAAGGTTGGCAGTTTGAGACCCATGCACTGTGGGATAGAGTGAGCTCCCATTCTTGCCCCTAGCAGTTTGAAAGCTGCAAATGTGAGTAGAAAAATGGGTATCACTTCAGGGGGAAGGTAACAGCATTCTTTGCCCCTCAGCATATAGTCATGCTAGCCACATGACCACAAAAGCATCTTCAGACAATGCTGGCAGCCTTGACTAAAAAACAGAGATGAGCAGCACCACCTACAGTACAGTTGGACACTTCTGGACAGGGGAAACCTTTACCTTGTTAAAAAAACTGCACATATGCGAGATGGGTAACTAATAAAATTGAAAAATCAATCCTTCAATCAATCAGGTGTCCCTGACTGTGAATTCTGAGACAACTGAATAGTCTCACATCCTATCCCATGCCTTTAAAATTATTTGGTTTCCTGAAGGATGGTGAGAAGAAACCATCTTATAGCCAAATTCAAAGCAAAATCAAGTGCCAGTAAATTTGTTCTCTGTGTAAAGGGTTTTGAGGTGGTTCTTTGCCCTAGCCAGAAATATCTATTTTGCTAGAAGGCACCATCATTTTTTTAACTTAAAAATTGTATTGATAAAGTATAGCAACTGGAGTATATGATGAAGTATATTCTAAAATATGACATTGCTAATATAATAAAGAATATAAATATAAATAGTAGTTAATTGTGTGACATTTGAAGAAACCAGATCATAAAGTATTAATATAGAACTAGCTCAACTCTTGATATTATTAACAAATTATTAAATCTAGCTATATAGACCATCTGTTACTTCATCTTCTCAGTTTTAATACAGTGTAGTCAGTATTGTACAATAATGTTTCTATAATATACTTAAATTCTTGACATTCTGTTATTTAAATGCTGTTTAGATGCTTTAGAGTAGTAAATACAGGTAAGTGGGTATTCTATTAATATTAACTGAATATTCAAGTTACAAGCACTATGATCACTTAACCTTTTCTTTAAAATTAAACATTAAGATTGAGTGAGAAACCAAAGAAAGTCCACACATCAAGCTATTTGTTTTATAACAAATGGTGGGGTGTGTTTTTTCTGCAGATTCTCATTTAGTTTGATGAGACACGTGGTGAAATGTTCATTAAAAGGGTCTGATATTCTTGCACTTTTTAAATTATTAAGCATCCAAATATAAGCATTATTAAGCATCCAAACATTGGGTATCAGTGGATGGATGTCCTCTTCTTCATTATATTATTATCTCTCCAGTGCTCTGCAGAATCTGGCTTTCCACACAAGTACTATAGAAATAAAAATATTACAGGAGTATTAGTGGATGTTAACAACACACTAATATTGTGTTTAATGTGTAAAACTGATACTAGATCATTGTACAAAAAATTGTTTTGACAAGTCTCCAGGAGACCATGAAAGTAGGATCTTATCAGTCTTGGGGTCAGGGTACATATTCAGATTTAGTGGAGAATTTCAAAAGGTAATTTGTGCTTAGCTTTGGGATTGAATTCAGTAGGTGTTCAGTTTAAGAATTCCCATCAAATAATCTGAGTTTGAGATTGATGACCTGATAATTACAATGCTTAGGAGACAAAGAATACTGGTTCCATTTATCTTTCTTTATGAAATCTCTTTGCAGAGTATGGAGATTCACATCTGTGCAGAAATCTACCATTTACTATTATTACAATGCCCATTAAAAAAATGCTGGCACTGGCAATTCTGTCTTTAGTGGGTAATGAATAAGGGAATATACTTTGGCTGCTAAAATCCAAGGAACAGCCAACATATTCTGTATCCCCTTCCTTTTTCATTGTTGAACATTTAAAAGGCTTATCTCATTTTAGGGACATTTACAGCACTAAAATAGCATTCCCAAGTGCACTGATTTGCTCTTTGTCATTTCATTTTTATGTCATTCATTAGTGGTATGTCGAGATTTGTCTTTTGACTCCTGTATTCTCCTTCTATTCTTCTTATTTAATGAGGCATAAAGGACTTTGCAATAAAGACTCATCAAAGATGTCTTTTATTGATGTTACTTGGTTCTACATTAGTAATAAATGTCCAGATTCTTTTGATATCCATTGGTATACCTTATTCTTACATAAAATCATTTATTTTTTATATCTGATTTCGTCTGTCTGTCTGTCTGTATGTATGTATGTATGTATGTATGTATTTTCTTCCTTATCTTTCCAATACAGCTTGGAAACTAAAATCTGCAAGTCAAGCAAAAAAAACCAAAAAAAAACCAACCAAGTATAATCCATATTTGTAATACACACAACTGAAATACTACTTCCCTCAATCATATTTTTGTATCAAATGTTTTGTCAAAGTCCTTCTGAATATTTCTGTCTATTTCAGAAATGTCAAATTGGTAGCCATGCCAACCCAGGTCCACAAATGAAAAAAAAAACCATCACAAAAGATCATGTGACAGCAGTGTGACACCACCAGTTTGAAACCCATGGTGTCAGTTTTCCAATTAAACTCTCCATGCAAAACTCCAAGACAAAGTCCATCAAAGTAAGAATTTCTTAGAGAAGTCATGTTGGCACATCTGGTGAAAACCCAAATCTGAATTCCCACATTTCCCCCTTCCACACTAAAACTCATACCCTGTCCCATTTTACGGCTTCCCAGTCACATTAGCCAATCCACTCAGTTCTCAATTACCGCCAATTCCAGTCATTCCCCTCCAGATGCCAGCAACTTGTCCTTGATCTTTGGCAATATAATGTTGTTGTGGCTATCCTCTCTTCAATGCTCTCCCATTCTCACAGCATGCCCATCCCCTGCTGTGGCAGCCCTGAATCTGAATCAAGATGGATCTGGGGCTGACACATGGTCTATTTCTATTATCTTGCTGACTGATATTTCTAGAGAACACTAAAACCTATCCAATGTTTTATGATATTGAGATGATCTAAAGCATGGGTGTCAAACTAGTCATGACAAGTTGCCGTCATGTGACATTTTATGATGTTTGACCCTTTTGTGCAACTGGGGTGAGGGCCACCCCTGATCAAAAGAGTATTGCCCAAATTTGAATAATGGAATTGATACAAAATATTTTAGTAGTAAATTCTAAGAGACTTTTGTTGTAAATTGAGCCAAAACTAGTATTGCTAGAATATCTCATTGGACTATTTTTGTAGCATGTAGAATTTGTTTCAGTATGATTTAATTGTAGCTAATTTTAGAGATTATATATCTTGTGATAATTTTTTTCTCTTCAATTTGCAGTAGTGAGTTATTTTTAACTTATATCCTAGCTAATTACAAAAGGTTTAAACCCATAAACTATATCTGTGGACTAGAGATACAGAAATTCTTTTCATAACCTGGGGCCTTAAGTTAATTTTCTATTTCCTAATGTTCTTGCTGTCTTCCTGCATTAATTAGGATTATATCAAAAAGTTTGTCTTTCTCTAATCATTTACAAATGTATCATGGAAATGAAGAATATTTTCTACAATCGTTTCTCTTATAATATTGATATCTACAAAAATATGGAGAAAAGAATTAAATCAAGATTGGAAGAAGGTGCTATTCAGAATATTTTTTTGGTAGAAATTGAGTTTCATTCCAGAATTATAGCAGAAAATTTAGAGTATGTAGCAATATACCCAATCTATGATATTTAAACAGAATGATCAGATTTCACCTTGGCAATACTCTAATTGTTTTTTTCCAAATAATGAAATGTTCTGCCTATTATCTCTCTTGAAATTTCCTTTAAACACAAGAATTAAAGCCTAGGAGAAATAAGCTGGCAAACTACTTCTGAAAATGTTGCCAAGAAAACTGCCTAGATTTTTGCATGTAATTGTTAGGAGGCAAGAGTGATTTTGATTGATGCACAAGTCTATACATACAGAGCCTAGACATAGAGTTATAATACTGGATTTCAATTTTCAAAGAAGTAGATCCAGCACAGATATGTTTCGGTAGGCAATTTTATATGGTCGGGGGGGTCATCTTTTTTTATGTTGGAGAGCTAAATCTCATTGCTTACCGACCTCAGGCTAAGGAGCAGCCATGAGTCTTTTAGGAGAACAGGAACAAATTATGTCCTCTTGAATCTACCTCTAGACTGTTGATAAGGCAATGTCCACCAATGTTTTCTTGTTCCATGCCAAATGTAGTGTTTTTCTCCACTGCTGATATAAGCAGTTTGGCCTGCCTGTTAGGCTTTGTTCCTTCTTACACAAACGCTTCCATTCCATTCCTATGCTCTTGCAGGGGCATCTTTCACTACCATCACTCCAGAGACATTTCATGGTGGGCTGCCTGCCATGGAGCTCTCCCAGTCTCAGGTTAATAAAGCTGGGTATTTCCAACCCCCAGGGTGAAACTGATAAGAGTTCCACAAAGTGTCATCTTCTATCTAGACCAAGTGACAATAAGAAATGTGAAATGTAAAATGTTGTCGTATACAAAGGAAAGAAAAACAAATCCTCCACATATTTTAATTCTAGTATTCTGTGTCAATAGATGACTTCTCAAAGACATAAGCAATTTAATGCTTATTTTTTCCAACACGGGTGAGGGAGGAAAAGCAGCAGCAACTACAGTCCAGACATAACACGTTATCCTTATTGTAGCCAAATGGAAGAAATAGACTGAACTCCTGAAAATAAATTTTAAACTATTTTCCTTTCCAGCCACTTTAGGCCTGGGAGATAAGGAGAGTAGAGTAATCCTCCAATTCAGATGCCACTCAGGAAATTGGCTGGATCCTTGTGTAGATAATCTATTGACACGGACTACTAGAATTAAAATATGCCAAGGATTTTTTTCCTTTATGCAAGACAAAACTAGAATATTCTAAAGAATACTTATGACAGCTATTACATTCTGAAATGGACCTTGTTGTGGGGTTCTTAATAGAGCAGTCCCCATTACAACGTACATATTGCCTAGTTGAATGTATTCTTCGAATGGTAAATAGATTAAAAATAAATTTTATACAATTAAAATGATCTGATGTAAATGTTTTTCAATAAACACAGCTTCTATGCCTACTTTTAAAAATGCAATTTTACACATTTTCAATTGTATTTTAATTTTCTTTAGAGCCTTTAGATATTGATGACTTAGGAAAACATAAACCCACAATGCACTTAAATTGGATTGAAATCTGTTTTTTTAAAAAAATGCATTTAAATAAGGTATTGGATTTCTGAGAGTGGATTTCATGATGCCATTTGTAGCATTTTAAATTCCCTGCAGATTTTTTTTTTTTTAATAGCACACTGAAGGGAAGCATTTATGTACCATTCTGCTTCCTGCTGTGCTAGCTTGTTACAGTAAGGTGGGGGTGTTTTCAGGCAAAGTTAACATTCAAAGCTATGATTTGCCATCTGGAGTCGAAAGTTGTACAATCCATGTTACTACCTAAGCAAGCAGTAATTTCACCTTGTTTTGTTACATGCCTACATCAAGCGTCAGTAACCAGTGACAGAGAAGGAAAACAAAACAAACAAATGATTCAAGAAAAAAAAATCACCTTTTTTTTAAAAGTACAGCTAAGCACAGAGAATGTGATTAGAGATGATTTTCACAATCAGTTTTCTATTACATATATATAACAAACTTTGCTTCAGCTCCATGGGATTTTCATTTTCAACTGATGGGAGCTTAGGATTTACCGGCATATAACTTTGTCCGCATAGATCTCTGCTGTGATTAATTGCAGAGATTTTACATGCTCTATGCATGCCCAGGCATCTGGAGAAGGGAAGTGAATCAGTTCCTTATGCACTGACCAGCTCACAGCACATCCTCAGTTTTGCTATTGCCCTTTGCCTGCTGGTTTTATGCATCCAGAAATCAGGGCTTCCTTTTCACACTTTTTATTTCCTTCTGGCAATCTGTTTGATTATATTTTGAAAGACATTGATTAATTGTGTTTCTAGATGCTATTAGCTTCCCCTGGAAATAACTGTTAGATTTCTTAAATAGCACTCTGTCTTAAAACAAATATATTTATAAATTAGGCAGGCAGATGGCCAGCACAAATAAACTAAAATTAGTGTAGAAATGAAAAGGAATAAATTTAGAATGGCACAGACTGCCAATTTTTGAAGGGTATACGTTAAAATGACATAGGGGAAAGTTTCAATGATCAACAGTTCTGAAATCAGGTTTTATCTGTAAGAAGGAGAAATTATAGTTAAAAGTGTCAAGAAAATAACAAAATTAAACAGAAAAGTGTGGGGGGGAAATAATGTGAACAAACAATGATACTATGCATATACATATACATATATAGTACATATACATATGGAAGTTAGGAAGCAACAAACAAAAGATTCATATTTTTTTCAGAAAAGAAAATGGATTGGAACACTTCTAGTATAATCTGAATAAAGTAGATTGGCTTTAGATATAAATTATCAAATGCAAAATGTACAGGTTCCCCTGACTCACATGTTATTTTGAATGTTTGAAGGCTGTTCTTTTTTTTTTTTTTTTTAAGTTCAAATTCAATCCTTTTTATTCATGACCTTGTATACAGTAAGGTCTGGGAGGAGAATCTATGATCTCCTTTAAAAGTGAGTAAAGTCCTTCATACAGTTGGGAGCCTGTTTTCTTGCTGCTCCCAGATAACACTGAGGTGTGTACTTCAGTGTAATTTAGAAAGAGACATAGGGTCCTTGGTGCTCTCTAAGCTTGATTGTTCTCTTGAAGATGTTACATTATCCAAACTAGGTAACCTCATCAGAACTAGTAGGGAGTGGGGTTTGCTTTCAATTTACATTCTAGTGGCTTAGGACAAACCCCACTCCCTACTAGCACTGAATGATGTTACCTAATGAAACATCTGCAAGAAAAAAACAAACAAACTCAGAGAATACCAAGGATCCCTTATTTCAACCCTGAGCTACAAATATTCTCCTCTGTCAGAAAGAGATGTCTCTTCAGACCTCATAAGATGGTATGGCAAGATCAGCAACAGGTAGAACCTTTTCCTTCTTATTTGGATAAGTTGTATACCATTTGCAGGCTAATAAGGAACATATCTGAGATGTAGCCTATTTATATTTGCTGTTCTGTTTGGAATAGTATTTTTCCATCACAGCTTATGATTAACTTCTCCATTCCTTACTCATCTATAGTTTAGTTGACTGAAATGTCAACAGCTCTATTGAACAGGCTAATAAGAAGTATCTACTTGTAAAAAAAAAAAAAAAGCTCAGCTATGAAGATAACATACCATACACAAAATAATGATCTTTCATTGATTTCTGGTGTCTTTGATAAAAATTAAAAAGAAGATTAAGGAATAAAACATGGAAGAGAGACTTTTGATATGAATCTATATTTATATACACAAATATTTGGAACTTCCTAACAAGATTTTAATTAGCAAGAATTGTTTTCTAGGTTTGTATTCTTAGCTCCTGAGTTCTAAAATTGCTTTGGATGATAGTAATTTGTTAGAAGTTTTTCTGCATCTATTTATTAAATCAATTTATTTATTTATTAACTAAACAAACACAGAAAATACTTTGAATGTAAGTTGTGCAAACTGAAGTTTAGTGATCTGGATGCCTGCATTTTGAAATTCTCTTTAATTGTATATTTCAGCTCATTCAGCTAGTAATTCCTTGGTTGTTTTTTTAAGCTGGCAATTTCCAAGTCAAAATCAATTCAGTCATAAGAAATTTTACTTGGGAAAAAAAATCCCATTGTTCTGTAAGTTACGTAGCTACTGCTTAGGCAAGTAGCACTGAAATAACACCAACAACAAAAGCCAGTTTTGTCTAGCACTTAAATCATCAGGCTAGAAACAGGAGACCATGAGTTCAAGTCCCACCTTAGAATAGAATAGAATAGAATAGAATAGAATAGAATAGAATAGAATAGAATAGAATAGAATAGAATAGAATAGAATAGAATTCTTTATTGGCCAAGTATGATTGGACACACAAGTGATTTGTCTTGGTGCAAATGCTCTCAGTATACATAAAAGAAAAGATACATTCGTCAAGAGTCAAGAATCATAAGGTACAACACTTAATAATAGTCATAGGGTACAATAAGCAATCAAATCATACTAGGAAACAGTTAATATAGATTGTAAAGATACAAGCGACAATGTTATAGTCATACAGTCACAAATGGGAGGGGATGGGTGATAAGGAGTGATGAGAAGGTTAATAGTAATAGTAGTGCAGACTTTGTAAATAGTTGGACAGTTTTGAGGGAATTATTTGTTTAGCAGAGTGATGGCGTTTCGGGAAAAACTGTTCTTGTGTCTAGTTGTTCTGATGTGCAGTGCTCGATAGTGTCGTTTTGAGGGAAGGAGTTGAAACAGTTTATGTCCGGGATGTGAAGGGTCTGTAAATATTTTCACAGCCCTCTTTTTGACTCGTGCAGTATACAGGTCCTCGATGAAGGCAGGTGGGTAGTAATTGTTTTTTTCTGCAGTCCTAATTATCCTCTGAAGTCTGTGTCTGTCCTGTTGGGTTGCAGAACCAAACCAGAGAGTTATAGAGGTGCAGATGACAGACTCAATAATTCCTCTGTAGAATTGTATCAGCAGCTCCTTGAGCAGTTTGAGCTTTCTGAGTTGGCACTGAAAGAACATTCTTTGTTGTGCTTTTTTGATGATGTTTTTGATGTTACCTGTCCATTTTAGGTCATGAGATATAATAGAATCTAGAAATCTGAAGATCTCTACTGTTGATACTGTGTTGGCTAGTATTTTAAGAGGTGGTAATATGGGAGGGTTAGGAGGAGGAAAGAGTATTGTGTGTGTTTGCCACCTTGAGTTATTTGTAAAAAAGATAGATAGATAGATAGATAGATAGATAGATAGATAGATAGATAGATAGATAGATAGATAGATAGATAGATAGATAGATAGATAGATAGATAGAGGCAAGCTTCAGTATGATATCCAGACTGTCTGCCATTATCTGGCATATAAAGAGTGATGAGCAGATCTGTGTAAAGAGTGGAAGTTATCAAGCTAGGAATAATCATAATTAGTCAATTGCAGACATTGTAAAATGAAATATTAGTTTAACAATAAGCGCTCTGACTGAATAGAAAGATTCCAAACTAGCAAAATACTTTATCCTAAGTACACTGGAGTTTACCATAGCTGAAGATGTTTAGCCTCATTCTAACTAAAAAAAACTTTAATACAAATTACATATGCGATATTATAGCTGCAGATTGCTGATCTCATCTTCCATAGAGCAAATTTCTAATATAAGCTGCCTTTCTGTGTTATGGCTCCAAAGAGGGCCAGTCCAGAGAAAGCCTGTTGGAATTGAATGTTCTGTATTAAACTTGCCAGCAGCAAATCATTAAAAACTGACAGAGGCATAACTTTTATGCTGCATAACATAAAATCCAAGAATGTAGTCCTTGAAGGGTATTGAAGCTTCACATTCTGGCCCTGCTTTCAATATTGCCATCCCTGCTGGCTCCATCCTTGACCTTCAGATTGTAAGTGTAGTTGTCATTTCTCCTTCTCAGAAAAGGCTGTGATGCAAGATTAGCCTCGTAGCCACGGAAATGTCTATGTTGCACTTTGTGAAGAAACTGTAGATTGACCCTGTAGATGGGAAATTTGCATTTGTTTTGCATTTTATTGTGCAATAACTGTATCCAGAATAAACTCCATATTCTTGATTTATAGACACACAGAGTTAGGATTTCAGGATTTACTTTGGGGAAAGCTCTGTTTAAGGCTATAGCTTTAATTAAATTATAAAAGTGTGAGGTATATGCACAGTAACAGCATCTGCTTTCCTTACTCTGTTTCTTTACACTAGAGCGAAGGTGTTTAATTAGTGTATTTTATGTCCATTATGGATATAAACCTCCTTCAGAAAAGCAGAATGCAGGGATGTTTTAATTGAAAGGAATGTATTGTTCTCCACATTTCAATTACTTCTTTGTTCAAAAGCATGAATCAGGACTTCCAAATTTGGTCAAATAAACAAACAACATACAGTTCACCTACCTCCAAATATACACACATACACATTAGCAAAAGCGTTTGAAACATTGGCTGTTGAAATTCCAGCTTTACCTCTGATCTTGAGACCAATTAACACAAACCCTGAAGTCAAAACATGCCTTTTTGAGACAAAAGGAAATTACAGTGAAGAAACTTCTGAATAAAAATAAGGAAAAGGTGGATAATTGCATTTTGTTGTACATGCTATAAATCATAGATATTGACACGCTTGTCACATTTAATAAACCACCACTTTCTGTGCCTTACCTTAACTAGGGAAGAGACAAAAATGCCAGCAATCCAAGGTATAACACTACTTATCAATGCTCACATAGCATTGTACAGGTGAAACTCAAAAAAATAGAATATCGTGCAAAAGTTCATTTATTTCAGTAATGCAACTTAAAAGGTGAAACTAATATATGAAATAGACTCATTACATGCAAAGCAAGAGAGTTCAAGCTGTGATTTGTCATAATTGAGATGATTATGGTTTACAGCTCATGAAAACCCCAAATCCACAATCTCAGAAAATTAGAATATTACATGCAATCAATAAAACAAGGATTGTACATAGAACAATATCGGGCCTCTGAAAAGTATAAGCATGCATATGTACTCAGTACTTGGTTTGGGCCTCTTTTGTAGCAATTACTGCCTCAATGCGGCGTGGCATGGAAGCTATCAGCCTGTGGCAGTGCTGAGGTGTTATGGAAGACCAGGATGCTTCAATAGTGGCCTTCAGCTTTTCTGCATTGTTCGGTCTCATGTCTCCCATCTTTCTCTTGGCAATGCCCCATAGATTCTCTATGGGGTTCAGGTCAGGCAAGTTTGCTAGCCAATCAAGCACAGTAATCCCACGGTCATTGAACCAAGTCTTGGTGCTTTTGGCAGTGTGAGCAGGTGCCAAGTCCTGCTGGAAAATGAAGTCAGCATCCCCATAAAGCTCGTCTGTGGAAGGAAGAATGAAGTGCTCCAAAATCTCCTGGTAGATGGCTGCGTTGACCCTGGACTTAACACCAGCAGATGACATGGACCAACACCAGCAGATGACATGGCTCCCCAAATCAACAGTGGAAACTTCCCACTGGACTTCAAGCATCTTGCAGTGTGTGCCTCTCCATTCTTCCTCCAGACTCTGGGTGCTTGGTTTCCAAATGAGATGCAAAAGTTGCTCTCATCAGAAAAGAGGACTTTGGACCACTGAGCAACAGACTAGGGCTGTTTTCTTTAGCCCAGATAAGACACTTCTTTTTTAACAAATTTTATTCAGTTTTTCACATTAAAAACAAACATCTCTTTTTAGTGGACAACATATTTCCGGGTCATCACCTTTACATACAAATATGACAGCAATTATACATTCATATATGCATACTTAATTCTATTATTACCTTTTCCATTCCAAATTTTCAGTAAGGAGAGAAACAAACACATTAATTCTAGCCTCTTTCATTAATCTCAAACGAAACATCTTTTTGTTTCATTTCAATTATTTCAAATATAATCCTTTAATATTTATTTGAAAAATAAAGATAAACAATATGTGTTTGCCTAATAATAATAATGATGATGATAATAATAATAATAAAAAAAGTTACCAGTGTCTCTCCTTGCTTTTAATAGTCTATATTAACTTATTAATTTAGTTGGTTCTGTAGTCTGTCATATTCCCTTTCCATTACACATTCTTTTTATAAATTCTAGATTAATACAAATTTTAACACTTAAAAAAAAACAAGTATAGGTTTCCCCCTTTTACTGTTTTGAGTGTGACACCTCAATGTTGAAAATATACCTTTATTCCCTCATCTTGATTCCCAATAAACCATTATTTTTAAGAAGTTACAATAATAATCATTACATCTTTTCATCTGGATTCTGCAGCATATTTTCCCCCCTTGATTTTTAATAAGTTATCAGTATCTATATTACCCTATTTTCTAAACATTTTTAATTGCAGAAATATTCTTCTTACCCCTTGTCACCCTGCAGAATCCCCTTTTTAATTCATCAACCATTATCTCTGGGAAAAAAAAAACAATTTCTTTTCAACATTTTATTATTTCTGTATTTCTTTATTTCATGCACCTGTTTCTTACTGCTTCTCCTCCCCCTCTTTTCCCCATATCTTTTCTCATTCCAGTTTATATCCCTCTCTTTCTTAATATCTTCCTTTCCCTTTTTCTGCTGGGTCTTTCTGCCTTTCCTGACTTCACAGGTATTCCCCCTTTTGATTGCCTTCTTAAATTTCAGCTTTTTAACCTTCCTTCTTTCCCCACTTCTTTGTAGTGTTCTTTGTGTTAATTGTCTATTTAAAATGTCTTCTCCTTGAATCGACTCCTCCTCCTCTGAAGCTCTTTCTTCTTGTTCTTCAATCGCCATTTCCATTTTTTCTAACACAGAACAAAGTGATTCGCCTCTTTCCTGTAGTAATTCTCTCTATACCAAAAACATCAATCAATCCCACAGTCAGGTTTTCCTTGCTTTTTTTCTTTATTCTAGTTCTGCTTTCACTTTCTAACATTCTTACTTTGTTTCAATATTTCTTTAATATTATATCCACACAAGTTCATTCAGAAACAGGATGCTTTCCCTTGTTTGAGCTCAAGTTTATTGTCAAAAAGTGGCACTCTCCATTATACAAAGTCTTCACCTTTCCCCCCTATTTTTTTATTTAGGGTTTTTCAAACCTCAATATTCCAGCACAGTCCAGTCTCCAATTAGTAAACTTTATTATTATAATTTTTTGACAATCTTAAGTCCAGCTTTATTTTATGCCTGTTTATTCCCAAAATATTTTAGTCCAATTTAGTTAAATCTTTAGTTCCAGCTTCTTCCTTTCCCGGTTCGAAGCCCCGCTTAGCTGTCAAAAATATTTTCTTTTTTTTCCTCCTGTCCCTTTGTAATTTCGCCGCTCACTTTTCTTTTCTTAAAAATTCCATGTTACCTTAATCCCGGGGTACTTTTGTTTAGTTGTATTGCCCAGTTGTCCTGGTTCAGATGTTATCCACCTCTTTCTTCCCTCCTGCACAAATCTTACTTCAGCTGAGTCCTCCTCTTCGGGGTGGCCATTTTAAACCACCACTGCAGTCATCTTTGAGGGGAAAAAGACCAAGCCCAGGGGGGGAGATGCAGCTCCCCTCAACCTGGCTTGCAGCTTCCCCTTACTCCGCCGCCCCTCCAAGGCAGCTTCAGCCCCTAATCATAATAATCGGGGCTGTCCAATGAAAGAGCACGGACCATAGCCGCAGAGAATCACAATCTACGGTCTGTCAGCGAGGAGGCTCTGCCAGGTAACACCAATAGGACAACCACCGGGCTATAAAATAAGAGCAAACACCAATGCCTATGAGCACTGGTGATGTTACTTAGCTTGGTAATGAAACGTCTTCAAGAAAATAACCAAGCTTAGAGACCACTAAGGATCCTGCAATATTGAATCTCTTTACAATTTGTTAAATTCATCAAGTTTTTTTTTACATTAAGCAAAAAAACAATTTATTTTTTTCTATTTTTACTTTCAGATTTGTAAATCTGTATCCCTATTTTTTGTTCATTTGAAAATCTTTCTATCTTTATTTTATTCTTTTTATGTCCCCCCCACCCATTCCCTTGATTGAAACTGTGAATACAATTTTAAAAAAATACCAGAAAGGAAGGCACGAGAGAGAAAAACCACTACTGTTGCTTCAAGGAAAATGGCAAAAAGTACATTAATCTTACCTGGATTGGTGAGAGGGCAATAGATAGGAGAATATGCTATTGAAAGCAAGCAAATGCTAATAAATGAAAACAAGTGAGAAAGGCAGGAGAGGAGGGGGAAAAGACACTGTTGCTCTTACTTCAAAAGAAACAGAGACCCAGCAGGAGAGTCCTGTTTGTGAGTCTCCATGTGTAGAGGAAAATCGCTTCTCTCCATGGAAATTTTCCAACGTGAATAAGAATTCAGAAACAGCAGTATTGTCATCCAATGCAGAGACTTTATGGAACAAAAAATTATACGAAGTTACAGCATGTTCTTGATGCAAAGAGAAGGAGAAAACAGGTTAGTATCCCAAAGACCTCTACGCCAACTTTCCCATACAAGATCTCATGGAATTATTTATTATTAGATGTTTTTATTTATTAGATTTTCTATCCCTTTATTATTTTATAAGTAACCCAATGTGGCAAGCATACATAAAACTTCTTCCTCCTAAATATTTTCTGAACAACAAAATCCTGTGAAATGGGTTGGAAAGAGAGGGGGAGAGGGAGGGAAAGAGGGAGGGAGAGAGAGAGAGGGAGGGAGGGAGAGAAAGAGCAAAGACATCCAGCCAGCTTTCATGCCTAAGGCAGGACTAGAATTCACTATGTCCTAACTTCTAGTCTGGTGCTTTAACCACTAGACAATTCTAGTAAGTTAGCTGGATCCATATAGAAATACTTGACAAGTCCTGCTTTTTTCATTTGCAATATTTATGCAAAAATATGGATTATAACAATTGCTTTCCATACTTCAGATGACCATTAGGTTGAATTCTTGTATTTTGAACAAGATAGTGAAGAAAAATACATTAATGGATATGAACAAATCTAGATCCTAATACTATAGATTATGCCTGCGTCCAGAATTTGTTGACCTTAGCTGCATGGTTTACCTTTCAGATAATCATCATTTTCTATTTTTATTTCTAGCTACCAGTAAATTAACTACCCCTATAGAGGATAAATTTTGTAAATCTTATACTATAATTCAATACTAATTAGTGGTACTTTAGAATCAGATAGATACCCACAAGCTATTTTGGGAGGGGGGAAGAGATATGTACAGAAAATAATATGTGTCAGTGAATATGAAACTTAAGGCAATGTAATGTATCTGGATTAGCATATTCAAACAGATCGATTGGAAATGTATTTTTTAAAATTTTTATTTATTTGCTTCACATTCACATATATATCAACAACAGCTGGTCTCAGGATATAACTATAATATATAAGTTTTGTGATGAAAACTTAGAGTCTTTACACATCAATTGCAAGCCATTTTACTCTCCACATGAGTTCTCCTCATTTCTCCTAATAGCTGTGTATGTTCCTCCACAAGCCTGTGTAAACAAGGCATTACCAAGTCTTGCTGGTCAAATTATGGAGGCTAAAGATAATCACCCAGGTTCCCTTCACATCATTTTAGGAGATTTCAATCAAGCAAATTTAAGGAAAGGGCTCCCAAAATATTTCCAGCATGTAAATTGTCCCACCAGAGGCAAAAATACTTTAGACCACTGTTACACAACAGTAAAAGATGCTTATAGGTCTTTACCACTAGCAGCTGTGGGACACTCTGCATGATTCACCTTGTACCTGCCTACAGACAAAGACTTAAAACCATTAAATCAACAATTAAATCAGTGAAGACTTGGTCAGATGAGGCAAAGCTGAAACTCCAGGCCTGCCTTGATTGCACTGATTGGAATGTTTTTGAAGATGCCTCTGCAGACTTAGATGAGCTCACAGATACTGTAACATCATATGTTAGCTTCTGCGAAGACTTATGTGTGCCAACAAGGAACCTGCAAATATATAGTAACAATAAACCTTGGTTCACAGCTAAACTTAAGCAGCTACATCATTCCAAAGAGGAAGCCTACAGAAAAGGTGACAGAATGCTATACAACCAGGCCAGAAACATATTAACAAGAGAGATCAGAGCAGCAAAAAGAAGCTACTCTGAAAAGTTAAAGAATCAATTCTCAACAAATGAACCAGCAAACATGTGGAAAACTCTTAAAAATATCACTGGCTTCGGCAAACCTCCTTCCCAGGCAGAAGGAAATCAACAACTAGCAGATGACCTGAATGTGTTTTAGTGCAGGTTTGAAAAGAAACTACAGCCACCTATCTCCACAACCCACATCTCAAACACACCAGCAACAGCCAAGCCTCCTACAACTGGCCCCAATCCATTGGGCTTACAACCTCTGGTGATCACAGAAAAAGAAGTGCAAGATCTATTACACAGACAGAAGCCAGGAAAAGTACCAGGGCTAGACAAGATAACTCCTTCTTGCTTAAAAGTCTGTGCTGACCAATTGGCCCCCATCTTCACCCGAATCTTCAATAGATCACTAGAGATGTGCTATGTTCCTTCCTGCTTCAAATGTTCTACCATCATCCCAGTGCCAAAGAAGCCCTCCATCAAGGAACTGAATGACTACAGAGCAGTTGCTCTAACATCTGTAGTTATGAAAATCTTTGAAAGGCTTGTGCTGTCCCACCTGAAAACCATCATGGATCTGCTGTTAGATCCCATGCAATCTGCATACCAAGCAAATAGATCCACAGATGATGCTGTTAACATGGCTCTGCATTACATCCTAAAACACCTTGAATCTCCAAATACCTATGCAAGGGTCCTCTTTGTAGACTTCAGTTCAGCAATCAATACCATCATTCCAGACACTCTTCTAAGTAAATTAAACCAACTAGCGGTACCTGAACACACATAAGCTTCCTAACAGACAGGAAGCAGCAGGTGAAGCGAGATGGAATCACATCCGATACCTGTACAATCAGCACAGTCCCCCCCTCAAGGCTATGTGCTATCTCCACTTCTCTTCTCCCTATATACCAATAACTGCATCTCAAACATCCATCTGTTAAAATACTGAAGACACAACAGTGTCTGATGACACAACAGTGATTGATCACATTCGAGACAACGATGAATCTGCATACAGACAGGAGGTTATATAACTTGCCTCGTGGTATAACCGGAACAATCTGGAACTGAACACACTCAAAACTGTAGAAATGGTGGTAGACTTTAGAAGAAACCCTCCCATACTACCATCTCTTACAATACTAGACAACACAATATCAACAGTATAGACCTTCAAAATTCTAGGTTCTACTATATCACATGACCTAAAATGGACACCTAACATCAAAAACATCATCAAAAAAGCACAACAAAGAATGTTCTTTCTGCGCCAACTCAGAAAGCTCAAACTGCCCAAGGAGCTGCTGATACAGTTCTACAGAGGAATTATTGAGTCTATCATCTGCACCTCTATAACTCTCTGGTTTGGTTCTGCAACCCAACAGGACAGACACAGACTTCAGAGGATAATTAGGACTGCAGAAAAAAACAATTACTACCCACCTGCCTTCATCGAGAACCTGTATACTGCACGAGTCAAAAAGAGGGCTGTGAAAATATTTACAGACTCTTCACATCCCAGACATAAACTGTTTCAACTCCTTCCCTCAAAACGACACTATAGAGCACTGCACACCAGAACAACTAGACACAATAACAGTTTTTCCCCAAAAGCCATCACTCTGCTAAACAAATAATTCCCTCAACACTGTTCAACTATTTACAAAGTGTACACTACTATTACTATTAATCTTCTCATCACTCCTTATCACCCATCTCCTCCCACTTGTGATTGTAGGACTGTAACTTTGTTGCTTGTATCCTTACGATTTATATTGACTGTTTCCTAGCATGATTTGATTGTTGATTGTACCCTATGACTATCATTAAGTGTGATACATTATGATTCTTGATTCTTAACAGAGATACCTTTTCTTTATGTATACTGAGAGTATTTACACCAAGACACAATTTACACTTGTGTGTCCAATCACACTTGGCCAATAAAGTATTCTACATTCTATATAGTTGGAGCATATTCAATGCTTCACATAGAGTAAGCACCTCTAAATGCTTCACAAATTTGCTTCTGGAATGATCAAACATCCATTCTTTTTTTAGAAATAGATTGAGAGAATATATTTGCCCCATATTTACTGTACTTACAAGAAAGAGTTAAAATACTAATTAATTATCCAGTTTGTCAGTTACAATCAGCATATTTTATGTAGGCCCCCTTATAGAAAATCCTTAATCTGAATGAAATGGAATAATATCTTAATGAAGATACAGGCAGACTTCGAGTTGACTGAAAAACTATATACCAGTATCTTATTTTATATCATTTGGTGTCTGTTAAGGCAAAAGAATGGACAGGACTCTTATACAACAGAAGACAGAAATTAATTATCAAGAGACAAAGAGCATCATTTTGGCCAAGCAACCAAAACAGTATAGGTGGTAGTTGGATAAGAAGCTAAAAGAAATGAGAATCTGGGTCTCCCCTCTCATGCTGTTGGTCCATTCTAAATAGCTGAGAATACTCACAGAGGTCCTGCTGAAAGCCACAAATTTCACCAAACAATTAATTGACAATGTAGCCCATTAATAATTATGTTTAATACAAAATTGTGTGGCTCAGCTTTTCTTCGGTATTTCACTATACACCTTATAGATTACAGTCATCACAAAAACAAGTCTAAATTCTTGAGAACTATTATCAGCCCTGTGATGTGTTTCAAATGCATCCTTGTGCTATAATCAAGGCAATGAAAAACTGAGAAATGGTTGAGGCATAGGAATGGCAGTGTGTGTGTGTGTGTGTGTGTGTGCATACAGTTTGCATATGTATTTGAAAAATAACAACAACAATAACTTCTAATTCCCTTAGTTCTCAAAAATAAGTGTCAACCTATCTGGAAAGAACCTGTCAAGCACAGGAAATCAGGAGTCCAGGCAGTTCAAATGAATATATGGGTTTATTGTATGCTAAAGCTGAACTACTAATGGTCAAAGCAAATTAGCAATAGATAAGAGTCAACAGAATTCAAGATGGGTTGGACTTAGATCCTGTGTGGGTGTGAAGGGACTCAAGACTGATGACACATTTGACAATTTGTTATCTACCAAGGAGTAGAGGAATTTCTCACTTATTTAATTGCCCACGCCTGCTAGGGAGTGATGAGAATGGCTTTGGTGAACAAAGCTCAGAGATGGTGGTACCTAAATTTGATAAATAAAATAAAATAATGAAATTAAGCTTTGTACCATTTATTCTTCTTATATACATTGTTCTAATAAGCAAAAAAATAAGGCAACTACAATATATTTCAACTCTAATCTTCCTCAAACTTAGTGGCTTTATGATTGGATTCAATCTTGTTAAGTGAATCTGATATTCTACTACAGTTGCTACAGCTGATAATCGCTCTCCATTGTTAGACTTTACAGAAACTGGCTTAAGAATTCTTACAAATGTTTGTACCTATATCTCCTCTAGAATTCTTATACAGAGAAAACATAATCTAATTTTTTTTACCTGGTCCTGTTTAGATATACTAGGAATATAATATCAAAAATTCAATATGGTTTTGTCTTTACAAAAATGGTATACATGGGTTAGATAAAGTTGATAATCCATTGCATGATTGATGAAAGTACCTTCTGTGTTTGCCATATTTTAAATGACTGAAGACTTTTTAAATCCCCACCTAGTTTATGTTTCCTAAGTGTATCAGTAGAGTATAACTCCTGCCATAATGATAGTATTTCGAATAAGTAAAAGTGTTCGATTCTTCACTTTCTGTCATTTATAGCTTGGAGACATGCAAATTCATTTCTTTGACCAACTTGGTTGATGTCCTTTGTTCGTATTAGTATCCTTAATTAATATTCACTTTTTAGCCAAGCATTCATGACCTTTGAATTTACTTCTCATGGACATTTTTGAAAATAAAATGCCATTGTTCTATCACTTCAAGAGAGCATTTCAAAAGAGTGTGAGAATAGAATTTTATAATCTTCATTAAAGATTCACATCTCTGAAGATGTGTAATATTGAATAGACTATGCAAGGAATACCTACTTATTAAAATGTGTGCTATACCAATATTCTTGTCTGAATCTGGGTCGTCTGGAAAGTCGATCTTTAGTATTTATAGATAGGCTAAACCTCTCTCTATATAGCTTGATATATCATAATTCAAAGACAGGTTGAATCTGTTTAAGTTGCCTTTTCATTTTGATTTTCCATTAATACACTGAATACTGTATTGTTCAATATTCAGTTGATATTGAAAAACAGTGATATAACACCAAACTTTTGATGATAGAAATGCTAAAATGAAAGGATCTAAGCAAACAGTTATTGGGAGGGGGGAGCACGTGGTTAGAATGAGTAAATAGGAGTAATGGGCACAACTAACCATTCAAAATTCTTCATTTAATTTATATGCTTAAAAAATGGGGCATTCTTCAATATTTTCTCAAACAATAGAAACAAAGTAACGCTACCTGAAATACCCAATGATGGGAGTTCCCTCCTGACCTTTTCTTGGAGAAGTGTGAGAAACTAGAATAAAGAGTGATTGTACAAAGAGAAAGTTCACTTACATACCATCAAAGGTATCTGAGTTTTAATCAGAATGATTCAACTTGTGCTGTGTTATTACAATACAATTTCTTACATAACTTGATGTAGTATTGCATTTCATATACACATTTAAGGGATTTGCATTGTGGTTTCACAATACATATTTCATCACCCCCACCCCCACCCATGATCTCATCACATCATCTATAATATCTCTGTGCACCTCTTCATAATTTAGTAACTAAATAAGTGCAAAGGTCATTCTTTAGGACGGGGTGTCCAATCTTTGCAACCTCAAGACCTGTGGACTTCAACTTCCAGAATTCCACTGCTACCCATGCTAACTGGGGAATTCTGGGAATTGAAGTCCACAGGTCTTATAGTTGCTAAGTTTGGACATCCTTGCTATAGGATCTCCCTAAAATTCTCTTCTCTTTGGAAAGAATTTCTAAGACAAATCTTTTTGAATCAAGTTAAATGAAAGATAAATGTCAAGGATTGTTCTACCTACCACTAGAAAAGTTGAACTAAGACATCCCTGGCTAAATTTGAATAGTTAAGTAATGTGAGCTTGAACTCAGCCTAGCAATGTCCAGAAGCCACTGAAATGATTTCTGAACAGTTTTGATATGATCCCATCTTTTTGTGCCATTAGCAATTTATAAGCTGCATTCAACTGAGTTGCTACATCTTCCTACTATATTCAGGTTTTCCCCTACCTAAACAAAATTACTTTTGTTATCAAATTGTATCTGTTCAACAGATTTAAATACCAGGCAAAAATGTCACAATTATTTTACTCATTTTTCCAATTTAATTCTAGCACTGGATGTACCAATCGGGCATGAAACAGAGGCTATAGGTTCAGACTGATATAGTAATACATAATAGCTTCTGAACTAAAAGTGTTAATCATTTCTACTTTTTCTTTCTGCCACAAAATGTCATGTAATGCCAATATTCATTGAACAAATGTACAGTTTACTTGATGAAACATTTAGATAGAGTGATACATAAGCATAATTTCCATATAGCTCAATAATACCCTTATTGTATTATTGTATTATTATATAATAATTATTAAGTGTTATTATGTATTGTTGGAAGAACACATGTTCCAACAACATGAAATTTAATGTGGCAAAAAGCAATGGTCAGGAAAAAGCAAAGGTACAAACACAGATTAGGCTCTGTAACTGTGAAAGAGATCTTGAGGTCCTAGTGGATGATCACTTAAACATGAGTCAGTAGTGTGTGGCAGAAGCCAACAAAGGCTAATACTTGATTGTATAAACAGAGGTATAGCATCAAAATCATGTGCCTTATAAATCTGCTTTATAAATCCTTAGTAACAGTAGACCACACCTGGAATACTGCATCCAGTTTTGCTCACCACATTACAAAAATGATGTTGAGACTTTGGGAAAAGTGCAAAGAAGAGCAACTAAGATGATTAAAGGCCTCGAGACAAAAACATATGAAGAACAGTTGCAGGATTGGGGTTTGGCTAATCTAGAAAAAAGAAGGAATAGAAGAGACATGATAGCAGTATTCCAATATTTGAGAGGCTGCCACAAAGAAAGAGAGTCAATTTATTTTCCAAAGCACCAGAATGCAAGACAAGAACAACGGGTGGAAACTAATCAAGGAGAGAAGCAACCTGGAATTAACGAGAAACTGCCTAAAAGTGAGAACACCCTGAGAACAGCCTGCCTTCAGAAGTTGTAGATGATTCATCACTGGAGGTTTTTAAGAAAAGACTGGATAGACACTTGTCTGAAATGGTACATAGGGTCTCCTTCTTGAGCAGAGGATTGGACTAGAAATCCTCCAAGTTCCCTTCCAGCTCTATTCTGATTGATTGATATCCATATGTTCTTTTCATTGTACTCATAGGACGTAATGTACTGTAACAATGAATAATAAATCTGGTGAACATAAGCTACTTTTTATACATTAATAATTTGTCGTTCGGATTATACGTTTGCCTCTACAACCAATCAGTAGGCTTTGAGCAATATTTTTATTTTTTGTTTTTGTTTAAAACAAGGGTCTTCAAACTTAGCAAGCTTAAGACTTGTGGACTTCAACTCCCAGAATTCCTGAGCTAACATGACTGGAGGAAGAATTCTGGGAGTTGAAGTCTACAAGTCTCAAAGCTGTCAAGTTTGATGACCCCTGGTTTAAAAGAAAGATAATCTATGCTCTTATTCAGCAATGTATGAACTATGACTGGACACTCATGAACTTGAGTTCAGAAACAGGATTAAATTCCACTGCTCTGCCACTAAGCTTACCTAAGTTTACCCTGGATCATCTACAGGACCTGTATCACGCTTTTAAGAAGACAATGAAGTTAAGGACGGGGCAGTGGGTATGTACCTCAATTCTACTTTCACACAGTCAGCCACTAAATGAATAAACTGTAATTTCCACTGATATAAAGATTTCCATGGTCTTGACTAAGAAGAAGCTTGACTGTGACTAAGTAAAATGTTTTGAAGGCACCGTGGGATAGATCATGCAGAAGATTCTCTGGCTCCTATTGGTTGATTGATGAGTTCCGAGGATAGACTCTGGAGGAGGTTAATGTTGGAAAGAAATAGATAGCAATAGCAATAGCACTTAGACTTATATACCACTTCACGGTGCTTTACAGCCCTCTCTAAGCAATTTACAGAGTCAGCATATTGTTCCCAACAATCTGAATCATCATTAGGATAAATTTATTAGATAAATATCAAAAGGCCAATGAAAAGATGTTTAGAAAATATATACACCAAAGGAATGAAGGTATAGGAATCTTCCCAATGTAGAAAAGCTAGGAACACGAATGTAGAACATGCCTGTGAGAAGGAACAAAAGAAAGTCAACTATTGATTGGAAATACATGGGCAAATATTTTTGTAACCAAAGACAAGAAACCCAGAGACAGATCATCATGGATAAAGTCCATGGGTTCACTAAGAATTTCCAATGACTTGATGGCACCTTGTCAATTAAAAAGGGGGGCTGAATATTTCATGGATATCTGCTGTTTAGTTTTCTTTTCACCCAAAATTGTTGGGGAAAATCCAACGATTCTTGGGGGGGGGGACTACTTGGAAAGTAACTTGAAATAAACAAACAGCTGCTGGTGGGTGCAAACCATTTTAACAGCATAGTACCAACTCTGCAGTCATTGTATTGCTTATCAATAGGTTTCTGAATCCAGTCCAAAATACTGATTTTTTTAAACCTATAAATCCCTTTATGATTCAGCTCCTATATATCTTTAGGATCATATCTTCCAAATCAATTCTACCAACTCAGTTCAAAAAGAAAAGAAAGAGTACAAAGAAAGGGCGCTAGAAAGAATACAGAGAAAAGTAACAATGATGATTAGGGGACTGGAGGCTAAAACATATGAAGAACAGTTGTTGGAACTGGGTATGTCTAGACTGATGAAAAGAAAAACTAGGGCTGATGTTATGTCTCCCCTTTAATTGCAGGCGAGCAAAACAAAAAGCAGCCGTTTCAGAATTAATTCAAATCAAAAACAAACCCCCACAAGAGAACGGCTGAAGTAATTCCAAAACACAGCAATAAATCCACACTCTGTCCGGCAATCCTGGCGTAGCAGTAATTCACAAGCCTCAGAGAGTTTATTGCATATCTTCACTCCATTTAGACACTTTGCTTCTGGCGAGTTCCACCAGCCCAGCCGTGTCCTTTTATCCACTTATGGATCGTGTTAATTTCCCTAATTAATTACTGGCTCGACGCCTTCTCTCTAATTGAGATTGACGCCTGAGCCTCCTTCTGTTTCTGACGTCACGCCATAAGTTCTCCAAATTGTCTTCTCCACTGGAAAACTCTCTGATGCCTTCCCTGTCAGCCATTCCCGGCTGCTGCTCAGATAAGAAACCAGAGGAGGTCGAAGGTCCTGACAACTCTATTAAATCAGGTTTATCTCCCCTTGTTACATCCATCTCCTCATCCTGGCTACTATCCAAGTCACTAATCAAAGCTGGCTCATATTTTGCTGCCATATCCTCATGACTTGAACTCATATCTGCCACAGGAGCAGATTCCAAACCCGGAGCCACAACAGGCTGACATGATAACAGTGTTCCAATATCTAAGGGTCTGCTGCAACCTATTCCCCAAAGCACCTGAAGGCAGGACAAGATGCAATGGGTGGAAACTAATCAAGGAGATGAGCAACCTAGAACTAAGGAGAAATTTCCTGACAGTGAGAACAATCAAACAGTGGAACAGCTTGCCTCCAGAAATTGTGGGTGCTCTATCACTGGAGGTTCTCAAGAAGAGATTGGACAGCCATTTGTTCAGAATGTTATAGGGTTCCCTGCCCAAGCAAGGGGTTGTGGACTAGAAGATCTCCAAGATCCCTTCCAAATCTTTTATTTTGTTATTTAAAAGAGATTATGAAAATCCAGATCCTATATGAAATGAAATAATTAGGAGTTGGGAAGCTGTATTTTTACATTTATGCCTTAATGTTCTTAAATACTTTACCCCTGAAATGAAACAAGCCCAAATTATCTTTTCAGAAGGCCATAAAAATCATTTTATTTAGGCATGCATTTAATCAGTAGAGACAGCTCATTGTTCATTGGTTACTTTTATGGCTGTTTAGATGCTGTTGGTTTTAAAGGTACGTTACTTTATATATGATTTGGATTATTTTAAAGTTGTTGTTTTATGATATTTTACTGCCTTGAGTATATAGAGCAGGTGGTACTGTACAAGCAACCATAATAAACAAACTGACCCTGAGGAAGGAGTTGATTTCTGTCTTATGAATTTAAAAATGTTAGCCAAAGCTTTTTGCATTGAAAGTTGGGCTAAGGATGGCAGGTATCATTATTCATTGCTACATTTATGGCAATTGGGTTGAAAGACAAGGTTTAAAAGTGATCATTGTTTGCAATTAAAAGGCAAAGTCTCTTTTGAGCTGAACTTTATTTCTGGTGACTTTGTGGATATGAACATAAACACAAGGTTTTCTTCATAAGAATATGAAAGTGTTTACCTTCTGTAAGACTTATTTTTAAAACTTCCCACCACTCTAAGAGTTCTTGATAATCTCTTATCCAAGTTTAATCAGTTTGAACCTTGTTGGGTTGAGATTGGTCAAAATCAGCTAGGTACTAGTAAGTTCAGCCATCTGTAAAATGGATATTTTCAAGGCAGATTCCATGGATCTCCATGGATTTAGATTCTTCTCAATCATCCTACTCTTCCCCAAGTATGTCTGTGGATAGATTTCAGTAGTAACAATGCCAGCAGAAACTAAAAATTGATTATTACCACAGAGAAGGATTGCATAAAGAAACAAATAACTAATATAAGTCCTTTTTTAATGGTGTGCTCTGCATGGTAATAGATGCAGCTTTTTTCTCTGCTACACATGATATTTTAAATGTTACCAATTTTGGAAGCAGATATTCCTACAGTAATTAATCATTTCTAAAAGAAAACCAAGATAATGCCCAAATTCTTCAAAGGAGAAAGATTTTGAACACTTTCCTCTGAGAACTTTCAGCTGCTCTATTGTTTTAGCATCTTGTATATTTCTGCCTTTCCAAGAAATGTATTGTGTGGATAGAATTAATACAAATGACATATTTTAAATTTGTATAACTTCACTACAAAGTAACTATTTTATTTTGTATGGTTAGTCTGCATTAGACAGAAGTAATTTCCTACTCTCCTGCTTTAACAGCTCTTTATTGGCATGTTAGTTGAAGGAATACACTATGTACTTGGTTAAATGTTTTTTTTTATTTATTTAAAAAAACTTTTCCAGTCTCAAAGGTAATTTGTAAATTGCAGAAGAGCAAACTGTTGGATTAAGAGCAAAATGGATGCAAAGAAGGAGCTGCAATTAATATGTTACAAGAGAGAGAGGAAGAGACTTTCTTACAAGGAATCAATCTTCTGATTAGATTCAATGTCTCCTCATTGGCTCAAATGATTAGAGCTCTTAATCTCTCATTCTCTATCTATCTTTTAACTGCCTATCGTATTGTATGCTCCACTGTTCCTGTTGAAAAAGCAGATTAGATTAAGTGGCATACAAAGTACACAAACACAAAAGGAATCATTTGGGACAGAGATACCACATCCTTATCCTTGGAGAGTTCTATTGTTGAAAGCCATGGATGGAGGAACAAAATAAATCCCATAGGGTTATTCTTTATCATTCTTCAAGTGATCTCATGCCAAGTCAAGTTTCGATCAAAAAAACATTTCAACAACAGCCAGAATGTTTTATTACAGTCAGAAATCAAATGTAGGAATAATATAAAAATTATGGACAATGACAAATGTATACAAATGAAATAAATGATTTTCACCTGCTTTTTGAAAATCAATTAACAACCTTTCTGCCCTTTTCAACAATTTCAAGCTTCTGTATTTATTCCAGGTATTGCATTTACATATACAATCCTACTGCATTCATCTTTTGCATGGAGGACAAACTATCATCTTGCTAGCAACTTCAACCTGAAATAAGTTGAGGAGAATAAGTAACATAGTAGTTTAGACAAAAACATTAAAAGTGAATGAAATCATACAGAGTGGCATGTCTCCTTGACATGAGGTATACTATAATTCAATTAAAATTAACGTTTTCATGCTGATTAGGGAGAGCATTATTCTTTGTTTTCAAGTGATTGTTTTTCCTGGGTGGAATAGTTTAAATTTGGTAATGAGGTTAATTTTTTTTCATATAAATGTTAATGGAGATGACATTTTGGTGTTCCTGAGCAGCTGCTGTTAAAATTGATCACCAAAGCATATAAGCCGGCTTTTGATTCAAAAAGCCCCCTAACCTTACCATCAACAAGATTAGCTTTTAATATGTCTCCTGTTGTTGTTTTTTAAAAGGCATTCTTTCATAAATCTTTTATTTTTGGAACTACTAGTAAATATATCACTATATAAACCCAGTCATCTAACTTTCATATAAAGCTTCTGAGGGATTTATCAATAAGCAAGTATTTATTATCACTTATGCTAGCACCAATACAGGTAGTCAATGACTATCAATGGTTCATTTAGTGACTGTTCTGTACAACAGCACTGAAAAAAGTGACTAATTATCATTTTTCTCATTTATGATCATTGCAGCATCCCCGTGGTCATATGATCAAAATTTGAATGCTTGGCAACTCATTCATATTTATGATGGTTGCCATGTCCCAGGGTCATGTGGTCACCTTTAATGACCTTCTGATAAGCAATGGGAAAATCAGATTCATTTAACAAACATGTTATTAATTTAACATCTGCAGTGATTCTCCTAACAACTGTAGCAAGAAAAGATGTAAAATGGGTCAAAATTCATTTAACAATTGTTTGAATTATCAGCAGAAATGTTGGACTCTATTGTACGTTGAGGACTACCTTTATTGCCTCAAGTCCAATGGCCTGACTGCCAACAAGATGGCTTCTAAGAGAAATGATGGAATAGGCACCTTTGGCAGCCACATATTCGCCATTGGACATGAATGACTGATCCTTCTGGATGGAAAACTAGTTAGAGGATGAGGATGTCAGCTAGATGTTGGAAGGAGGTAGTAGGTGGGAGAAAAAGTCAGCTCTAAAATTTAGCTTTTGAGCCATTCAAAGTATGTCAGGATGATGCTTAGAAAATTCTACTTTTTCCCCTGTTAAGAAACAGAAGCTAGCATTTTACAGCTTCCAATCTTTGCTAGAAAGATACCAAAGGCAACAATTGAACCAGTTTAGTAGAATCTACAGCAGAGGTCTCCAAACTTGCTAACTTTAAGACTTGTGGACTTCAACTTCCAGAATTCCTCAGCCAGCCATAAAATAGGCTAATGAGAAGGGCCTTCTAAAAACCAATGTTTGTTGAAAAGATTAAACATTACTCTATAACCTATCACATGATTTTCAACAATCCAAGATTACCTAGAAGTCAAGTTGAGCTTTGACCATAGTAATTTTGAAAACGATGGTTCTAGCATATAGTCCATCAGTGTGTCTTTGTTTTTACAAGACAGAAGCAAACTCTTATAAAAATATCCAACAATAAAATTATCTCTGTTGTCATAGCTTTATGTTTTGACAGTTCAGTGATTGTACGAAGGAGACAGGGTGCAAGTATATTTTGTTCTTTTGTCCAGCAAGCTGCTAAATCAACAAGCAACTGTCTTGGAAACATGTTTTTCTTTTACCTAACAGCATATATTAATATATCCCTTGCAGTTTATAGCAAAATAAATTTAATAAGCATTCAAGGGATCAAGATGAGATGTTACCTGATATAACTATACATTAGAAACAGAAATGTTGATATTTTTGCCCAGTTGATATAACACGGGCATAGAAATAGACATTTAATTTTTTCAGATGTCCTTTGACTCATTCAGTTATATTTTTATATACATAAAAGATGCACATCAAAACTAATTAGGAGTCATCACTCTGATACATAACAAGCACTCTACAACTGTGAGAGGTACATAATTTGCCCTTGTCATGTATGTTTGTGTTGTGATTGGCACACTATGAGCAAACACATTTTAGAAGTTGTGATTGGCACAGTTTTATCATTGCAGCTAGGAAAAATATGAATCTAAAAGTCAGTTTGCTCTAGTAATTAAGGCACCAGGAAAGTGTAAAATAGTGAAGGGTGAAAGGTTATCTATCTATCTATCTATCTATCTATCTATCTATCTATCTATCTATCTATCTATCTATCTATCTATCTAATCCATCCATCCATCATTTATGAATCTATCATGTATCTATCATATATGTCTATTATCTGCCTATCTATCTATCTATCTATCTATCTATCTATCTATCTATCTATATCTATCCACCTACCTATCTAGATGCTTGATAACTTAAAAAAAAATCTAGAAGTTTCCCACCTATTTTAATTCAACTTGTTGAAAGACAAATTCTGATTTCAAATTTTTTTCACACGGAGAATTGTGGTGAAATTCCCATGGTATACTTCCACATATTTAGTTGCAGTGTGTGTGTGTGTGTGTGTGTGTGTGTGTGTGTGTATGCTGAGATGAAGAAAACTTCTGAAAAATGAAAAGTCAGAGTTTAGCATAGCATTATTCTTCAAGTATTTCAATGAAACATCAAAAAGAAAATGAGTGGATTAACACTAGAACTAAAGACAATCCAGTTTAGTTAACTGTTTCTTCCAGTGATGTGGTGATAAGAGAATTGGAGTCAAATATCACTTTGTTCCCATTGTAGATGAAGCTATCTAATTTACATTTCCCAAATTAATGTGTGAATCAAAGCTTATTATTTGTATTTTTATTATTACTGATACAACATTAGGGTCAGAATGCAATATAGGGATGGGAACACGGAATTCACTTTGGCTTGGAAATTTTCTGATTCAGTGTCAGGTTTGAATCCAAATCAGGAAATCCAAATATTGGTGCTAATTAATATATTTTAGAGAGGGAGAGTAGACAAATGTGTTTATTTTAGATAGTCTTAGATGTTTTTTATAATAATGTGCAGAGGTCCTTAGAGGAATGAAGTTAGTTCTGGGAGTAAGTTCTGTTGAGGTAATTCCCCGTTAGGAGAATGAATGCACAGAAGGAGACGTAGTGAGAGTGATGTTGAATAATACACAACCAGCACACAGATACACTGAATAGTAAAATGTAGGTTTTACTTCCAGTAAACAAGAACAGAACTAACAACCCAGGTTTCTGGCTCCATCTTATGGCCATTTGAGGAACCATACCCAATTACAATTTTAGCATTCCCTTAAAGAGACAGTATTAAAATGTCTATCCTGTTTTATATATTTCCAACTCAACTGTTAGGTGACTATCAATTCCTAACATTATCCCCTTTGGGTAGGACAATATATAACACCTTACAGTTTAAGTCCATATCCTTCACAGCAAGCCTTATGCTTTACAGAGCCTTGGACTTTTGTAAAATGATCTGCAATGTTATTCTCTGACATGCAGTACTCCAGTTTAACATTTTACTTTGCACACATTGTCTCACATTTAAATATCTTAAATCTGTGTGTTCTGATCTTGTCTTTACAGCGAGATTGGAAGCCATCTGTATTGCTGATTGGTTGTCTTCATAAACAACAATATAATCTGTTACATCAATTTCCATGTCAATCAATAGTTGCTTATAACAAACTAAATCTGTACATAATAAAGACAAACATGAGAATTCAGCCTCCATTGTTGATAGACTTAGATGTTTCTGTTGAATAGACCTCTATCCAATCAACACCTTTCCTGATAATACTACAGTACCTGATGTAGATTTATGTGTAGATACGTCTGTAGCGAAACTTGCATCGGCATATGCAGTTAAACTTAGTTCATCATTACGTTCCAAATATAATGCATAATGCATTGTTTGTTTCAGATATCTTAACACACGTTTAGCAGCTTGCCATTACTTTTCAGTTGGCTCAGTATTAAACCTAGCTAATTGGTTAACACTATATGCTATATCTGGCCTAGACCAATTACTGAGATAAGCTACCAATCAAGGACTGATAAATATCTTTATCAAAAACAGGACTTTGTACATCCCTGTGACTAAACTCCTGGCTCATTGGTGTCTTAGCCGGCTTACAAAGTTCCATTTTAAAATTCTTTAGTAATTTTATCTGCCTGTGAGATTTTGTATCCTCCCCTAGTTTTATCTATTTTTAAACCAAGATATTGTTTAATTTCTCCTAACTGTTTTATCTTAAATTTCTTTTCTAAGAGTGAAATTATTTCAGTAGGTTCTTGTTCAGTTTTGGTGATTAATGCTATGTCGTCAGTGAACAATAGCAACAATGAAACTACACCATTACTTTCCTTTTTAAATAAACATGGATCAGCCATGCCAGCTACAAAACCTATCTTAGTTAAATCTTTCACTATACACTGGTTCCACTCATATCCTGATTGCTTCAAGCCATAAAGACTCTTTTTCAATCTCCAGCAATCAGTTGTATTTTCATTTTTGATACCTAAAGGTTTCTTTAAATAAATAGTGTGTTGCAACAGTGCATGCAGATATGCAGTCTCTACATCTAATTGATTTATATGTATTCCTCCTTAGCTGCCCGCACTAATGCTGCTTGTAATGTTGTAGCCTTCAGACTAGGTGCAAACACCTCATCGTAGTCGTTTGCTGTCTGATTGAACCCTTGTGCTACTAACCTGGCTTTATTGGTAATAGTCCCATCCACACTAGTCTTAAGTTTATAAATCCATTTACACCCTATGGCATGTTCACCTATCCAACCTTGTAAGGATTGCTTCCTGCCAAGCAGCCTGATCCTTAGCAGGATACAGTTTCAGTTCATTATAGTTACCAGGAACTGTATTTACTTGGCATACAACACTAGCCTGATATCTATCAGGTGGTCGTGTTACTCGGGTTGAACATCTAGGTAATACAGGGCTCTCCTGTTCCACCTGCTCCTGTTCTTCTACCTCCTCCTGTGCCTGTTCTTCCTCCCCATCCTGTGCCTGTTCTTCCTCTTTAATGGCTATTGATGGTTTAACTATTTCATCTTTAGGGACTACTTGGGTGTCAATTACAACATCATTGCTGGATTCCTGTTCCAGTTTATGCCACCCAACATGCTCAAGAAATTTAGCACTTACGTTACAGTAAACGTTAGCTGTGCCTGGATCCCAAAATCTAAATGATCTATGGTTGGCTTTGTAACCTACGAAAAATAATTTCCTAGCTCTATGTTGCCCTTTCAGTCTTACTTGTGAGGGAATATGCACCCATGCTGGAGCTCCAAATGTGTGTAGATAACTTAAATTTGGTTTTCTGCCATGCCAACGAATGAATGGCAATTTACCAGTTGTTGTGTTCACTACATTATTTAATACATGGTTGCTACACATTATGGCTTCATCCCACAGCCAATTTTAACATAGTTTGGAATCTATTGTTAATAAACTCAGTCCCATAATCAGTAAGTGAAGTAATTACCCTATGTTTCATTTTTCTCTCTGAAAACCTTAGCCAATTAAAGAAATGTTGGAATGTTTCTGTTTTGTTTTTTATGAGATAGCAGAAACTGTACCATGAGTCCATTATGCTCAGAATATAGCAGGCACCTCCCAAACTGGGTTTCTTAGGACCAATTATGTCAGCAAACACAATCTCTAAAGGTTCTTTGGTCTTAAACCCATTCAGTCTGTTTGCTGGAGTAACCTTGCTTTTCTCCTGATTACAGGCATTACAGTTTAAGTACTTGCTACAGGGTTTTAATTTTATTCCCTCTGATAAGTTAACATTTTGCTTTAGCATTTTAAAATTAATGTGCCCCAGACGTCTATTGCAGTAAATGTATACATTCATCATGTGGCTTAACATTGTTATAAACCGAGTTAGCCATCTGCAACTGCTCATCATGTATAACGTATAAATCATTCTCTAAAGTAGCAGTAACACTTTTACCCTCTTTCTCTATTATACAGTTATCTCCCCTAAAGGTTACTACATAACCAATATTAACTAAAGCCCTTACTGATAACAAATTAAATTTCAGTTTAGGTACATATAACATTGTTAAATGCTCATTTACACATGAACAATATGCAGTACCTTCACCAGACGCTTTCATCTTCCATCCATTTGCCAATGATACATGTTGCTTACTTGTGAACATCGTTACAAACCTCTCTCTATTTCTAGTAATGCACTGCAATGCTCCACTATCAACTACCCACAAATCATGGTTTACAGTTGAATTGCTAGACATAGCTAAACTAACATTCTTCTTAGCCTTGTGGTGATTACCAGTATTCTGTCGTTTTCCCTTCTTACAGAATCTAGTTATATGTCCCCTAGCCCCACAAGAAAAACATTTCCTAAAAGTATAGGGAGTTGAATACAAATCCTCTTCTTGTGGCTGTTCCTTTCTCAGTTGGTCCCTATCCTGCCCTCTTCTTGCCTCTTCTAACAACCTTCCAGTTATGTCAATCAATGCCAGTTTATCTCTGGGCAGGACTTCCTGTGAAGATACGTAATCATCATAACTTTCATCCAATGAGGAAAGAATGATGTAAACATGATGCAGCTCTGAAAATATCATTTCCTTTTCATGTAGTTCTTGAAAAGTTCTTTTCATGAAGGTCAAATGAGCTAACATATCTCCACCTTTCAGAAGACGTGCTCTAAACAGTTTACTTGTAAGATGTATGTGTGCACCTACACTGTCACAAACATAAATCCTCTTCAAATTCTCCCAACACCTAGCAGCAGACTCTTCTCCATGAATATGGACTAGCTGCTGGTCACTCAGTGTTAGTCCAATTATACAAAGAGCTTGTTCGTTGTTCCGTTTAAAGTCAGCAAGCTTCTTGGCATCGTCCTCATCACTGGATCCCAAGCATTTACATCCAGTGGGTTCTGAACTGCAGCCCATAACCCTTCCCTACGCAGTAGACTGCACTTCATAGACCAGGAAACATAGTTTGTTCCATCCAACCGGGTTATCAGTGATAGACTTGTTGAAGGGTCTTGTGCCATCTTTACCAGGACAATAACCCACAATTAAACATTAAATAGCTGTCTGTATATGGTACTGTATATTCACACTAACTCTTAGTTATCTGAATCTGGTATGGACCGGGCCCATAACCAGTGTTGAGGTAATTCCCTGTTAGGAGAATGAGTGCACACAGGGAGACGTAGTGAGAGTGATGTTGAATAACACACAACCAGCACACAGATACACTGAATGTAAAATATAAGTAAAATGTAGGTTTTACTTCCAGTAAACGGTTAAGCAAAGTCCAACAAACAGTGAAAGTCATACATAGTTAAAGCAGTCAGTATTCAGTCCAGGGATAATCCAAAATCAAAGTCCAGTATCATAAACAGTTCAGTAAATAGACTCACAGCAATCCAAGAAGAATGACGATCAGCAACAGTCAATAGGGAAAAATGCAGGAACCAAGAACATCGAACATCAGAACAACTAGCAACTAACAACAACAAGAACAGAACTAATAACCCAGGTTTCTGGCTCCATCTTAGGCATTTGAGGAACCACACCCAATTACAATTTTAGCATTCCCTTAAAGAGACAGTATTAAATGCCTATCCTGATTTATATATTTCCAACCCAACTGTTAGGTGACTATCAATTCCTGACAAGTTCTATTGAAAATAATGATATTTAATTCCTGAACTCACATATATTTTGCTGTATATTTTAATAGAGCTATTTTCTGAATATCCCAAAAATAAACCTGACACATAATTTACCTTAACTCTTTTGTGGATTATACACAAATTCATATTTGAATATGAACATTTACCACATTTGAAATGTTTATCTTTTAATATAAAATAATAGTATTCTATCTGTAAAGTATATGTTAAATCAGAGTAGATCTTCAATAGCATGTATACAGTAACTATAACTGTTAAAATTATTTTATGATTTATTCTACGCTGACTGCTGCCATTAATTATATACTGTTTGGGTGTTAACAATAACCTATAGTTTTCAAAATGACCATAATATCAGTTATTTAAACCCAATCAATGAACTATTGAACATTTTCGTTTTATGATGCTAGCAAACTTCCTGTTTATTGAATTTGTGTTTTTTATTTCTTTTTCTTTTCCTCTTCCTCTTTTTTCTTGCTATTATTTTTATCTTTTTTCCCCCCCAAAATGTTTAACAAAAAAGTAATTTATTAAAGAGACAGAATCCCTGTTCTTTTTAATGTCAGATGCCACAAAAGAACTAAAGCCTAACCAGGCCTAGGCCAAGAGATTAAACACATTTGCTTCCTATTTTTGGAGTTTAGAACTGAAGGGAAATGTTATTTTACTGAAAAAGTGTCACTTCCAACTTCCTTGATGGAGACATGACTGAGGAACAGGAAATTTTCTTCCACACATTTGAAGTATTCTTTTCCATCTCAGAAAAGAAAATCGGGGGAAAAATAGTAGGTTTCCTAGGAAACCTTGTCTCAGCCATTGGTCTGAATAATCGTAGATAAGAAATATGAGTCAGCAAACTGGAAGGTTTGAAGTACTTTTATTCTTACTCCACCTTATGCTTGTTTCCCAATCACCCTTTCCTATCATACCTAGCTTCCTTTAAATCTTGTATCCTAGTACACCCGCTTTCCTATCACCGATCCCCACCTAATCCCCACCTAATTCCCAGCCTGTAGTATACACAATTCCCCACCCCCACCCCCTTGAATTCAAGCCAACAGTAAAGCTTCTCGGCAACTTGGGGCTTCCCCACATGTCTGTCAAGGATTTCCCCACCCAGCCGTTGCCTCCCGGCTCCATGACAGCTGAATCTTAATTAGTGTTGGGGGTTTGCCCACCCAGTCATCATCAAGTCAGTATCAGGGCTTCCCCACCCAGCTGTAGTTTCTCAGCCATCGCCTCTCAGCTGATGTCATACGTGAGCGTTGATCCTCCCAGTATCTAAGGTGCCACTGCTGTCGGGTGCCAATGCATACGGAGCTGTCCCCTCTACCATAGGTCTACCTGGAAAATAGAAATAGATATGTGAATATTACAGTTATTTTTATTAATTTCCACTCTCTTTCAAAGGATATTTCCGATTACACAAAAGGGAAGCATGTACATCGGTATGAACTACCCATGAAGCATCTGCAAGAGAATACCAACTGCATGGTTACAGGGTTAGTAAATTTCATTATAGGGAATGGTCCAATATACTTTGGACCCAATTTTTTGCATGGGAGTCCCATGTTTAAATACTTTGTTGAAAGATACACAAGATCTTTGACTCTAAAGGATTTAGGTTCAGCCCTTCATTTGTCAGCTTGGGTTTTACATGCAATAAAGGCATTATGTAAGGCTTCCTGTACTGATGTCCATGTGTCTTTTATTCTTTCAGACCATTGAACAGGTGTTATGGTTTTTTGATCATTATATGGCCACTCTGGAACAGGCATGAAGTCCACACCACATTATCCAAAATGGGGTTTGTCCTCTACTTTTATGTATAGTATTATTGTATGGTACCTCGGCAAACAGTAATAATTCGGACCAATCATTTTAATGAATTCCTACCAAAATCTAGCAGTAAATTGCACCCCTCGATCTGAGATGATCCTCCATAGCACCCCATGTAATCGATATACATTTTTTATAAACAAAGTAGCTAATTTACATGCAGATGGTAACCCCTTGCAGGGGATAAAGTGCACCTGTTTCAAAAAAAGATCGATGATCGTCCATATCACCATAAAGCCAGGACTGTTTGGCAGTTCCACTATAAAATCCATGGCAATATCTTGCCATGGTTTGGTAGGATTGGGCACCATCTGTAATAACCCTAGGGGTTTTCCAGGATGCAATTTGCTGATGGCACATACTGTACACCCTTTAATATAGTGTTCAATGTCTGACCGCATAGAAGGCCACCAAAACTAAAAGTAGTGTTTTTAAGAACCCATAATGCCCAGCTTGTTTACTGTCATGACATCATTGGAGTACTTTATTTCTCAATACAACAGGTATATAGAGTTTTGTTCCTCTCCAAGTCAATGAATTATTTATATAACATTGTGGTTTATTCTCTGCTAACCATGAATCATGCTTTAATGCAATTGGTAGAGCTTCTACCATCAATTTATCCTTCAATGATTGTAATGTATCTCTCCCTGGGATAATAGATTGTATTATTAGCTCCCTTTTACTGTCATACTGGGGTAAACATGACAATGCATCTGCCAGGAAATTCTTCCATGCGGGTACATATTTAACATAAGGTAAGTGCGCTTGATATTGTGATTTTATTTTATTTCAAAATGACCGGCTTAGTTCAGTGTAATACTTGTTTTACAACTGTCTTTTGCAGTACTTGTTTCAAACTTGGACACTGTCCTCTTTGTAAAAAATTACCGGTCTACATGGACAGATTACCTATCTACAATCTACAATCTGTGCTCTCCAAGCAGAAATTAGTTGCCCAATCCAGCCATCTATTGAGCTGCCGTGCTACCAGCCCGCACTACCACAAAGATCCTACAGGAAAAGGGCAGTATGGACAACCGTGGGATCTGGCAGATTGAGAGCTGTGGACCATAAACACAAAGCTTTTGCTATTTCCCAGCACAACAGATACAGTGCCCTTGCTGACCTTAATAGGGACACTAAAGTGATAGGTCAAGGTAGTTGTGATAATGATAACTCAAGTAAGCTGGGATAATGGTCCTAGAAGAAGAACTTACTTTGGAAAGGAGAAAGTGTGAATCAGGTATTACGCACCAGTCACACAAGAAGAGCAAGGCATCCAAAAAGAAAAGCCACCTTCTGGGTGGGGACTCAGTTGTAAGGGATGTAAATTTAGGAAAGGATACTGAGGTTTTGAAAGAGGTCAAGTGTCTACCAGGTGCTACTGCCAGCAGAGACAAGAAACGTATTCTTAAGATAGTCAAGAATGCCAGCAAGGATTGTGATGTTGATGCTATTATACATCTTGGTACAAATTATCTGTCCCAGAAGGATGTACTTTCTGTTCAGAAACACTTCCAGAGCTTGGGGTATGAACTTAGCAATATGGGCTGTAGTCTTATCTTATCAGAGGTTATACCAGTATACAAGGAACAAAAAGGTAAAGGGCAGCGTGTAGTAGAGTTTAATGTGTGACTAAAGGAGTGGTGTAAAAGGGAAGGCTTTGGTTTTATTGTTATTATTAGCAGCAGCTGGCCCAATGAAAAACTATACAGAAGAGATGGCTTGCATCTATCAAAGAAAGGGACTGAGTTACTTGGCATTAAATTCACAGATTTCCTGGATAAACATTTCAACTGAACAGCGGGAACAGAGAATTAATGGATTCAGAACATTTCTGTCCCCAGCAACCTAAAACTAATAAGGATACTAGTGCATGCAAAATAGATGTTTGTGCAGGTAAGATTATCAATCTTGATGCCAACCAAAACCAAGCATTTAATAGTGAGTGCCATGCCAAGTGCATTAATCAAACAGGTTGCAAGAAAGTAGGGGCAGGCAGGCACAACACAGGTTATGGTGACAGTAAACACAGTATCAGACATAAAGATCTCAAGTGCCTATATACAAATGCACAAAGTCTGGGGAACAAACAGGGTGAACTCGAACTATGAATACATGAAGTTAAATATGATATAGTCATATTTCAGAATTTCATATTTCATATCTCAGAACCACTGCACCATATCTTTCAAAAATCCTGGAGCACCGGGGAACTACCAGAGGACTGGAAAAGAGGAGATGTGGTTCCCATCTTCAAAAAAGGAAAAAAAACAGACCCAGGAAACTATAGAACAATCAGCCTAACATCAATACCTAGGAAGATACTGGAAAAGATAATTAAAAAACAGATCTGCCAACATCTAGAAACAAGTAAAGTAATAATTAGCAGTCAGCACGGATTTGTTAAGAACAGATCATGCCAAACCAATGTTATTTCATTCTTCAACACAGTGACTAAATTCGTAGACCAGCAAAATACTGTGGACATAATATATTTAGATTTCAGCAAAGCATTCGATAAAGTAGACTACAACCTACTTCTTAGTAAGCTAGAAAAAAGTGGAATAGATAACACCACCACTAGATGGACTCGCAACTGGCTGACAAACCATACTCAACGAGTAGTCCTTAATGGGTCTAAGTCTACATGGAAGGAAGTAAGCAGTGGGGTGCCACAAAGTTCTGTCTTAGGCCCAGTACTCTTCAATATCTTCATTAACAACTTAGATGAAGGAATAGAAGGGGGACTTACCAAATTTGCAGATGATACTAAGCCGGCAGGAATAGCTAACACCCAAGAAGATAGGCTCAAGATCCAGATGGATCTTGACAGATTAGAACACTGGGCCGTATCTAACAAAATGAAATTCAGTGTAGAGAAAAGTGAAGTCCTACACTTAGGCAAAAAAAAAACCAAAAGTACCCATATAGACTGGGTGAAACCAGGCTCAATAGCAGTAACTGTGAGAGGGATCTTGGAGTCCCAGTGGACAACCAGCTAAATATGAGCCAGTAGTGTGCAGCAGCAGCCAAAAAAGGTAATGCAATCCTAAGAGAGGGATACAATCAAGATCAAGGGAAGTACTAATACCACTCTATAAAGCCTTAGTAAAACCACACCTAGAGTACTCTATCCAGTTTTGTTCACCACATTATAAAAAAGATGTTGAGACTCTAGAAAAAGTACAGAGAAGAGCAACCAGGATGATTAGGGGACTGGAGGCTAAAACATACAATGAACGGTTGCAGGAACTGGGCTTGGCTAGTTTAATAAAGAGAAGGACCAGGGGAGACATGATAGAGGTCTTCCAATATTTGAGGGGCTGCCACAGGAAGGAAGGGGTCAAGCTATTTTCTAAAGTGCCTGTAGGCCAGACAAAGAATAATGGATGGAAACTGAACAAGGAGAGATTTAACCTGGAAATAAGGAGAAACTTTCTGACAGTGAGAACAATCAACCAATGGAACAGCTTGCCCTTGGAAGTTGTGGGAGCGCCATCACTTGAGACTTTCAAGAAGAGATTGGCCTGCCATTTGTCAGAAATTGTGTAAGGTCTCCCTCTTGGGTGAGGGGGGGTTGAACTAGATGACCTTCAAGGTTCCTTTCAACTCTGATTATCTGTTATCTGTTAAGAACAAAATTAAATCTACAAAAATATAGTGCCCATCAAACCTGTTTAGGCGACAATTTGTGTGGTGTCTGAAGAGCTTCCAGGTTCTTATGGTCCACCCAGACCTCAAACTGATATTTGGATCCCTCAAGGAATTACCTCCATGCTAACAATGCCCATCTCACAGCGAAGGCCTCCTTTTCCCAAATAGCCCAATTTTGTTTGGTTGAATTAAATTTCTTTGATATATACACACATGGCTATAATATACTGTTTTTATTTTCCTGTAATAGTACAGCCTCCACCGCCACGGCACTGGCATCTGCTTGAATCATGAAAGGCAATTCTGGATCAGGATGTTTTAATCAGGCTTTTGTGCAAACATTTGTTTGAGTGATTCAAATGCCTGCTGACATGGCTTTGACCACAGAATCACTTGTCCAGGTTTGGGTTTCTTTGGTTGTTCATTGTTGGCTTTTAACATATCCGTCAATGGTAGAGCCAGCATAGCAAAAGAGGGGATAGACTGCCTATAAAAATGTGCAAATCCTAAGAAGCTTTGCAATTGTCTCCTAGTGGTAGGGGCTTGCCAATCTAACATGGTTTGCACCTTCATGGGATCCATTTGTATACCTTCACCTGAGATATGATATCCAAGGTAATTTAGTTGAGAGCAATGAAACTTACACTTTGACAGTTTAACAAATTGAGCTTTTAACAATTTTGTCAGAACTTGTTGTACCAGGCATACCTGCTGTTCCATTGTTTCCATATAGATCAATATATCATCAAGGTATACTAACACACCTTTATACAGATATTCAGTACTTTTATTCTTACTCCACCCTGTGCTTGTTTCCCAATTTCCCTTTCCTATCATACCTAGCTTCCTTTAAATCTTGTATCCTAGTGTGCCTGCTTTCCTATCACTGATCCCCACCTAATCCCCACCTAATTCCCAGCCTGTAGTATACACAATCTCCCCTCCCTTGAATTCAAGCCGACAGTAAAGCTTCTCGGCAACTTTGGGCTTCCCCACACGTCTGTCAGGGATTCCCCCACCCAGCCATCACCTCCTGGCTTCATGATAGCCGAATCCAGTTAGTGTTGGGGATTTCCCCACCTAATTGTTATCAAGTCAGTGTCAGGGCTTCACCACCCAGCCATAGTTTCTCAGCCATTGCCTCTCAGCTGATGTCATACGTGAGCATCGATCGTCCCAGGATCTAAGACACCACTACTGTCAGATGCCGATGTGTACAGAGCCCTTGAATCTAATTCATCATAAAAATGAATTATCTAAGGTACAATAAAAAGCAATATATAATTTTAGCACTAGCTCTTAACCATAATGTGGAGAGTGAACAACTTAATAATTCTCTTTAATTTTTTTGCCAAATAGCTCCAAATATATATGTTTATGCCACATGGACATGCACACATACCTGCACAACCTCAAATGCCTGCACAAAGAATGAGATAATGTTGACAAATTTAGATTAAGAGCTATATCCTTTAAGCACAATGTTTCAAGTGGCAAAATTTAGAACAAAATTTGGAATGAAATAGAGTTAGCATATCATAGTATTCTAGTTTATATATAGATTTTGGGGTACATAAACTGGATATATTTACACTGAAATGTAAACTATTTTTTATTATATGTAAAATGAAAAATAGACTAAAATAAACAGTTCCACAAAACCATGCCTTTATTAAGTAACAAAACTAAACTACATTTAGTCTTGAAATATGCTTGAATTATTAACATTTAAGTCACTGGATTTTACACCAGGAGAAAAAATAAATAAAAGCAAGCATTTTTAGTATATACAGTCCATAGTATGAATATAGGTAGTTGTCTAGGACTCCGTCACTAAGTGATACAGAAATAAAGTGCAGCGTCATATGACTATGTCAATTTACAACAGCAATTGCAACAGTTCTGGTTGCCATTGATAAATGAATCATGTACCATTCTTAATGGCAACATCACGTGGCTACCATTTGTGACCTCCTGCCAGCTTTCCAATTGATATTCCTTGTTAAATGTCAGCAGTAACATTTGCAAATGGCAATTACATGACCATGGGACTCTGTGACGACTGTATGAAATAGTTCTTCTGTAGAGCTGCATCAAGAATAAGTACCCTTCCCATAATTGGAAGATGGCTTTATGTTTTTATGTTTTGTTTATATATATATGATAATAGTCTTTTGAAGATATATATATATATATATATATATATATATATATATATATATATATATATATATATATATATATATATATATATATATATATATTTCAAAAGACTATTATCATATCTTTCCTCCATGAGCTAAATGTGATATAAATAATATTACTTCCTCACACAGGATGTTCCTCCTACACAGAATAATTCTATGGAGTAACTTGGCTGAGAGACTGTGAATGGCTCCAAATCAAGCAGTTATAAACTTCCATGGCTGAAGATAAGCAACAGTTTCTAGCATCTCAGTCCTGTATCTCAACCATTAAACCACAAAATCACATAGTCCTTATACTGTAACATTTTTAAAAAATGCAGTTCCCTTTCAATGATATATAACTTAGAAAAACATACTATTTTTTCTTAAAGTTTATTAGATCTCCAATATACCCCATAATAATAATAAATCACTCAAAATAACCAATTTATTACCAGATATTCGATTTATCTAATTTGGTATAGTTTTACAACCATTTATTATAGAGTCATGATTTTGTGAAATCTTCTGGAGATAGAAGGGTCTCTGATTCACTTAGAGCAGCCAACCAGATACAGCTTTCAGCTGAACATAATGCTACTTTCTGAACTTCACACACTGTTCAAATTTCTTTGCTCAAAAGGACTGCATTACTTTTTCAAGTTTGAGTTCCCTCATTGACCTGATTCAATGTGGTGCAAATGCAAATGAAACAAATGTACTATCCCAGCCCAAATAGGCAAGCAGCTGCCCACCTAGTTTTACCATTTTATTAAATCCTGGAATAAAAGATGGAATACAAACAGGTAGAATTTAGAATGAAGACCCAAAACACCAAGAGGTTGAACTATATATAATCCTTGGTTATCTGGTTATTCATCCCACATATTTAGATAATCTCAATCCAAATGTTTATAGAAACCTTACAGAAGGCTTTTAGATTCTGATAATACAGATAGCTATTTCTAAAGAACTGTAACCCTTATTTATCTCAAGTGAGACTTGGTTCTTCTAAAGTCAGAGGAATAAACAGTCATGGGAGTCAGCCTATATATCCCCTTAATTTTAATATAAGACATGTAATGGTATTCTGTAATATTTGGTTGCTGAACATGCTTAGTATAGATACAGGCTTTACTGGAGATACAACTTGTTTTTCTGAATCCTATAGGGAAAGGCGTAGTTTCACTGACTGATGAAACCACAGGAACAAGAAACTGAATTCGTTATAAACTAACTTTAAAGAAGCTTTAATACAAAACCCATTTATACCTTGAACAGCCTCCTCTTTTACTCCTTTTTTTTTTTTTTTTTGCATATATCTGATCTCAGTATTTTAATTTCCTCTGGGCTGATTTTGTGGGGAAGAAACTTTAGCTGAAACAGATGGTTGTCAGCAAACCAGTGCCTGCAAAACACAATTGAGAATTAGTGTATGAAAACTAAAACTTGGCACCATCATCTAGCTTCCCTTGATATAATTGTCAGAAGAAATCTGGTTTTGTTTTTGTTTTGTTTTTATAAATTTTATTTGAGTTTTCACAAAAAAAATACAAATAAAACATCTTTTTTGAAAGCAGCGTAATCCCGGGTTACATTTCTTCGTACAGACACAAATTCAATTTCATGCTCATTTTTATGTTCTATTCCATATCTTATTACTGTTTTACATTTTCTACATAGCTTCTCCCCTCTTTTAATTTTCTCAATTTTATTTTAATTATCTCATCTCAATTCAACTCATTATATTTATACTTTTTGTCTGTCCTGTTTCAATTTCGTATTATCTTTTCTCATTAAACAAAGTTTCTCCTGTAGTTGCTGATTGGAATATGATACCTTTATATCTTTTAAGTTTATCCATTTAACTCATATTTAAGCTACAATATATACCTTAAAGTCGTAACATTCAATATAATACATAACTTCCATTCGGATTCTGCTTGGTACATTCTTAAAATACACACTATATTCTTAAAAAAAGAAAAAATTATAAATGTATGTAATTAAAACAACACATTCCATTCCAATTCAATTCTATCATTAATATTAATATTCATTAAAATCTTAACTTCTTTAACATTACTTTTCAATTAAATATAATACTTCTATGGGAACAGTTATAAGCTTTCCATAATTAATTCCACCCCCTTCACTTATATTTTATAAGACATTAACTAATTAAAATGTTCCCATCCCTTCCTAATTCAATTTTCTCATTTATTTTATTTCATTTATTTTATTAACAAACATTTCACTAGATTACACTAACTATTTCATCCTCCATTTTAATCATACATTGTTTCCAATTTTCTAAAATTATGTCTATTACTAATATAACAATACAATCTTATGTACCTTTACAGAATCCCTTTTTCAGTTAAATTTTCACCCATTATCTCTAAATAGGCCCTGTTTCTCTATATCTTGTTTCTGTCCTTTGTAACTTCTCTTCCTTTCCTTCTTCCCTCTCTTCTTCTCCCCTTTTTACCCCCTTGTCTCTCTACCTCTATTTCTCTCTTTTGTATTCCCCTCTTCTGTTGCTTTCCAACATTATACTTATTTTTCAAACTATTTTTCTTTTCTTTGGTTGTTTTTTTAAGTCTTAAATTCTCCATTCTCTTTCCCCACTTTCCTTTTTCTTCCCCACATACTTGTTCATTAACGATGGCTTCTTCTTTGTCCCAGTCTTCTTGTTTTGCAGACATTTCTTTTTGTTTCTCATAATTCCAAATCTCCATTTCTAAGAATTGAAAAACGAAGCCAAAAGAACCCCTCCCTACTTGTGCATCTTCTTTGTACTTTTTAAGTTCCATTTTCAATTCATCCAGAAGTAATGCCATTGTATAAATTTTTAAACAACTACCCGATTAATTTTAGTCATTCAAATGCAATAACCAAAAATCCAAAGATCACCAAGTAGTCCAAATACACGCAAGCTGTTTCTTTTTTCCCCCACTTTCTCTTCATGGGGTTCTACTGTTTAGTTGCCAAGTTTCAGTTAAAATGTATCTTTTAGAAATCTTGTTAAAGTTTTACTGTAGATTCCTTTAAATTCCAGGCAGTCTCCTCCCTTTTTCCAGATCCTGCCCTTTTATTCTTTTTGTCTCCTTTCCTGCTTATAATTTTTTTTTAGTGTCCAGAAATCTTTATTATCCCTTTGACATTTTATTTTATTTTCAGCTTAATTGCCTGTTGATGTCAAAGCGGATTTCCCCCCCAATTTGTTATTTAAGTCTCTTAGTTGTCAGTATAGGGAAAGGGAGAGAAGAAAAACCCCCAAACCTTTCCCTTTTCACTTTCCTTCGCTGCTTCAGACTCTTCTTTGGAAACGATGTTATTTTTTTTTAGTTTAAATTCCAGGGTACCTTAGTTGTTGCTTTTGCAATTTAACCCGGTCAGCCAAAACTTTCACTTCTTATCTTCCTCCTGCACATTCTTTTCTGGTCAAGTTATTCTTTGAGGTGGCCATTTCTGACCACCGCTTCAACCGCCTTCGGGAAAGGGAGTAATGGCCAGCTGAGGAGGAGAGATGCAGCTCTCCTCAACCCTGCTGGCAGTCTCCCCCCTCTTCACCACCTCTACAGGGTGGCTTAGGCCCGAAACCAGCTGGCTTGGGGCGCTCCAGTGGCGAGCCCAGACCGAAACCTCACACGATCGCGGATTTCTGTCTGTCGCCGAAGAAGCTCAAACCGGAAGCCTCAGAAATCTGGTTTTGTTTTTGGGGGTGGGGGAATAGTTTTTTCAACATTTAAATAATTAACATTTAAATATGCAAAACAAAAGTTGTTCTTGATTGTATGAGAAAACCTGTGTGCATTATGCAGATTGCTATTCAAAATGGATGGTTGAGAGTTTCCTGAATTATTAAGTTAGCACCTTGTTGGCTGTTTATTTCAGCCAACAACCTATCCAGGAACTTTACTGTCCTATATGTACTATCTAAATAATATATAAAAAAAATCCTAAATGACATTCTCATTTGCAATTTGATCAGTATGATACCTCTCCAGAATCAAATGTAACAAAGCATATTACTGGGAAGTCAATCTGGGCAGATTGACTTCCCAGCCCTGAGCTTCTCTGATGATGCAAATCTTCAGCAAGTCTATCCCTACTTAGTTTTCAAGACCAGTTGAACTGACACCTTTCATCTATATATATAATTTTACTGAAACAATCTACCAGCAAAATCCCACAGAAAAGGAAAAAGGAATTATTAGCTGTTTAAAAAATGAATTAAATTGTAGAATCTAGATATCAAAGAATCATGCCAACAAATACTCTCAAGCTGTCTGAACAGGTTCTACCACTGGAGTTCTGTGTGCTAAACTAACAATAAGCAAATTGTTGGCTTCTTCCTCTTAAAATAGAAATGCTTCCTGTTCTTCCAGTTTTTATATTGCTATTTTTAATTGCTTTATTATTAGAAATCTTTATATCATCTGTTTCTGGAAGCTTAGTGAGGGCAGATTGGAAACAGCTTTTTATTTTTTTTATTTTTTTAAAACAAGTTTTATTGATTTTCAAAACACACAAGTCATCATTATCCATTACATGTTTAAACCTTTTTCCATTATAAATTTAACAAGTCAGATAAACTATAATTCTGTTTTAAACCATTTCCATATAAACATACAAAAACCTCTTATCCAATTTCCCTTTATTTCTCTTCACTCTTATTCAATTTTATTATTATTATTTCATCTCCTTCTTTCTGACTTAGTTACCATTATTCTCATTCTATTATTTCTACAAGGTTTTATTAATTTCCCCCAAAAAAAACAACATAATCACACAACACACAAAACATAAAAAGATCTTTTTGGAAAGTAACTTGGACCCAGGTATCTCTCTTTTCATGGACTTCAATAATATTCAGGCTCATCTTACATATCATTACTTATTTTATTTACCATTCTAAGTCTTCTATATTAACTTCTCCACATATTTCACTCTTCTTGATTCTATCTTAATTAATCATCTTAATTTGAGTCATTATATTTATATCTTTTGTCCATTCTCTATTATACCTTTGTCTCATTCCTTTTAAAAAGAAAGAAATTTCTCCTGAAATCACTAATCAGAGTATGATGCCTTTCTATCTCCCACTAAATTAATCAAATTAATCTTTAAACTACCCAATCCGATTTTGCTTGGTACATTCTAACTGAATAATACATCTAAAACAATTAAATACATAGTTAAGCAATAGATTTAAATATTAAAGACAAAATACTATAATGAAAGTTTTATAATAACATCAATACCATAATCTTAATAAACTCTTTAATTAAAGTTTAATATTCTAAATCTCCCCTCATATTATATTTTCAAACCAATCATTATTAACATTCCAACATTTTAATCTCTTATCAACTCTCAAGCCATTTAGATTTTCTATTTCTGATACAATACTACAATATCATCTTATGTACCTTGCAAAATCTCTTTGAAGAAATTGTACTTATCCTTTATCCCTAAAAAAAATTCTTTTTTTCTCATTTAATTTCAAAACTTTGTAGCTTTTCTCCACCTTTTCCCTTTCTTTCTTCCCCCAAAAAACCTTTCTAGCCCCCTTCTTCTAGCCTCTGCCTTACTGGCTTCTCTTCTCTGTCGTATTCCTCTTCCCTTTTGTTTACCATCCTTATATTGATTTTGCACCTTGTTTTTCCCTTTCTTAAATGTTTTTTTAAATCTTAAGTCCTTTATTTCTCTTCTTTTTCCTCTTCCTTCCCTCTTGGTCGAGTTCTGAGATTTATTAAAGATGGCTTCCTCTCTTTGTTCTTCTTCTGCTGTCTTCATCTGTTGCAATGTTTGTTGATAATTAATAAGCGCCATTTCTAAAAAAGAAAGGCTTCTTTCAAACCATCTTTACCATTTTGTTTTGCTTGCTCATAATCTTTTCTCAGTTCCTCGATAGAAGAAGCCATTATAAATCTTTTCTTTTCTTTTCTCTTACAACAGCCAGAATATTCCAAAGGAAAAATAAGACAATCCCAAAGTTCTCAGTCAGTCCAAACCAAGACAGAGTTCCCACTCTCTCCTCCTGGGGTAGTATCAATTTAAAAAAGAAAGTCCAAATCTGTTTCTTAAAATCTTATTGCAATATATTTTAGTCTTTTAATCCTTAAGGCATCTCCTCCAACAAGGTCTTAGCATACAAATATTTTTTTAGTCCTCTCTTTTCCCACTCACCGCTTAGAGCCAGTTTTCACCTAAAAAAATAGGTTTCTTAATGTTCACTTTTTATTCCGTTAAAAAAAGAGGGTAAGGCTATCCTTTCAGCACCATTAAACTGCCGCTTTTTCCTCTTCTCGAAGGTATCATTCAGAAAGTCATACTTTTCAGGAATTTTGTTAAATATGTCTTAGAGTCCTAGGAACCAAGAAAGACTTTCTCCTCTCAAGCACTTTCTCCACTTCCTCCTGCGCATTCTTACCCGGCTGCCAGCTTCTTTGTGGCGGCCATTACGGACCGCCGCTGCACCGTCCTGGGAAAAGGGGTTCTACCGGCCAGGGAGGGGGTCTGCAACACCCCCAAACCCTTCTTCGGATCCCCCTACCTTCAGCTGCCCCTGCAGGGTGGCTAGCTCCGTACCCGTCTGGGTCGGAGCCCCAAAACGGCTAGCGGCAGGGATCGCGCAGCTTCGCAAATCCCTGCCGCTCGCGAAGCCGACAAACCGGAAACCCAGATTGGAAACAGCTTTGACCCAAGTACATGCTCTCTCTCTAACAAAGATAATTATTCTATAATCAGGAGAGATTTTTTTTTGTCTTTCTTGAATATTGCCTTAGGGTCTTTTGGATTTTTATTACAATCTAAGTTCCAAGGTAGAAGAATATAGCAAGAGAATATCAAAAAGAGTTCTACTTCTGCTTCATAGACTACTACTCCAAAGCTTTTCACTAAATTGATCATTCAAGATTCTGGAAGTCTCTCAAAGCAATGGGTATTCATAAGCATCTGATTTTTCTGACAAACAAACTCTGCAATAATCAGGAAGCCCAGTGAAAATGGAATTTAGTAACACCAAATCATTTTTAGGGCTACATTCTTTCACAGTATCTATCATTCTATACCTCGAATATATTATAGACCTGGAACAAGTGACTGCTGGTGTCAAAATCAACAGATGGAATGTCAATAATCTGAAATATGTAGATTACACTACCTTGGTTGCAGAAACTAGAGATCACCTATGATCCATCACTCTAAAAGTAAAGCAGGACAATGAAAAGGTTGGGTTTTCTTTTGTGTCTACTTGAAAACTAGAGGAATTTAGGATAAGCAATGAAATGGAAGAAATAGTTGACAGTTTCAATTTTCTTGACTCTAAAATTGATAAAGATATTGGTGTGCACAAAAGATTCAGAGAAGAATAATATGGGGCAAAAAGCATTGGGATATATTTTCGGGGCCTATATATAATCATAAAAGATTGTAACATTTTAATTAAGACAAAAATGGCAATGGTCCACAGTGCATTTCCCTATTATGATGTATGGATGCAAGGGATGGGCTCTGCATAAAAGTGAAAAGAAAGCAATTGATTCTATTGAACTATGCTGTGGAAATTGTTTTATATTTTTGGGGCAGCCAAAAGAATAAACCATTCAGTTCTAGAAGAAATCAAAATGATTATATTTTGGACCTATCACATAGACTGATGAATCAATGGGAAATATAACACTTGACATAATGAATGGAAGTTGAAGAAGTCAATAGCACATGAATGAACAGATGAAGTACTGGAAGCTAAAGAAATATATCTGCAAGAATATGTGATATGATGAGAGACAAGACAGCTTTGAAAGCTTTTAACCATAAAATCATCAAGTGTTAGTTACAACCTGATGGCACATAACAACCAACAACAAGGATTGTTAAAATAAGAGTTACTGCTAGGTTCTGACTCCTGAATTCTAAACCTCTCTATGGGCAACCTAGGTTCACTACTTATTTAAAAGTTCAGTATTACAGCAGTGCAAAGCTTTGAAGGGTGTTTCAGTTCAATGAAGCTTCCATTGAATTATTCCATCAAAGCAGTGCTTCCACTTCATTGCTCTGATGTAGTGAATCAGGTGCATGCAACGTGGCAAGTGGAAGCACTACACAAGGTGGGTTTTGGATGGGTTTTCTGCTGCTTCTATGATTGCTACAGACAATACTCAATGTTGGCATTTCATTTTCATATATGGAGAACGTGAATGGATGCTGAGTAGCTGAGCAGTGTTATGGCCTTTTTTTTTTTTTTTTTTTTGAAAACAATTTTATGGATTTTTAAAAACAAACAAAACAGACAAAACATAAAAACATCCAACTTTCTTTCATAAATATACAAACAGTGTATCGGTTGGTTTACCAATTTTTTGTGCATCCATTTCGTGGATGCACAAAATTTCAATTACAATTACATTACATAATATCTCATATTGTCAATCAGAAGTTATATACCCTAGTATCACTATTAAACAATCATTTGACCATGATTTTATTCATTCATACTTTGCAAGATAACGATAGTTTGCTTAATTTATTTTATAACAAATCATATAGTCATACCAAATCTATCCTAATTTTATAAATATATCAAAAAAGAAAAAAATAGATCTTTATATATTCGTTATTTTCCAACATTCTAAATATTCTATTATTGTATTTTATTATCTAACCATTGGTAGAAAAGGTCCCAAATTTTATAGAATTGTTTATCCTCTTGTTCTCTAACTTCAAATGTCAATCTACTCATTTCAGCACATTCCAATATTTTCTTAATAATTTCTTCCTGCAATGGTATTTTCTCATTTTTCCAGTTTTTAGCAAATACAATCCTAGCCGCTGTTAATACATTTACAATCAAATATTTCAAATCTTTACTATATGTATTGGGTAAGATTCCCAATAAAAAAAATCTCTGGTTTCAAATCTATGTGTTTCTTTGTCATTTTTTCCAGCCACATGCGAATTTTAGTCCAGTATTTTCTAGCGTCCTCACAAGTCCACCACATATGGTAATATGAGCCCGGTATCTGATGACATTTCCAGCATTTTTCAGATTTATTCTTAAACATTCTTGCTATTCTTGTCGGGGGGAAAGTGCCACCTGTAAAACATCTTGTACAAATTTTCTTTATAAGCTGTTGACATAGTCATTTTATAATTTTGAGACCACAATTTTTGCCATTTCTCTAAATCGATCCCATATCCAAAATTCTTCCCCCAAGCAATCATAGTTTCTTTAACTTGTTCCTCCTCTAGTTTAATTTCCAATAAGTAACCATATAGTTTTTTAATCACCTTTTCATCAGTACCTGCCAAAATCTTATCTAAATCAGTCAATTTGTCATAAAATCCCTCTGTTTTTAAATCTTCATCATACCTTGAATGTATTTGCGTATATGAAAACCAATTCATCCTTATACCTTGTTCCTCTAAGTTTTGCATCGATTTAAGTTCACCCTTTTCATCCAGTATTTCCCCATACCTAACTGTTTGTTCCTTCTTATATATTATAGGATAAGTTCAATAGTTCAATAGTTGATAACCAAACTGAAATTTTCAAATAACATTGTCTTTTGATCTTCTCCCAATTTAGCCACAGAGACTCCCGTATGTGATGTCTTCTAAAATACTCCTGTGTCTTAGTTCCCTTATACCATAGAAAAGCATGCCAACCCAACAACAAATCATGTCTGTTATGGCCTTTCTGATTGTTGAGAATAGTCAGACAATGAAATGAGATGGGACTCTCCTTCCCTGGATGGACCAAAATTGCTATTCAACCTCTTCTTACTTCAGTGACCAGAGAAAAGTCATTGATAGTGGAACTATATCACATGAAAAAAATCCATTGTTAAGACAGAAAACTATATTACAAGGTAATTCAGTAGGTGATATTGAAAGTTATGGTATCCCTCAAAATAAGAAGTCACTTTTTATAGTTTTTGAGATTTTTTTTAAAACATTAGAGTATTTTTTGCTTTGATTCAGTGGCACAAGTTGGTGTTTGGGGATGTTGTTGTGCTACATTTTTGCCATCTCTATTTAAAAATGATCTAGGGGGAATGCTTTAAAATCTTTGAAGGTATCTAATTGAAGCTTGACAGAATTAATGTCCTCTAAAAAATCTGCCATCTCTGTGATTTTCATCACATTCTGCCCCAGAGTGAAACACCTGAATTTGTTTTCATAGTTCTCATTTTATAGTGTTTAGTGTGTTTCCCCTCCTACCCACCCTGTACTGAAACTCAAAACTCAAAAGTGTAAGCTAAAATTAAATCATGTCAGCTTTGGATCTGAATCAAATTTTAATCAAATTAAGGCTGATTCACACAGGTCTATTCAATAGCACAGTGTATTAAAAGATTTGGAGATTTTGGTACCTGGGTAGTTAATTAATATTAGGATATTGCATAAAGAACCTGTACATGAGCTAATCCAACAAGAGAGATTTGAGAAGCAATTTTTATTGAAAAAATGTTATCTTCTGCACTTTTATTTTAGACACAGATTGCTGGATGGTTTATCTCACTACACAAATGTTTACACATTCAAAGAAAGAATATAATCCATTGCTTCAGCAGAGAAGTATTTTTCTCCTTACCTAGTTAAAAGGATTTTCATATGGTAGTAGTTGTCACTAGCAAAAGTTACTTATTTTAGATTTAAGAGCTGGTCACGGGAACTTTTGGAGCTGTATACATGGACACTTTTGTTTAATTTGGCTGGGGTATCAATTTAATCTTAAGCAGAGAAAATATGTTCAATAAATAAATGGCAAGAGATATTTTTGTCCATTCTCATCCTGTGGGAGTACTTTGTTGTAATTGTCACTGAATAGCACTCAGATTGAATCATATTTACTTTCTTCTTGTTTTATGATTAGAATATAATGGCGTGTTCTAAGTTTCTTTCTAAGCCTCTCAATACTTCAAAACACTACTACATGTTTATGACACTTAAAAATTGAACCTTGTATGGTGTTGTGATATATCACAAATGCAACCAATTATGAACACAAATGCAACCAATTCATCAGGATATATGTAATAAAAGCATGCTTAACCACTCCTACATTTTATTTGAATGAATTTTTTTCTAGTCCTTTCCAGGACCATAGAAATTCTAAAACCAGACAAATGCACAGGATCGTATCTAGAACTGTATTTTACCTTCTCCCTTATTAAAAAGCTTTGGATCTTGATATTTGAATATGTGAGTTGAAAAAATAGAGGAATCTTTTCAGCCACCTGTATCAGAGCAGTTCAACAGGTGCAACAATGTAGAAAAGATATAACTTAACCATTTGGCTTTGTATGCCCAAAAAGTACTCTTACTTCAGCTTTGTGGGGAAACAGAAAATCTCTCTCTCTCTCTCTCTCTCTCTCTCTCTCTCTCTCTCTCTCTCTCTCTCCCCCCCTCTCTCTTTCTCTCTCCTCCCCCTGCCCCTCTCCGTCTCCCTCTGATATATGGATAATCATGTCTATTATCTGTTTAACTATTTGACACTTCTATTTATATGGGGATGCTTTTTCTTGGCAAAATAGATTTAACTCCCTCAGATGAAGATGATTATAAAGAATGTTGAGATAGTAAAAATTTATTCTGTCTGTTGAATTAAGGGTTAAAAAGAAGGAAAGGACATCAAGCATGTTTGTGTTTCAGATCAGACTTTTGCATATTATCTTAGCCTAATAAAAATGAATACCGTATGTTATCCATGTTAGAGTTTGCAGCAATCCAACCAGCACACAAGTAAATAATTCAGCAGGATTCATTTATAGAAGAAACTTCTTTATATACAATAATATACTGTATGATACATGTATAAATACCATGCAGCAGAAGTCAGAATCAGAAAAATCCAGAAGTCATAATCACAGAAGCTTTATAAACAGATAAGCAAAGTTTCAAGGACAAACTCTTATATACAGACCAGTAACCCTAAGCCATGCCCGCTCACAACAGAAACTGTTTCTTAGTCACCAAACAGTTCCCATTGGCTGACCTGTTACCATGTCTATTCCAATTCATGAACTCTCATACACTGACAATCCATGTGGTTGAACAACAAAGCAATGCAAATTCCCATCTTCAAAAATCCCCATCTTCAAAAATCCCCATCTTCAAAAAGGGAGACCCAAGCCTAGTTGAAAATTACAGGCCAATCTCCTTATGCTGCGTCACCTGTAAAGTCATGGAATCAATTATTAACCAATCCATCATCCTTCACTTAGAGACAAATAACCTACTCTCCAATAAACAATTTGGTTTCAGAAAAACTCATCCTGTAATCTGCAACTCTTACACTGCAAAAAACATATGGACGACACAACTCGACTCAGGCAAAGCAATAGATGCAATCTACATAGACTTCTGTAAAGCCTTTGATTCAGTGGTACACGACAAACTACTCCTAAAAATAAAATCCTATGGTATCTCTGGACAACTGAATAACTGGATAGAAGCATTCCTGTCAAACAGACAACAAATGGTCAAAATCGGGAGCGTACTATCAAATCCAGTACCTGTCAATAGTGGTGTTCCCCAAGGCAGTGTTCTAGGACCAACTCTCTTCATACTCTACATAAACGACCTCTGTGATCATATTAAGAGCAATTGCGTTCTCTTCGCTGATGATGTAAAGCTGTTCAATACCACAGACAATACTGCTACCCTACAAAAAGATCTTGACTATGTATCAGAGTGGTCAAACAAATGGCAACTTCAAATCTCAACAAATAAATGCTCTGTCTTACATATTGGCAAAAAAAATCAGAAAATAAAATACAAGCTGAATAGTCAAGATCTTGTTGATGACTCAAGCTCTGTAAAGGACCTTGGAATACTCACCTCTAATGATCTAAGTGCTAGAGCCCACTGCAACTACATAGCCAAAAAGGCATTAAGAGTTGTTAACCTAATCCTACGTAGCTTTTTCTCTGGTAATATCACACTACTAACCAGAGCATACAAAACATTTGCTAGACCAATACTTGAATACAGTTCATCAGTCTGGAACCCACACTACGTATCTGATATTAGCACAATTGAGAAAGTCCAGAAATATTTCACAAGAAGAGTTCTCCACTCCTCTACTCGTTGTAGATTACCTTATGCCACCAGACTTGAAATTCTAGAACTTGAAAACCTTGAATTACGCCGCCTTCGGTCTGACTTAAGCATGGTATATAAAATCATACATTGCAATGTCCTACCTGTCAATGAATACTTCAGCTTCAACCATAACAACACAAGAGCACACAATAGATACAAACTCAAAGTAAACCGCACCAAACTTGATTGCAGGAAATACGACTTCAGCAATAGAGTGGTCAATGTCTGGAATACTCTACCGACTCTGTAGTTTCTTCCCCAAACCCCAAAAACTTTAACCTTAGACTGTCTACTATTGACCTCACCCCTTTCCTAAGAGGTCTGTAGGGGGCGTGCATAAGCGCACCAACGTGCCTACCGTCCCTGTCCTATTGTTTCTCTTATTCTTTTATTTTTCTTATATGTACCCATTTCATGTATTCACAACTATGTATACATTTATACTTATTATCTTGTAAACAATTGGCAAATCAAATAAATAAATAAATAAATAAATAAATAAATTATGATAAACCTCATCCTCAGAGACTTCACATTTTTACCTGCCTGCATCCTAAGGCTGCCATAAAGCCAAATTCGTACAGTGACATCACTGCACATGAGGAGATGTTTTGAAAGTTCATTCTGTTCCTTGCTTGCCAACAAAACACAGACCATAAGCTGCCTTAATTTCTGCTGGTAATTACCAATTACAGCAGAGATCAGATCAGGTCTAGCCTGATGTTAGCAGTCCAGTTTTTGCTAGTAAAGACTAATTAAAATGTGTTTCCCCAACCCAGATTTTGATTTTGATTTATTTTTTTCCTTGGGAATTATGCTATATCAACTAACTTTGCCAGCTTTTAATATGAATGTTCTTGATATGGTCACAGCTCGTTTAGGGTGCTTAGAACCTCAATTTCTATGAGCTACAGATAGCATAGCCAGTTATAAGGGATTGTGTAATTATAGTCCAAAACTGTTTTCAGGGTACCTTACCATCTAAGCCAAGGATCCCCAAACTTGGCAACTTTAAAACTTGTGGACTTCAACTCCACAAGAGACCTCTGGTCTAAACATAAGCTATCACAATGAATGAAGCAAGGGTGTCTTTCTTTCATTTCTTATACAAATTAAAATATGAAATAAACTACATTGGCATACATACAAAAAATGACATAATATATACAAATAGATAGTAGAGCTTGTAATTTGGATACCACCAAAATAGTAGGAATTTTAGAGGTACTGATAAATCAGTAATTTGGAGGTACTAGTGTATATTTGTTATCATCTCTAAAGAATTAGATCTGCTTATTGGATGTGACTTTATGTACAAATAAAATTGCCTTAGTATTCACCAGAAGCTTATATACAGGTTCCTGCCTTTCTATGCTGCTTCTCAGGATGTATTTGACATACATTACTGCATCCTTTTAAAGTGATGTGGTTTTTTTTGGTTGATGGGACTTGTGGGGAAAAAAAACCGCTCCATGGAAAGAAGTTAGATGACCCCATCAAAGATTTACAGATCCCATCTTATGATGCTGCCACTGACGTTACAATGAAATAAAGAAGTAGAAACACAGTCCTTAATTGTCAGCAATGTCAGCCTACCTGACCATCTCCATAATCAGATACTCATGAGAAAATGAAAACCTTGCACTGCCCCCTTTGTTTGATTCCAAGACAAAGAGCCATTCATCATATTTGACTGAGAGTATATGATGGGATGGAAGTAATCCATCAATATCCCTGCTTTTCAGTATCCTGCTTCCAGTTGACAGTCTGCATTCTTTAACAAGGTGATCAAATCTGCTGAGGCATTTGAACAGTTCTATTGTGCATTGTGCTCAGAGGTGTTAAGTTTGCTGGTGTAATAATTTCTTCTTTGAGTGTGATGATATTATGAAAAAACCCTCTCAGATTTATAACAATATTCTGAACACGGTTACTGCCACCTCTCTCTCTCTCTCTCTCTCTCTCTCTCTCTCTCTCTCTCTCTCTCTCCCTCCCTCCCTCCCCTCCCTCCCTCCCTCCTAAAATATTCAAGACCATGGGAATTTCCTTCTGCTGTTATATCTCTGAGTACATTTCAATGTCAGCAGGCATCTAATTCTGAGTAACGAGGACTACACTGTGAAAGCTTAGCAGGCCAGGTTTAGTTCTCTCCATGGAGTTAAAATTCTGATGAAATCTTTTACTTGTCATCATCTGTTCATAATTTAGAGCTTCCCATCAGCACTGTGTTAGTACTGCTTACTTGTAGGTTTTATCTCCTCATGCTTTGGGGGAAAAATGAGCTTGGCTTGAGGACACATCCATCAAGTGTGTTATGTAATCCTTTTCTGTACTATTTAAATAATAATAATGCCATGATATTCTGGGAGTAGGATTTTTTTTTAATTGTCCTTTAAAAAAAAATACTGAAAGAAAACGAAGTATGGATGCAAGGAAGGTGACTCAGTAAGTTAAACACAACCTTTTAGCCAACTAATTTTGGTTTGAAGGCACTCAATATGTCCTTCAGATTTATTTGGAACCAGATTGGTATTTCTTGGCTATCCATATTGTCGTGTCCGTCGGGAAAGGAGACTCGGGAGCCAGTGACTTAGTTCAACTCTTTATTAAGTTCCGAGATCGGCTCGGCTTACAGAAGAAAAGCGGCGGCTTTTATTCTCTGGCTGCGGCAGCCGCGGCCAATGGCACCGCTTTGAATCTCCCGCGATTAGTTTCCACCAATCGCGGGGGATTCGCGGCGGGCCAATCAGTGCGGCTCGCTCAGCCAATCAGGTTGCTGTGCGTTCTGACCAATCACAGCGCGGCGCTTGCGAGTATGTTAATGGATCGTACAGAACACCCCTCCCCTCTTGGTATGGTCCGTAACGTAGTCCCATAAGTAGGCGGGGCTCCGTACTGCCTACTTGACCTGCGCAGGTTAGTTGATGATTGGCCTTGGCCGGTTCGGTCGGGTTCTGTGTTGTTCTCTGCCTCGTCGATGGGACCGTCTGGAAGGGTGAGCCGGGCCTTTTGTCGCAGCTCCCTCCCGTTCTATCCGGGCTGGTTGAGCTGCTGATGTTGCCGCTCCCACCCGGTCTTTCTGGGCTGGTTGAGCTGGCCTGGCTGCTTCTCCTGGTGAGGTTTCGAGTTGGCTGTCTGTTTCTATCTCGGTAGGTAAGTATTCCTGGTTTCTTTTTCTGGGGTTGGTTTCCGGGGCCTTCCCTCCCCTCTTGGTTTGTGCTGGGGGTTTCCTTCTGGGTGTATGTCTGTGTTCATTTGCATGTCGGTTGTGTTTCCCGTGGTTGTTCTCGATCTTATTTGATCGATATGTCGCTTCCATTCTAGTCTGTCGGTTGTTTGTACCCGGTACGAGTGGGGACCTGTTGCCTGGGTTATCGTTGCCGGTATCCAGAGGGGGTCCCCTCTAAGGTTTTTTGCGTATACTGCGTCTCCTGGTGTAAATGTTCGGTACCGGCTTGATGAATCAGTGGGTTTTTCGGGTTGTATGTGGGGTGCAGCCTATCCAGGGGGACCTTAGTTTCCTTCCCATTAGGAGTTCTGCTATGGGCTTTTGTTGGTCGTTGTTTGGGGTTATGTGCTGGATGAAAAGAAGTTTATTTATTTTTTCCTGCATGTTTCCAGTTTCGATTTTTTGAATTGTTTTTTTCGTGAATTGGACCATTCGTTCCACCCTACCATTCGCCGCCGGATGAGCCGGCGCTGTCAGGGCGTGCCGTATTCCCCGTTCCACTAGGAATTTCTCAAATTCCAGGGCGATGAACTGTGATCCGTTATCTGACATGATCACATCTGGGAGGCCGTGGGTTGAGAATAGTCTGTTGAGTTCTCGGATGACGGCCTCGGTGGTGGTAGTTTTCATGTCGCTTACCTCCAGCCAATTGGAGTAAGCGTCTACCGTTATGAGGAATGTGTGTCCTTTTGTGGGTCTGGCGAAATCTATGTGTATCCCCTGGGGGTTTCCCACTCCCGGATTGGGGCAGCGGGTGGCCATGGTCTGGATTCCTGGCATTGCTTGCAGCTAGCCACCCAGGCTTCAATTTGCTTATCCATCCCTGGCCACCAAGCGTAGCTTCTGGCCAAGGCTTTTGACCTGACAATTCCCGGGTGCCCCTCATGTAACAAGTCCAAGAACCTTTTTTGTAATTTTTCTGGGATTACCACCCTGTCCCCCCATAATATACAACCCTTCTGCGTGAAAGTTCCAATTGTTTGTTTTTAAAAGTCCTGAATGTCTCGTCGACGTCCTTTTCCGGCCAGCCCTTCTCCACCCATTGTAATACCCACGCCAGACGTTTGTCTTTATTGGTTTCATGGGCAATGTCTGACGCGGTTAGGGGGAGGTTGGGTATGGCCTCGATGCTCAAGGTGGATGTTGTGGGTGTTGGGTTGGCATCCAGGTCAGGTAGCGGTGTGCGGCTCAAGGCGTCTGCGTGTGTGATCGTTTTGCCGGGTCGGTGGATCAGCCGGTAACTGTAGGCAGCAAGGAACTCAGACCACCTTGTCATTCTTGGGGATAGAATGTTCGGGGTGGCCTTGTTCCCTGCCAGGATGCCCAACAACGGCTTGTGGTCCGTGATGATGGTGAATGTCCTGCCGTAGAGGTACTCGTGGAACCTTTTGACGGCGGCGATGATTGCCAGGGCTTCCTTGTCGAGTTGGCTATAGTTCCTTTCCGGCTTCGACAAGGTTCTTGAGTAAAAAGCGATGGGTGCTTCATTTCCATTTGGGAGTGTGTGGCTGAGGATCGCCCGATCCCGAACGGTGATGCGTCGCACGTGACTGTCAGCGGGAGGGTCTCGTTGTATTGTATGAGGACAGCATCCGATGTGAGTAGGTCCTTGGTTTGGTTGAAAGCAGCTTCCTCTCGTTTCCCCAGGTCCAGGTGGCTGTTTTATCGAGCAGCCTATGCAACGGTTCCGCCGTGGTCGCCTTTTGGGGTAGGAAAACATTGTAGAAATTAATCAGCCCAAGAAATGCCTGCAGTTCTGTTTTGTTCCTTGGTCTGGGGGCTTCTTTGATGGCTCTGATTTTTCTCGGTTGGGTGAATGCCGTGCCGGTCTAGGAGATATCCTAGGAACTCGACCCTCTCTGTATGCAGCTGGCATTTTTCTTTTTGACTTTAAGCCCGGCCTCTTTGAATTTTTTTAGTACCTCCCGCAGGCGACCCTCCAGTTCTCTTTGGTTGGCTGCTGACACCAGTACGTCGTCAAGTAGGGCACCACCCCTTGATTCCTTGTAGGAGTCTTTCCATGAGGCTCTGGAAAATTCCTGGGGCTACGCTGACTCCAAACTGGAGTCTCTTACAGCGAAAAGCCCCCGGTGGGTTACTATGGTCTGCGCCTTGGCGGTTTCTGCGTCGACCGGTAACTGTTGGTAAGCTTGTGCCAGGTCGAGCTTCGCAAAAACCTTGCCTCCCCCCAGTGAGCGTAGGAGGTGCTGCACTACTGGGACGGGGTAGGCGCTTTGTTGTAAGGCACAATTTAGGGTTGTCTTATAGTCCCCACAGATTCTCACCGACCCATCGGGCTTGACTGGGGTGACTATGGGGGTCTCCCACCAGGCGTGATCAGTTGGCTCTAGGACCCCTTGCTTGTCTATCTGCTCATCGATCTTAGGCCGGAGTGCGAAAGGTACCCGCCGTGGTTTTAAGCATATCGGGGGAACACTGGGGTCTAGACTGAAGGAAATAGTGGGCCCTCGGTACTTGCCTAGGGTGCCGTCGAACACTTCCTGGAAGTCCCTTGCGAGTTGCTCTTCCCAGTCTGCCTCTGCGATGTGGTCGATGCCGGTTACTTTGATCCCGAGCGGCGCGAACCACTGTAGTCCCAAAAGGCTGGGTCTGTCTCTATCCACGACTGTCAAGGGAAGCCTTGCTGTGCGCCCTTTGAAGGTCACTTCAAAGAGTCCTGTTCCGACTACGAGGATGCGGTTCCCTTGGTAGTCTTTAAGGATTAACTTCTGACTTCCCAGCCCCCTCTTGTGGATTTCGGACACCAGGCGCTTGATTTCCCTCCATGCAACCATGGAGAGGTAGGACCCGGAGTCCACCTCCATTTTGCATGGCTTGCCCTCGATGCCCACTTCCACGTATACCTTTCGGGCGTCTGTGCTTGATGAATGGCCGATGACGACCGTTTGGTGGGTCTCCTCTTTCCGCCGGTTTTCACCGTCCCGTCGGGCCCGTCCGTCCCGGTTCCAACAACCCTCGGCTTGGCGGTCCCTGGGCCTGGGGGGGGGTGCCGTCTCATCTCCGGTTGCTGTTGTCTTGTCGTTGGGGGCTGTAGGCCTTCTTGAGTCGGCAGACTCGGGCGATGTGGCCTCTTTTAGCGCAGTGCCAGGAGATCGCATCGAAAAACCGGCACTCCGATCGAGGGTGGTCGCCCCCGCATCCGGCACATTGGGGTCCCGACTTACGACTCTGCCGGTCGCGCCGGTCTCGTTCTGTTTGGAGGCGATGGATGTCCTCCTCCTCGTCTGTGGTGTTGGAGGCGGAGTCGAGGTTGCCATGGTGTGTGGTGGTGGCCTCTCAGCGGCTTGCTTCTGGGCGCGTCTCGGTGGCCTTACCTGCCTCGGAGGTCACGGCTCGGTCCCCAGTGTCCGGTCTCCGCATTCGAGCCGCCGATTTCCGGGTCGCCTCAGCCGCGGTGGCCTCGGCAAGGGCGTCGGCGAGGGAGATGTCTCCTTTTGCCATCAGCTGGCTTTGCAAGACTGGATCCTTGAGCCCGAGGACGACGCGGTCTCATAGTGCCTTGTCCATATCCGTGAATCCGCACATGCCCCCTAGATTTCGTAGGTCTGCCACGAAATCACTGATGCTCTCACCCGGTTTCTGGTCTCGCCTGTAGAAATCGTGCCGTCTGATGAGGGTGGGCACGGCGGGAGCATAGTGGCTTTGGAGCAACGGTTCGAGGTCGGCCCAGTCCATCGCCTTCACGTTCTCAGGTTTCACAAGGGCTTTTGCCATCTTAAACACTGCGGGCCTGCAGTGTGTCAGGAAAACAGCCCTTTTTTTCTGCCCGTTTGCATCCTTGAGGTTGCTACTTTCCAGGAACATTAGGAACCGGTCAATGTACGATTCCCAGTCCTCAGTAGCTTGGTCGAAGGGCGCGGGCGGTGTGAGGTTGTCCATCTCGTCGATCTCGTTCCCTCGGGACCACGTACTCGGTGGGGATCAGCTCTGGTATCCCACCCTTGTCGCCAGTGTCGTGTCCGTCGGGAAAGGAGACTCGGGAGCCAGTGACTTAGTTCAACTCTTTATTAAGTTCCGAGATCAGCTCGGCTTACAGAAGAAAAGCGGCGGCTTTTATTCTCTGGCTGCGGCGGCCGTGGCCAATGGCACCGCTTTGAATCTCTCGCGATTAGTTTCCACCAATCGCGGGGAATCGTGGCGGGCCAATCAGTGCGGCTCGCTCAGCCAATCAGGTTGCTGTGCGTTCTGACCAATCACAGCGCGGCGCTTGCGAGTATGTTAATGGATCGTACAGAACACATATTGATTTGATTAAATGTGAAATGTGTAGTTTTGTGGTTGCTCTGGGAGAAAAATAGTCTTAAAAATAAAGATGTAGAAGTCCAATCCAGGTCAGGAATATAATACTCCACAAAGAACCAAAGTTTCTTTGTTTGATTGAACTCAAACCAAGTTTAGATTAACCAAGTGATTATGGTTAGCAAATACTAACTTTGGCATCAATTAAAGCTTTTCTTTCCTAAGCCAAATGCACACTTATGGAATCACACCCTTCCCATCTTCTGGGAAGAGAAAAACCTAAAGCCTACATTGCATTCCTGAACTTGGTTATGATTGCACAAATTCTGAAGTAATGTGTGAGAGCGCATTTGAACTTTCATGATCAACATTTAAAATGTGTCTTGAACAGTTCTGTCATCAGTGAACAGGGAGCTATATTAGAGACATACTTTACTTCAAGCAGATCTAATCAATACTCTACAGTTTTAGTTGTAGTCCTAGAGAGGCATGTGAAATTGGAGAAAAATCTTATGTCTCTAAGAATAAATTCCTATTTTAGAAGAACTCAGTGACAGAAGTTTGATTTAATGGACAAAGTCAGCTGGATCTGAGTTTCATCTGAGTGTTAGACAAAAACAGATATTACCTGAACAAAATGGTTAAAGTTGAGTAGTAAGTACCAGTACAATTAGGAATGCTGGGCTGGTACTACATGGCTGCTGTGGCTTAGCAAAGCAGGCTACTTTTCTGACAGTTCCAATGTATGATACTGGACTTTGTTATTTGGATTATCCCTGGACTGAATACTGACTGCTTTAACCGTCTATGACTTGGACTGCTTGTTGGACTTTGCTTACCCATTTACTGGAAGTAAAACCTACATTTTACTATTCAGTGTATCTGTGTGCTGGTCGTGTGTTATTCAACATCACTCTCACTACGTCTCCCTGTGTGTAGTCATTCTCCTAACGGGGAATTACCTCAACAGTCTGGACTTTATATATTCAATATGAACCTTTACCATCTCAGCACATGAATACAATTCATTCAGAGGCTGAATTTGAGGGATGAATGTGCCTGTATTCAGTTCATAAAACTGATCTGATTTTGAACAGCCTCACTTCTGTCCATAATTGGGTAAAATGTCAGACATTTTACAAAGATTCAAGGAACATTTGTCTTCCCTCTCCCTGTGTCACTCATAAGACAGCATTTCTGCAACATCTTCCCAAATATTCATAACCCTTTGTCATCCAAGCATCACTTCCCTTTGTCGTCCACATTCATTTTTCAGCAGAGAATTTAAAAAAGACAGTGTAATATTCAGGGAATGGAGCTTATGCAAGATTAGGTTGCTCAAATCCCTCAGTGCTCTCAAAGGCTCATAAGCAGCTCTGAAGATGTAATCATAGTAATTCTAAGCAAATCACTCCGAGCTTCTGATATAGTTTTAGATCATGTCAGATATCTGAGGCTGGCACAGTCTGTCCTGAGACACATTGATCATGAGGCTGAATGTAGTCCTCTCATTGCCCTCTCTAAAATGTTACAAAAAAAGAGGTAGCTATATAGGAAGCTTAGATGGCAATACCTTTAATAACTGCTTGACTCCTGGGTATTTATTTATGAAGGAATATTTTGCAAATCATAGTTAAGGATAATTTATTGTTGCAGGTGCCTATAAAGTCCCAAACACAGTTACAAATAAATTTACAAGGAGAATCATCTTTAAAAGAGGGGGGAAAGACATTGATAAATTACTGGAGATCCAAAAAAATATCCCAAGGGGAAAAAAGATCCCAGTTGTTCAAGATCTATTTGTTCTAGCTAAGGAATCAATTAAAGTTGACCTTTATTTAACAAATGATCACACTTTTTCAGCCTTAATATTCAAGGTATTCCCTACCATATCAGCAAAAAGAGCAGGATGGATTCTCACAAAAGAGACCACTCAACTGGTACAGCGACAGAGAAGGAGTGGTGGTCATTTCACTCTCGTATCCTTGAGATAGGTTCTGTTTCTTGCAAAATTAAAAACAGCTTTCAAAAGTCTCTCTCTCTCTCTCTCTCTCTCTCTCTCTCTCTCTCTCTCTCTCTCTCACACACACACACACACACACACACACACAAACAGCTTTCAAAAGTCACTTTCCTCTTCTGCAGAGAAGGCAGAAATAAATGGTTCCTGTTTTTGTTTTGAAAAATCCTCATAGTCAAGGAACGAAAAGTCACATATGCTTGACTGCTACTATCAGTCTCATAGCTTTTATAGTTTGGCAGGGAAGGAAGCCCGATCACTTCTTTGAACTGCTGCTGTTGCTGCAAGGATTTTTCCAGAAAACGTTAACAATGATCATCAGTCCAAGAAGATAGCATGGAAAGGGACATAAGAGAAAAATCTTCAAGTGGATCCATAGGACTGATGAAAAGAACACATGAACAACCATCACCGAATAATAATTAAAATAAATGAAAGCATTTATTTCCGTGAGATGTTTCCTGAACCATTTAAATGTTCGTTTTCAAGGCCTATAAAAATAGGAAGGAACACTAAGATGTGATTATGTATTTTTTTTATCTATCTGAAAAAAAATGGGTTAGTTATTTGCTTCTGTGGACAATGATGCAAAGGTGAAAAAGAGTTTTATTTTATATCCCTTAGGACAGGGGTCCCCAACCGCCGGTGTGGCGCCCAGCTGATGCTGGTACCGGGCCGCGGCATCAAAAAGGTTGGGGATCACTGCCTTAGAAGATCCACAGTGGGATGTATAAAGTCCATCTAGTGTCCACAGAAATGTCTTATATGAAAATATATCAGTTGGTCAGGATGCCAACCGATTTCTCACATGGTCATTCCAGGAAATACTACAAGATTAAATCAGCTTTTGCTGCAAGCTCCATATGGCTGTAAAATGCATTTTAGGCTGAACAAAGAAGAAGGAAGAAAAAGAAAAAAGAAAAAAATGTTCAAGAGCCTAAACCAAATCATGCATTTCAAAGTAAATAACCACCTTCTTCCTTTGAACAGACAATTTATGACTGGATGGTTAACTTTAAAAATCCAAATATAACTGTGATAGTAGAATTCTACCATTTTGAAAGCAGAACTAAAATAAATCAGATTTCCGTTGATCTACATCAAGTGAAATCACTGGCATCCTTTCGTTTCTACATGTGAGAAACCAGAGGGTATTTCCTGAAATGAACATTTTTTGTGCCTTCCTTTAATAATTATATCTGATTATCAAACTTCTCATTTAATAGGCACTGACCTGGTCTACTTACCTATGTTTCATATTCCATAAATAAGGGCAAGTCTTTGAATTAACAAGAGTCATGTGATACTAACATATTTAATAGATGTGTTCTTCTGGATTTCTAAATGTTTGTTTCTTATTTCTGCGATTGTTTAATTTTAACAAATTGTTCATACTCTAGACGATTGGCTCCATTCTGTTAAAATTTTAAAATCATTTGTTCATAACATCTTAAAATACATTATATTCTATCTATAACTAGCTAGGCAGAGCAGCACTGACTAACTGGAGGGAGCAGGCAATACACATCAGCATAGAGGTGTTCTTTTTATTTATTATAAATTTATCCCAACTTTATTACTTTATAAGTAATTCAAGACAGTGAACATGCACAATATTCCTACCTCCTCCGTCCTCCTATTTTCTCCACAACAACCGTGAGAGGTGGTTTGAGCTGAGAGAGAATGAGTGCAGTATAAAGCAATATTATTACTTCACATTCTTGATACTATCCCCGTTGATTCAGCCCAAGACTGCATTAGCTTTTTTGGCAACTGCAGCACACTTAATGCTGAAATGGCTGTCCTCTAGGACAGGGGTCTCCAACCTTGGCAAGTTTAAGACTTCTGGACTTCAACTCCCAGAATTCATCAGCTAGCATGGCTGACGGGGGATTCTGGGAGTTGAAATCCACAAGTCTTAAACTTGCCAAGGTTGGAGACTCCTGGTCTAGGACACCAAGATCCCTCTCACACTCACTTATTTTGAGCCAGGTACCACCTATTTTATACTTTGACTAAGTGTAAAACCTTACGTTTCTCACTACTGAATTGCATTTTGTTGGACAGGGTCCAATGTTCAAGTCTGTCACTATCCTTCTGTATCTGGAGCCTATCTTCTAAAGTGTTGGCTATTGCCCCAAGATGTCATATGCAAATTTGATGAGTTCCCTTTCTATTCCCTCATTTAAATCTTTTACAAATATGTTGAAGATTACTGGGCCTAAGATAGAGCTTTGGAGTATTTCACTGCATGCTTCAATGGAGTTCCCCTGAAAACAAATATTGAGTATTGAGTATGATTGGTTAGCTGGTTGTGAATCCATCTGGAGGGGATGCTTGTTCTTTCTTACCAAAAAATAGGCTGTGGCCTGCTTTATCAAATACCTTACTGAAGCCTAACTGAAGTATATCCACAGTATTTCCCTGCTCCACTAATTTAGTCACTTTGACAAACAAGACAATAAGATTTTTCTGGCATTATCTGTTTTTAACAAACCCATGTTAACTTGTAATAATAAATAGCTTTGCTTTTTTCTAGGTGCTTGCAAATCTGCTGCTTAATTATCTTTCCCAAGATTTTCTCAGGTTGTCAGGCTGATTGGTATATACTTTTATTTTTATTTTATTCTCCTTTTTGAAGGTTGGAACCACATTGGCTCTTTTCCAGTCCTCAGGTATTTCCTCAGTGCTCTGGGAACATGGAAAGTTTTTAATCACATCTGAAGTGATCAGATGTGATCTTGGAATCAGTGAATAAAATATTTCCATGCTCTCAGAGCAGAGGTGGGATGTACTTATGTTAACAACCGGTTTGCTGTTTGCGCACTGCTTTGGAGCTGAAACACAACTTCAAGGAGGCAAGCTAATCTACTCAGGCAGCTCTGGTGAGGACAGCAGGAGCCATGTGGAACACAGCTGGGCAGCATGGGTGGGGGAAATGAGCTAGAAAGTTAGTTATATATGAAAAGGATAGTGCAGGGCAGGTGGGCAGGCGGGCCCAGCCAGTGATCACAGCTACCAGTTTGTCTGAACTGGTTCAACCAGGCAGCAGCCCACCACTGTCCCAGAGCACTGAGGAAATACCTCAATGCCAGTTCTTTCAGTACTCTGGATATAATCCATCTGATACTGGTGATTTGAATCTACCCAGAGTGGATAGACAGGTATTATCTTACCACTTTCTTGCCTATTTTGACTTGCATTCCCATTCTGCCTTCTATGGTTTTGATAGGTTGGGCTATTTTTTCCTTTTGCATAAACACAGATACAGAAAACGAATTAATCAGTTCCGCTTTCTCCCTGCTTCCTGTCAACTCTTTGTCATCTTCCCCCATTAGTGGACCAATCATTTCCTTGACTTTTTCTCTTGTTTTGCACATATTGAAAGAAACTCTTTTATTATTTTTGGCATTTGTTCATTCTGAGCCGTAGATTTCCTGACTTCATTCTTCCGGATATTTGCTGGTATTCTGTTTTAGTTATGTGTCCCTCTTTCCAATTTTTATACTTGTCCTTTTAGTTTCTTAGTTTATCAGAGAGTTCTTTATGCAACTATCCTGGTTTTGTCTGAGGTCTCTTGCTTTTCTTTCTCAGTGGTATTGTGTTAGCTGGATTGATGTTATTATTTCTATGCAACAAAACTGTGATTGATGAAAAGGGCAGCTGAGGTACTTTTAAATGGGACATCCTGCAATAGTAATGAATGTAAATTCCAGCACTACCTAAAAATTATTCCTTTAGCCTCGTGAATAAAATACCTGAATTTTTCCTCCTACTAAATATGGCTAAATTCGACATTATATTTGTCTGTGAAACATGGCTCAATGCATCTCTCCCTGACTCCATTACCACAGTAAGGGACTATCATGTTTACCGATCAGATCGTGAAATTCGTAGAGGAGGTGGTGTTGCTATCTTCTATAAAAAGTCCTCACATCTAAAAAATATCCAAGTTACCCAGGAGCTTGCTCTTCCTGAGACCATCATCTGTGAACTATCCTTAAATATCACAATTCGATTCTTACTATGTTACAGAGCACCTGATTATGACATTGAACATGTAAACAAGCTAAATACATTACTAACATGGGCTGCATCCTGCCCATACCCTTTTATCTTTCTTGGTGATTTCAATCTACCTCATATTGACTGGACCCTAAATGAATGTACAACTGAAATCATACACACAACCTTCTACAATGCTATTACAAATCTGGGACTGGAACAACTAGTAACCAACAACACTAGACTAAACAACTGCCTCGATCTCATCTTCTGCAATAGTTTGAATTTAATTTACGGAATACAAACTAAAGAACCCTTTTCCAGCAGTGACCACAATATGATTGACTTTTGTCTCAACATACGCCCACACAAAAATCACCACAATGATGTAATCCCCAATTGTAACTTCAAAAAGGCAACTATGATCTTATAGACAACGATCTCTCATCCCTTGATTGGCAATCTCTATTCACTGGATACAATACTGTTGAAGACCATTACAACATATTTTTACTTGAAGTCAAAAGAGTCACCAAACTATATGTACCAACAACAACTCCCAAAACAAAACAAAAAAGCAGATTACCCATGACAATAAGGAAACTTCAATCCAAAAAGAGATCACTCTGGCGGAAAAACAAATCTGGTCACGTTGCCAATTTCAAAACCGATACAAAAATTTATGCCACCAGATAAAGACCGAATGCATCAATTATCACATTAAACAAGAGGAAAACCTTCTAAGCACCAATTCCACCCGTGCTTTTTACAATTTTGTAAACAACAAACTAAAAGACTCAAGGTCTATCCCACCCTTGATAGGACCTGATGGTAAAGACTGCAACGACGACACCATTAAAGCCAACATCTTTAACACATTTTTCAGCTCAGTATTTGTAAACAGCAATGGATCATGCCCAGTATTTCCTAGCCTGTACCACAGATTAACAACAATGATCTAATACATATCGATTTTACAGAAGACAATGTTGAAAAAGCACTACGCAATCTAAAACTATCTCTATCTATTGGACCTGATGGAATATGTGCCTACTTCTTAAAAAGCTATCCACTGCCATAGCCAAACCTCTAAGCATAATCTTTGAAAAATCTTTCAGGACCAGCTCCTTGCCTAACCTATGGTCACAAGCCACAGTCATCCCCATCTTCAAAAAGGGAGACCCAAGCCTAGTTGAAAATTACAGACCAATCTCCTTATGCTGCGTCACCTGTAAAGTCATGGAATCAATTATTAACCAATCCATCATCCTCCACTTAGAGACAAACAACCTACTCTCCAATAAACAATTTGGTTTCAGAAAAAAACTATCCTGTAATCTGCAACTCTTACACTGCAAAAACATATGGATGACACAACTCGACCAGGGCAAAGCAATAGACGCAATCTACATAGACTTCTGTAAAGCCTTTGATTCAGTGGTACACGACAAACTACTCCTAAAAATAAAATCCTATGGTATCTCTGGACAACTGAATAACTGGATAGAAGCATTTCTGGCAAACAGACAACAAATGGTCAAAATTGGGAGCGTCCTATCAAATTCTGTACCTGTCAATTGTGGTGTCCCCCAAGGCAGTGTTCTAGGACCAACTCTCTTCATACTCAACATAAATGACCTCTGTGATCATATTAAGAGCAATTGCATTCTTTTCGCTGATGATGTAAAGCTGTTCAATACCACAGACAATACTGCTACCCTACAAAAAGATCTTGACTATGTATCAGAATGGTCAAACAAATGGCAACTTCAAATCTCAACAAATAAATGCTCTGTCTTACATATTGGCAAAAAAAATCAGAAAATAAAATACAAGCTGAATAGTCAAGATCTTGTTGATGACCCAAGCTCTGTAAAGGACCTTGGAATACTCACATCTAATGATCTAAGTGCTAGAGCACACTGCAACTACATAGCCAAAAAGGCATTAAGAGTTGTTAACCTAATCCTACGTAGCTTTTTCTCTGGTAATATCACACTACTAACCAGAGCATACAAAACATTTGCTAGACCGATTCTCGAATACAGTTCATCAGTCTGGAACCCACATTACGTATCTGATATTAGCACAATTGAGAAAGTCCAGAAATATTTCACAAGAAGAGTTCTCCACTCCTCTACTCGTTGTAGAATACCTTATGCCACCAGACTTGAAATTCTAGAACTAGAAAACCTTGAATTACGCTGTCTTCGGTCTGATTTAAGCATGGTATATAAAATCATACATTGCAATGTCCTACCTGTCAATGAATACTTCAGCTTCAACCATAACAACACAAGAGCACACAATAGATACAAACTCAAAGTTAACCGCACCAAACTTGATTGCAGGAAATACGACTTCAGCAATAGAGTGGTCATTGTCTGGAATACTCTACCCGACTCTGTAGTTTCTTCCCCAAACCCCAAAAACTTTAACCTTAGACTGTCTACTATTGACCTCACCCCTTTCCTAAGAGGTCTGTAGGGGCGTGCATAAGCGCACCAACGTGCCTACCGTCCCTGTCCTATTGTTTCTCTTATTCTTCTTTTATTTTTCTTATATGTACCCATTTCATGTATTCACAACTATGTATACACTTATACTTATTATCTTGTAAACAATTGGCAAATCAAATAAATAAATAAATAAATAAAATAAATAGTTTATAACTTTGCATCCTATAATCCAGGGGTCCCCAACCGCGGTCCACGGACCGGTACCGGTCCGTGGAACAAGTCCTACCGGGCCACTGGCTTGCTGGCGCCGCCATCTTTTTGATGAAAAAGTGTTTCCGGTGAGCTTTTCTGGGTAGAAAGCTCACCGGAAGCACTTTTTCATCAAAAAGATGGTGGCGCCTACGCTCGGTGAGCTTTTCCGGTAGAAAGCCATTTCTACCCGGAAAAGCTCACTGAAGCCTGATCGCCATCTTTTGATGAAAAAGTGCTTCCGGTGAGGTCACCAGAAGCACTTTTTCATCAAAAGATGGCGGCGCCCAGCTAATGCCGGTACCGGGCCGCGCCATAAAAAAGGTTGGGGATACCGGGCCGCGGCGTAAAAAAGGTTGGGGATCACTGCTATAATCGACAGCTTGTGAAGTGCTTGGGTATGTGTGTGTGTATGTGTGTGTGTGTATGTGTTTTAAATACAATAATTTCACTAGCAATTCAGTCCAGCCTCAGCCTGTTTCTTTCCAAAAGATTATCTGGCATTAAAATCATGTGACATGCAAACAAATCAGGACCAATTTTAAAATGTGGATGTCAATAAAGCACCAGGTTCGAAGCTCCTCCAAACTTAGATGAGCACTACAGAGGTATGCTTTCACAATCATTACTGATTCCTAGTAACTGCCTGGGTTAGTGCCTGAAGTGTTTCAGAAGTGGTTTGCCATTGCTTGTTTCCTAGTGGTGAGAGATAGATTGGATTAGGGTTGGTTCCTAAGGTTGAGATTGGCCCATGTTACCTAACTAGCATTGTCCTTAAAGCAGAACTAAAACTGCTTTAAAACCCAGTACCTTAATCATTACACCAACCTGATTGTCAATTTCAGATGGACTGCTGTGAAATTATTTGTTAAAATTATTTATAAAACAATGTATAAAAGTAGCCATAAAACCTGAACTAACATTTAAAAAATATATCTAGAACAGTAATTCTTAAACTGTTTGGCTCAATTACTCCCTTTCCTGATCCCAAATAATGGGAGAACAAACAGAAATATAATAAATGGGGAGAAAATCTTCTTGCAACACTTTCAGTAAAATAAACCTCCAAACTGCCCATTTTTTAGAAAGTTCCAATACAAAATAAAATTTATAGCCCAATTCCATATGGAGGTGTAGTGGGAAAAGTTTTGGACTAGAATCGGAGAGAAGCTGTTCGAAGTCTACCTTAAACCATGGAAATTGAAGGCATCAGTCATTCTCCCTTAGTCAGCCCAACTTCGATCATTTAATTATTTAATTAAATTTTTAAACCACCCACAGGTAAAGCTGTCAAAAACTTACAGGTAATCCTCAACTTATAACAGTTCATTTAGCAACTGTTCAAAGTTACAATGGCACTAAAGGAAGTGACTTATGACCGTTTCTCATAGTTATCCCCATGATCATGTGATCAAAATTCAGATGCTTGGCAATTTTTTTCCTTTTTATGAATGTTGCTGGGTCCCAGGATCACATGATTCCCTTTTGCAACTTTCAATGGGGAAGCCAGATTCACTTAACAACCGGGTTACTAACTTGTCAACTGCAGTGATTCACTTAACAACCGAGGCAAGAAAGGTTGTAAAATGGGGCAAAATTCACTTAATAAATGTCTCATTTGACAACATAAATTTTGGACACTCAATGGTAGCCATAAGTCGAAGACTAACCCTATTGGGTTTTTGTTGTGTGGAAAATAAAGGGAGCTTTCAGCTTTTGGAGGAAACACAGGAGTAACCTTACTAAATTATTATCATATTGCATAATTTTAAATCATTTGTCACTATCATAAAATAATCGGTTGATAAATTGATTTAGTATAGGTTTTATAAAGAATTTACTTGGTTGCACTTATTTAAAATATTTATGTTATACTAAACAGTTATAAAAATTTAATACCAAAAGCCATGTAAAGGTATTATATGCAAGAACATTCTGTTTTGAGTTAGCCATTGGAATTGTGGTCATTAGCAAATCACAAATAGATGGATGGATGGATGGATGGATGGATGGATGGATAGATAGATGATAGATAGATAGATAGATAGATAGATAGATAGATAGATAGATAGATAGATAGATAGACTGTGTCTTTTTCTAACTAGGTAAAAAAATCAAATGCGTATCATTGTATTCCTGTTGAGGCCAATTTAAAGTTGACAATCCTACCAGATAGTGGATATGGATGAGGATGGAGATAGCAAAGTTAGATCGGACCAGAATAGTTGGTGATTAGATAACTGTTTCTCTTCAAGCCAATACAATTGTACTGCTGTACTGCTATTGTAGAGATAAGAAATAACTAATGGAGGGTTAAATGTAATGTAATGTTAATTGCATGAAAGTAATAGAACCAGCTTTAGTCATGCTTAAAGCAAACTCCTTGGGATCCAAAGGATTTAAAAAAATCTTCATTTAATTAAGGTTCCTGGATTTCATTGTGCTCATACAAAAACAACAAACTATGACTGCAGAACAGATACAGAGAGATAACAGACATCTTACAAATAGGATTTTTCATAGGACAGAGATTTATATTCTTCCCTATCACCCCAGTAATCCTATTGCTAGTCTATATAGGTAGAGGTAGATATTGATATATAGTGGGGTGTTAATTTCTTTTTTTTAAAAAAACTTCATTGATCTCTGTTTCTTTATTTTATTTGTATTTATTTTTAGCCTAAGGTCCTACTTTTTCTGATACAATAATTGCACTTAACCTCTCTGAATTCCACTGAGAGATTATGATGGTGATATGTGTTTATGAGCGTACATAAATATATTATATTTCCAACCAGTTGATACGGGGAAACAGGCTACAATGAAGGGGTCCTTTGTCATAAAATCTCAGCTCTCAATAATCCAAAAGGAACTTTTGTTCTGTGTGACCACAACTTGAAAGAATTTCCAACATTATACTATCCTATTCAGATTCAAGCAAGCTGTTGGTCTCCTGTCCCAACCTTGAAATGTTAATGTTTCCATAATATTTATAATGGGTAAAGTTAAGCTGGCCTACAAGCAAATAAAGGGAAGTATTAAGCTCAGCAGACTTGTGCTTAAATTTGCCAGAAGGCAGAAAGCAAATGAATGATGTAGAATTTCAAAACTTGAACTTATTTATATACAGCCCACCTTTTCAGCTGAGAATTTTCAGTTTGACCTGGCATTGGAAGGCTTTATGTTGCCAGAACTTTGCAAAACCTCAATGCTATAGGGAGTATGTGAAGGTAATTTACCATGCAGGGTGCTCTTTTGAATGTTTGTACCAATTTCAGATGAAATAATCTTTCCCCCCCTGTTTTCTCATGCTTCTATTACTCTGAGTGCTCCTGTTTTTCAGTACTCAGATATCACTTCTTGTAGCTGCTGTATTTGAACCAAGGATGCAAGGAATTTATTAAATAATGAGTCAATCAAATCCAGATAGCAACATTGTAGAAGGACAGAAGGCAGAGAGAGAGAATTAATCAATGAGAGACGACTGGCAATTATCCATCAAATAAGGAAACACTGAATCCTAACAGCATCACCATACAGAATCCTGCTCATTCTCTTGAGCCCTATTAGTTACTAAATAAAAATGGGAGTTCAAAATTATGTTCCCACAAGCATCAATTATGTTTTGTTTATATGGGTTTTGCTACTTAGAAGCTAGTCCTAAGAGCCACTGCAACTTTTCGTGAATACATTATGTTACTTTTTCATTTTCAAACCTTTTGAAAAGAAATTATGTTCCAGAATCTAGTTATCTAAATGATCAAACCTATTAGTCCTAGCTAATAAAGAGTGATGTCCAAGCTAACATTTCCATGCCTGTTCTTTGCATTCTGGGGAACATTTCCCTCCCCTCATGATGATGCAAAGGTGGATAGATACCTATTTAGTAGGCTCACTTTGCTGGAAATTTTGAGGGTGATGTGAATAGTGTGTGGAGGTGTTTGGTGGTGCTGGTTGGTACAGTGGAGGCCAAGGAATATTAATACCAGTTACCTGAAAAAACAGGAAGAACAGCACCAGAAGATGCAGCTAGTCTTGCACAATAGACCAAGCAGTTAGAAGGGGCTAGGGGAGCTCTATCAACATCTCCCTAGCAATGTTGGTGTGGAGTGATGGCTTCTCAACAAATAGGTGACAAGCAGCAGAATCGGAATCCTGCCACCTAGTAGGACCTCTTTTAACAGAATGTTTTTTGCACAGCTGCTATTATCTTATGGAACATCCTCCTTCTGGTGATTAAGCAGGTCCCCTCTCTTTTAGCATTTTTGGAAGGCCATCAAGACATGGCTTTTTACCAAGGCACTGGGACAGGACAGGACAGAACAGAACAGAACAGAACAGAACAGAACGGGGTAACTAGAACTGGCTATATGGCATCCAAAGGGATGATTAAGGTGCTGGTTTTTGTTTTTGTTTGTTTGATTTAATGTTTTACTATTTTATAGTTTGTTTATAGTTGATAGTTTATTGTTACCAATTTTAGACGGTTCACAACAATAGAAAAAGCTAGTAACTGTAAACCAATTATTAAATAATAAAATGTTGTTGTTTAAGTTGTTTAAAATATGCAGTCATATAAATCTTTTAAATAAATATTTCCTGGGTCATGGTTACCTATTTTAGAGAAAAGGGAGAAGTTTCACTTCCAGATTTATCATAGACATAAAGATAGCACTGAGACAGGCTAATCTAGTTTTTAACCAAATTCAGAAAAGCTTCAACTCCCATAAACAAGCTTGAATACTAGATGGTCAGGCCAGAAAACAGTGCTCCACCCATATATGATTCATCCTGAGTTCCCTGAATGAGGCAGAAGAGACCAAATAAAAATGTTATTATTATGGATTTTAGGAACCAAAATAGCTTGGAATAAACATACTTTTACATGTATGTTTATGTAGCTTGGCACATTTGATAGCTACATTCGTTCCAGAGGTGAAAATTCCTTGTTGTTCTATATGCTTGCTTAGCCTGATGACCTATTTCATAGGAAACAATGCTTTAATTAATGGATGCTTTTATCTGTGGGTTCAATTTTTCTCTCTGGAAAAAAAACCAAATGACACATTAAAGTAAGTCAAGAATAGAAAGCTGTGTTCTGGTGCTGGAAATACCAAATAAGTATCAGAGTAGCACCTAGCATTACCAAGGAATCACAAGGACTGATCTTTGTGTCCAAATTATTCCCCAATTTTGGGGAATTAAACTCTCAGCTGATTAGTGAATGGCATCACTGGATATTTTCTGTCGCAAAAGGTTCCAGCTTCCTCTTCTGGTGATGAAGAACTTTGTGTACAAGAATAATTTCATTTATTTGTGCCCCTAGTGATTGAGCCACTATTTTTTAAAAAATTCAGCTAACATCATATGAGTGATGTGTACATCATGTCATATAGAAGGTATCTAATGCTTTTTTTGAAAGTAGAGGCTTTCAACAAAACATGTGATTGGTTAATTATATTCAAATAAGATCAGAATTACAAGCAGTACAATTTCTTTCCAGAACCTTGATTGTTGCAAATTATAACAACTGCTGTACTGTGTAGTACTGAAGTTTCCAGTCACATTTAAATTTTTGCTTGTATGTTTTTTTAATTAGTCTGACTTCTTATGGAAGGCACAGTTACTATGAGGCAGCTAACTCAGGTGTTCCCATTCTAAAACTTAAAAACAGACACCCAGCAAATTGAAAGTACAGCCAAAGATTTTGCACAATCATGTACAACTTTTCCTATGGAGAAGTATAACAATAGGATAAGAGGGAGTTGATGCTATTGATCATATTTTTTAAAAAATGTTATTTCCACCGAATATAGCTTGCATAAATGCATTGGCAAAGGTGTGTGATCAGTGATTTGACTTGTGTTTTCATGTTAAAAAGGTGCATACAATGGCTGACAAATCTAAAAGCATTCAGCAATGACGTGGTGCTGCTAACAAGTTTAATAACTGTGTTTCAAACAGAAAAATAGTCTGAAAAGTGTCTTTGAAAAGATGCTTTTACTACCAAAATGTTTACTATAATGTTTTGTCTTTCTCCCTCTCCTTTTTCTCCTCTTTTTTTCTTTTCCTCTGTTAAAATAACAGCAGACAAGAAAAAGTAAATTTTCTATGAATAGTACTAGGCTGGACTATTATTGAAATGACAGTAATCATAATAATCATATTTTAAAGTTACAATCAGTTTAAAGCATTAAATTTAGACTTGTTTAATGAGATAAGAAACAAAACTATTTTCTTCCATTATAAATACTTATTTTGTTCAGTCCCAAATCAATAAATCAGTTTTCAGGTTTGCAAGTCTTACTCTGCAGAAAGCACTGCTCTTTCTTTTACATCTTTTAATCAAGAGATATCTCAAGGCATCAATCAGCAAGCATCCTCTCATGCTCTCGTTTACATTTTACAGAAATAATTTCAGCAAGGCAGTCTCACATAACTGTGCAGCTATTAGGGAAATTCAGCTAGGAAATTTACAGTAGAGAGCAAAGCTTAAAAGTTAGTTAATGGGAAACATCTATTTTCCCCACCCTCCTTGATTTATTCATAATTCAACATAAACATCTTTGGGATTTTTATGGCTTTCATTAATTATTTGTGCTCCGTGCTAGGTACATAAGAGTATTAAAACTTTGCAATGGAAAACATGAAAGAGAAAATCCTGCACAGTCATTAGTTCCTCTAACTAGAATCCTCTAAGATCTGTGGTGGTGCAGTGGTAAGGGTGCAGTATTGCAGGCTAACTCAGCTCTCTGCCAGGAGTTCGATCCTCACAGGCTCAAGGTTGACTCAGCCTTCTATCCTTTCAAGGTCAGTAAAATGAGAACCCACACTGTTGGGGGCAGTATGCTGACTCTGTAAAACCACTTAGAGAAGCCTGTAAGTCACTATGAAGCAAGAAGAGAAGAGAAATATAAGTCTAAGTGCTACTGCTATTGCTAACTGCACTTGGCCTCCTATTGTAATATTGACATAGCTCAACACTACCTCCATATTTATAAACCAAAGTATTTGAGCTTGAGCTTCAGCATCTGTCTTACCATAGAATAGTCAGGAATGTTTTCTTTTAGGAAGCCATATGTTACAGTGAACCAATTGAAAGACTCCAAATTGATCATCGGACCTTTATATAATGACAGAGGACCCTTATCTAAGCATGACAAAGAGCTGAATCAATCTTTTATCATTTGGCAATATTCTGACCTTTTTAAATTAGTTCTTAGAGCAACCATATACAACCAGGAACTAATTTAAAAAGGTCAGAAGTATTGCCAAATGAAAAAAAATGATTCAGCTCTCTGTCATGCTTATATTAGGGTCCAATGAACTATTTGGTTCCTTTCAGTTGGTTTATTGAAACATGCGGCTTCCTAAAGTAAAACCACCCTGACTATTATTTGATAGGACAGATGTTCAAGCTCAAGCTCAAGTACTTTGGCCCCCAAATAAGAAGAGAGGACTCAATGGAAAATACCCTGATGTTGGAAAAGATTGAAGGCCAAAGGAGAAAGGCACAGCAGAGGAAGATATGGATAAATAGTGTCATTGATGTAGTGAACATGAATTTGGACAATCTCTGGGAGACGTGGGGGATGGGGGCCTGGCATACTGTGGTCCATGGGGTCGCAAAGAGTCAAACATTACTTAGTGATCAACTAACAATAGCAAAAACATACAGCTAAGATACAATCTATTGGGTTTAGAAAATTTCCTTCTTTGTAAAACTCTTGGCCCATCTATATTGTTTGTTGCTTTCCAAGGACTCCCAATGAAAAGTTTCTCATTTTTCAACTGGAAAAACAGGGACTGAATATAATTTCCCTACACATGGGCTATGCTTTACCATAGCCTTGTCATTTGTATCCAATAGAATAATTCTTAATTCAATTTGATTGGATGATATCTTCAAAACAACTTCTCCTTTGTTCTCCTGTGCGTTTACTTCCAACTTCTCCATAGCATCTAAAAGATTATGTATTTCAAAATATGGTAAAAAGCCACATGGGGCATTTATGCAGGGGAAAAAAAGTCAGGGATTGTCTGCATGTGAAATACTTCTAACATGAATTCATGTCTTCTCATTACTTCAACTTGTATCCTACATGGATAAAATAGATTACATCAGTAGGAATTCTTGCCAAGGGAGGAAAATAGAAAGAGCTTTGGCTCCTGGCCTGTGGCAGCTGTTTTGGTTTCTTTTACATTCATGGCTGGGGGATCCATACCCACCTGTTGAGCTTAATAAAAGAAGCCTGAGACACAATGAGACACACACAGCTGTGAGTATGAAAGATCAGAATGCAGCTAAATGTGTCAAAATAAAGAATTCTCCAAGCTGATGTCAACTCTCATTTACATCCTTACTTCTGACTCAATTTTTTTGCTAGGTTCTGGGTTTTGTTCAATGAAGTGGTTTCTCTTTGTCTCCATGTCTATGTGTAAATAAAACACAGAGAGAGCTTAATTTAGAAGAGACTCAGCAAATTAAGCCATTCCCCCAAAGAATCAGACATTAATGGTTATACTTCCATTCACTTTGCAGAATGGTTCCCACTATTTTTTCTAGCGAAGTTACTGTGAATATAATGAGGCCCAAACATATTGCAGGTAAGAAGCGAAAAAATGTTGCAACTGTTTTAAGCAAAATGGGGAATATTCTCTATGCAAGTATGTATATCTTGTATGTGTACCTATAGCTGTTTGTCTGGGTATGTGCACCCAGAAATACAGGTACATTTATTTCAAACAATAAATAAAAAGATTATTTTAAATGAATAGCATAAAAATATCTTTCTAACTATGTGATATGTAAGTAGGAAGGCCAACCAAACACTTTCAAGTTAAACTTTAAGAGCAAACTCTAGAATTTTAAAATATCAATTTTAGACCAAATGTTTTACCAGACCCTTTGTAGAAAAGTGTAATTCTTACAAAGGAAGCAACGTACTACAATTCAACACTTAAACTGTGACTAAGAAATGATGAAATAATTATTTTCAGTTTAGAAACATAAAAAAGTCTTAGTGGATCAATGTACCTGTCAAAATGAAACTCATATTTACAAGTTCTGTATTTAGTTGCAAGATACTTTTCCCCTTTGTAATTATTATTTTAATATATTTTAAACCTTTTAGCATTGAAATGCTGTCATTTTTGAACAATTTAATATATATTTTTGAATAACTATATTAGGAAATATGCAAGTTATACAAACTATGTTAAAAAAAATCTTCCCAGATCCCAGAAACACACTGTGGGTATTGATGTGTCCTATGTTTCTCAGAACATCACTCAAAACTGTTTACTTTTTTTACATGTTAAAAATGAATTTAGCAACAATTCTGTGTATTGTTAAAAATATATTAGATAATCCTACTTACCCATTAAAATATAATATAGTCACTTCATAAAAATATTTATACATTTATACAGTTCAACAACAATTTAATAGTCAATAAAATACAGTACAATAAAAAACACTAATATATTCTAAAAGTAAGAATCACTAATGTACTTTCTTCAACATCCAAGTAAGGAAAATGACAGTGGGATGCTAATTAAGTAATATGTATAGTTCCTTGTAATATTGGTAGGCAAACCCTGGTCAGATACAGAAACTCTGTCAAGCACATAATGTTACTAAAAGGACCAAAAGCAAAAAAAAAAAAATCCCATTCAAAAGGTCAAGGGAGAAAAATATGTAAGTTTAACATTGAATAACTTCATCTTTTTTCAGTTGGAAGGTCTTAGTATAATTTGTGGATGCAATCAAAATATTTTGTGACTCCGTTATTTAAATTTTACATTTTTTATTCATGATGGGCTTCAAAAGCAACACATTAAATACAAATAATGTATAGGAGGACCTAAATAAGACTTTTAACCATTTGTGTCCAATACATTGCAAATATATTTTATTCATTTTTTATTTCCAAATTTTATACAATTTGATGAAGCTTTGCATTATCCCAATTTACTTATATTCTTTGCACTTTCATGTTACTGTCCATTGATTTTTTTTTTATTTAGTTAAATGATGGGGTCTATCATCTATCATCTATCTATATCTTTGTACATAATTTCATTTTTATATAGAACATATTGATAATATATGTCCAAAATTTTATGAGTATATAAGGAAAATGAATGATTACCTGATTACCTTATCTGATTAATTGAATATCTGATCAATTAAATATATGCCAGAATAAAAATAAATGATATATGCAGACTCCTTATTTCACTTCCTACAAATTATTGCAGACAAAAGATATGAACATGGTACAGAGGAGACAAACTGTCACTAGGCTGCTTATAGACTCATCAGAAATATATCCTGTCAACAGCATATGACTGTAACACATGTGTGTGGTAATCCCTTCACACTATCTCACAGAAACCTGTTGTGTATGACCTCTTAAAAATAATAATTAGCGCTGAACATTTAAAAGTTATTCTTTTATATGAAGAAAAGAACCAATTGAATATGAAGTTAATGGAAGAATATACTTTTCTACCTGAATAATTGTCAACTTTGTATAAGAAAGGGGGGAGGGGAGAATCACAAGTATACTTTAATGGTACAGTTTCTTGGAAATAATTAAGAAAGAATGAAAATAGTTAATCAATACAAGTTTGAAAGTCTATTTCACTGTATAAAATATACTATATCCAAACTTGCCAACTTTTGTTAGAACTCATGCAGAATTAAAAGGTCAGTTCTAATGGGAAAGTGAAGATTAGAGTCTGGAAAAAACGAAGTGGCAAAGTTGGCACCCAAGCACCATCAAAAATTGGCACTCATGCACAAATTACCCTGTCACTATTATGGGTCAACAACCATTTTTGGATTGGTGGGATTGGACATAATTTTGTATTCATCCTTTACCTACCATTTCCATCCCTGGAAATGATTTCCAGACACAGCTTCCTGCTCTGCTTTCAAAGTACTGTTTTCCTATTTTGATCACATCAAGCATTGAGATCAGTTTTGCCTGCAGCACATTATTTTTTTCTAGGTCATCTTCAGAACTTTGATTACTTAGTTCATAGAAGCATAAAACTCTCTCAGCTGATCTAATGGTTGCCATATTTTCTAATATCTTCTAGGGCTCTCTATACATCAGAAGACTAATAGCATTGTAATTATAACACTTGCCTTGCATATAGAATGTTTCATCATGATGCACCAATCAATATATTAAGAAAAAGACCAGTGGAAAACTAGATAGATTAGATAAAAAAAGACAGTTATTTAAAAAGAATTTATGTCATGCCATACTCTGCATATTTGTACATTTTGATGCTTCAGAGATAGAGAGAGATTGACATAGATAGATAGATAGATAGATAGATAGATAGATAGATAGATAGATAGATGATATGCCATGATGATGATGATGATGAGAGAGAATGATGATGATAAAGATAGAGATAGATAAAAAGATAAATGATAGATACTGTAGATGATAAATGATAGAGATAAATAGACACACAGACAGACATACAATATATCTATATCTATATACCATCTATATCTATGTCTATGTCTATATATATATATATATATATATATATATATATATATATATATATATATATATATATATATATATATATATATATATATATATATTATATCTACTGGTCTGTCTCAAAACTTGAAACACTATCTACACACACACACACACACAGAGAGAGAGAGAGAGAGAGAGAGAGAGAGAGAGTATGTCTAGGAGGTTGTAGAAGCTGCAGAATTGTCTAATGGTAGGCCATAATCCAGATTATTGGATCTAATAGTAGCCTGCAATCCATATTGCTTCACATGTTTTTGTCAAAATGTCTCAGTCCAGGCAATATTTTCTTAGGTTGTCTTAAAATCAAGCTGGCCTGGGCATAGGTCAAGAGCAATTTAAGGACACACCATGAAAACACCACTTGCTGGAGAAGTAGCCTTCTCCAGATAAACCTGTAGGCATTAACTCTGTTGATATGGATGTCAGCAGAATTATTGACTAATGTACGACAGATTGAAATAGAAACAAGCACTTGGGCAGATCATAATCCAGTGTCAGTTATTTGGAAAGGACACAAGAGGAGATCTAGATGGACTTTAAATAATATGATACTGAAAGAAAAAGACTTTAAACAGAAAATAGAGAAAGAACTTGTTTTCTTCTTCAAAGAAAATAGAAAAGAGGATACATCCTTACAGAATCTCTGGGACACGATGAAGGCCTACACAAGAGGCTTGATAATAGATTATACTAGGAGAAGAAACAGAAAACAGAAAAAGACATTTAAGACATTAGAGGATGACTATAAAAGACTGGAAAAAGATTTACAGATGTTCCCACAAAAAAGACATTAAAAATAAAATGGATATAATTAAACATAAAATGGGACTAATGGAAAAAGAGGAATTAGCACAAAAAATTAAAAATGCTAAACAGAATTACTTTGAAGATGCAAATGAACCAGGCAAATGGCTAGCTTATAAACTAAGAAAGGAAAGAGAAGCAAGAATAATTAGTCAATTGATAAATAAAGAAGGACAGGTTTGCTATGGAAATGAGGAGAAGAAAAAAATTATACAAGACTACTACAGAAAACTGTACTTTCAAGAGAATATGGAATTAACAGAAGCCTTAAAAAACAGAATGCTGGGAAAGCACTAGGTCTAGATGGTTTGCCAGTGGAATTTTACAAGACTTTTCAGGAAATATTGAATTTTCATCTTTTAGAAGTTATGAATGATATTCGTGAAGCATTGTTTTTGAACTGGGAGAAGATAAAAAGACAATGTTACTTAAAGATTCCAACATGGATATCAACTATTGAAGCTTTTTCTTATCCAATAATATATAAAAAGGAACAAACAGTTAGATATGGGGAGATATTGAATGAAAAGGATGAACTTAAATCTATGCAAGTATTGGAAGCACAAGGTGTAAAAATGAATTGGTTTTCATATTTGTAAATACAATCTAGGTTTGATAAAGACTCTAAGGCAGAAGGTATTTACAGCAATTTGACTGATTTAAATAAAATTTTGATGAATACTGATGAAAAGGTAATTAAAAACTTTATGGACATCAATTAGAATTTAAATTGGAGGAGGAACAAGTCAAAGAAATGATGATTGCTTGGGGGGAAAATTTTGGACATGGGATTGATTTAGAAAAATGGCAAAAATTGTGGTCACAAAATTATAAAATGACAATGCCAACTGCATATAAAGAAAATTTGTATAAGATGTTTTACAGATGGCACTTACCCCTGACGAGACTTGTGATGTTTCAGAATAAATCGGATAAATGCTGGAAATGTCATCAGATACATATTACCATATGTGGTGGACATGTTTGGATGCGAAGAAATATTGGACTAAAATCCACACATGGTTGGAAAAAATGATAAAATAACATATAGACTTTAAACCAGAGATCTTTTTATTGGGAGTCATACCAGACATATACACTGCTCAAAAAAATAAAGGGAACACTTAAACAGCACAATGTAACTCCAAGTCAATCACACTTCTGTGAAATCAAACGGTCCGCTTATGTAGCAACACTGATTGACAATCAATTTGACATGCTGTTGTGCAAATGAAATAGACAACAGGTGGAAAGCATAGGCAGTTAGCAAGACATCCCCAATAAAGGAGTGGTTCTGTAGGTGGTGACCACAGACCACTTCTCAGTTCCTATGCTTTCTGGCTGATGGTTTGGTCACTTTTGAATGCTGGTGGTGCTTTCACTCTAGTGTAGCATGAGACAGAGTCTACAGCCCACACAACTGGCTCAGGTAGTGCAGCTCATCCAGGATGGCACATCAATGCGAGCTGTGGCAAGGTTTGTTGTATCTGTCAGTGTAGTGTCCAGAGCATGGAGGCGCTACCAGGAGACAGGCCAGTACATCAGGAGATGTGGAGGAGGCCTTAGGAGGGCAACAACCCAGCATCAGGAGCGCTACCTCCACCTTTGTGCAAGGAGGGACAGGAGGAGCACTGCCAGAGCCCTGCAAAATGACCTCCAGCGGGCCAGAAATGTGCATGTGGCTGCTCAAACAGTCAGAAACAGACTCCATGAGGGTGGTATGAGGGCCCGACGTCCACAGGTGGGGGTTGTGCTTACAGCCCAACACCGTGCAGGACGTTTGGCATTTGCCAGAAAACACCAAGATGGGCAAATTCGCCACTGGCACCCTGTGCTCTTCACAGATGAAAGCAGGTTCACACTGAGCATATGTGACAGACGTGACAGGGTCTGGAGACGCCGTGGAGAACATTCTGCTGCCTGCAACATCCTCCAGCATGACTGGTTTGGCAGAGGGTCAGTAATGGTGTGGGGTGGCATTTCTTTAGGGGGCTGCACAGCCCTCCATGTGCTCACCAGAGGTAGCCTGACTGTCATTAGGTACCGAGATGAGATCCTCAGACCCCTTGTGAGACCATATGCTGGTGCGGTTGGCCTGGGTTCCTCCTAATGCAAGACACTGCTAGAATTCATATGGCTGGAGTGTGTCAGCAGTTCCTGCAAGACAAAGGCATTGATGCTATGGACTGGCCCGCCTGTTCCCCAGACCTGAATCCAGTTGAGCACTTCTGGGACATCATGTCTTGCTCCATCCACCAACAACATGTTGCACCACAGACTGTCCAGGCGTTGGGGGATGTTTTAGTCCAAGTGTGGGAGGAGATCCCTCAGGAGACCATCCGCCACCTCATCAGGAGCATGCCCAGGCGTTGTAGGGAGGTCATACAGGCATGTGGAGGCCATACACACTACTGAGCCTCATTTTGACTTGTTTTAAGGACATTACATCAAAGTTGGATCAGCCTGTAGTGTTTTTTTCTACTTTAATTTTGAGTGTAACTCCAAATCCAGACCTCTATGGATTACTAAATTTGATTTTCATTGATAATTTTTGTGTGATTTTGTTGTCAGCACATTCAACTATGTAATGAACAAAGTATTTAATAAGAATATTTCATTCATTCAGATCTAGGATGTCTTATTTTTGTGTTCCCTTTATTTTTTTGAGCAGTGTACAATAAAGAACTGAAATATTTGATTGTAAATGTTTTAACAGTGGCTAGAATTGTATTTGCGAAGAATTGGAAAAATGACAAAATACCTTTGCAGGAGGAAGTTATCAAAAAATTATGGACTGTGCTGAAATGAGTAAACTGACATTTGAAATTAGAGAACAAGAAGACAAGCAATTTTATATGATATGGGATTTGTTTTACCAATGGTTGGATAAAAAGGCATGGTAATGTCATAGACTAGATAATTTTGTGATAGAAATTTAATAGACTGATATAAAACATAATATAGATATATATAACTAGTGGTTGAAAGTACAACACAAATTTTAAGATAAAAGTTGGAACATCTCGTATAAAATGATGGAATAAATAGTTTAGTCATGGATGATTAATAACTGATAAATATATAAGCATATGTTAGTTTGACAATGTGAAGACTGATATAAATTGTGAGTAAATGACTACAAAAGGATAGCACAAAAGATATGTAACCAACTGACACACTGTATGTATATAAAATGGAAGATGGTTTTATGTTTTTATGTTTTGTACGTGTATGTTTGTTTTTAAAATTAAAAATTAAAAAAAAAACCTGTTGAGTGTTTATTTTAAGCATCAAGACTATGATTTACAAATTACAGAGGGCAAAAGATAAATCTTTTAACGATCCTTACATCAAACTACTCCCCCAAGAAGAACATAATGAGAACATAAACATAAACATATCTCAAAGAACAAAAGACCAGGAGGCAGAGAACAAGGAACTAATGGCCACAAAAAAAGAGGCACTGAGGCATTTAAATAGAAATAATTGGTATTAAATTTAAATAGGAGCCATACACAAATAAGGGTCATAGAGCTACAATAATCTGAACTTTCAGAAAGTTACAGGAGATTGAGTACTATGCATTCAGAAGATGAGGCCACAGTAAGGCAAACAAATGAAAATAGCCTTGCTCACTAGAAAGTAAAGCATAAATCAGGTACTAAAATTCAGAACTTTCTAACACTACCCATACAGTGCCTGAAAATTTACCTTAGGGGGGAAATGTTACTATGGATACTTTCTGCAATAATAATATAACAAGGGGCAATTCTCATCATATCCTATTCATGCCATCATTTTCAACTTGAAAAATCTTTTTGAGCCATCCAATTGTCATTATATTATTATCCATAAAGGGTAATCATGTTAAAATGGAGCTTGTATAAGATAACCTCCAGTTGTAATTAAATTGCAAGCTAACTGATACAGGAGTTCACATTTCTGTGAAAATACATGTCTCTGTTCTTTGATTTCCATATCTGAATGGAGTTAGATCCAGAGCATCAAATTCAATAAAAAAAAACCTGAAAGTATAGTAAATTCATACTAAATGAATGATCATAAACCAGAGTTCCATCCAAAATGTGATGCAATTTTACGCATCTCAAATGCACAGCACAGATAGGTGCAGCGAATCCAGAAATCATCTCAATGAATAGATCTCTCTATGTAACTTTCTTTCCCAATCAGAAATCTATTCCTGTCTGAAATCATAAAGGTTATTAAGCATGGGGAGGAGATGAATTTTGTTCAGTTTGGAGAAGGGGTTACAAGCTGTACAGATCTTCTCTACAGCCATGACCTAATGGGAATCCAATTATATATCTGTATTGTATCAGTGATTCACTAGAATCTCAGTTTGTAGCACATCATCCATGCAGGTAATTGCTAGGAATGTAAGTTAGGGCAAGATTGCACAGCATTTGTTTGTGGCCAGTAAGCCGGTGCCATGGTGTGATTGGTTTCTTGCTGAGCTAAATTCCAGAGCTATCACTTTGAAAAGTTCAGATTGTCAATTAAGGTGTATATAGGTGGTATATGGGTAATGAACCTCCTGCTGGGACTAGATTAGTTGTGTAGACATAGCTGACTTGTGCATAAATATGGGAGTCATTTCTCAGAGCAGGTAAAGCATGCATGAAAGACAAGCTACAACCGCACTGCACTCACTGCATTGCATCTTATCAACTCTGCTTGCAATAGATTTACAGAAAGCATTTATTGAACAGGGCCCAAGAGGAGTTTTGAAATAATAAAAACCCAAAAACATGCTGTAGAGGTTTTCTGTATACAAGAACTGATGTGTAAGATTAATGAGTTCATTCTTTACAACTTTTCATTTGTAAAAATATTTAGTTTTGATTGTGTTCTTACATTGATTTGAAACAAACAATCAGCATGTTCTATTTTATCCTGTTTCTTCCTTAATCTGGTTTTTAATCTGCACATAAAATGAATTCCATTTATTTGCATTTTTTACCAGAACATACATTTAACATGTGTTTTATTTTAAAATATTCATGTTCATAAGATCGTTATGATCAAATATACATTTTATGTCATTGTGTGTTTTTTTTAAATAAACTGAGCCTTTGTCATCAAATGCATTCAGAATTCAAAAAATGCATAATCAGATGGCAACCTTTGTTTGCTTTGAAATATAGATCTGGCAGAATTCATAAGCACTGGGGCCACAAAAACCTGCTTCTAATAAGAGATACACTTTTACAAAGCTTTGATTGAAGCAGATTTGTAAATTGAAGTGAAGACCTGCTTTGAAGTAATAAATCAATAAAGTTGGGTGACACCAACTCTCTTTGGAGCTTTCAGAAGCACATCAAAGCTTCTTTGGTTCTGCTGTTTCAGGGATTCTTATTGACTACATAATAGAGACCTAGTTTGGTCTATAGTGGTTAAGGCACCAGCTAGAAACTGGGAAATCATGAGTTCTAGTCCCATCTTAGCCAGGAAAGCCATCTGGGTGTCCTTGGGTCGGTCATTTGCTCTTATCCCAATCCACTTTATAGGGTTGTTGTTGTAGTAAAAATACTGTAAGAGGAAGAAGGTATGTTGGAAATGTTCATTACCTTGCATTATTTGTAAAAATAAAAAAGTGGAATACAAATACAAAATAAAATAATAATAAAACAAACAAACAAACAAATAATTAAATAAATAAATGGCATAAGTACCAGAACTAAATCTTGTGGCACCTCAATATTTTCCCTAATATGATGAACCACTAACACTTTTTGAATCAATTATATATCATAATTATACTATGTTATTCAACCCATACCTAACTAGTTTGCTAATCAGAATATTGTCAGATTTTATTATCACTTTTAGTAAATACTTCCTTGAAATCAGACTATATCATATATCTGTAGCATTCATACAATCTACTAAGGAAATTACCTGGTTAATAAAATGTGTAAGGTTAGTCTTCTAATATTTGTTCTTGATTAATATTGCTACATTATTTTCAGGATGCTTATATTTGTATTTTATATCTATTTATTTGTGAATGAAATTTCTCCACTGACATTTTGATCTGTTCTAGTGTTGTCAGCCTGGCTGGTCTATAGTTTATTTATTTTATTTATTTATTTGATTTGCCAATTGTTTACAAGATAATAAGTATAAGTGTATACATAGTTGTGAATACATGAAATGGGTACATATAAGAAAAATAAAAGAAGAATAAGAGAAACAATAGGACAGGGACGGTAGGCACGTTGGTGCGCTTATGCACGCCCCCTACAGACCTCTTAGGAAAGGGGTGAGGTCAATAGTAGACAGTCTAAGGTGAAAGTTTTTGGGGTTTGGGGAAGAAACTACAGAGTCGGGTAGAGTATTCCAGACATTGACCACTCTATTGCTGAAGTCGTATTTCCTGCAATCAAGTTTGGTGTGGTTAACTTTGAGTTTGTATCTATTGTGTGCTCTTGTGTTGTTATGGTTGAAGCTGAAGTATTCATTGACAGGTAGGACATTGCAATGTATGATTTTATATACCATGCTTAAATCAGACCGAAGACGGCGTAATTCAAGGTTTTCTAGTTCTAGAATTTCTTTCTAGAAGTTCTTTGTATTTTCCTTCCCACTCCCCCCCCTTTTTTTTTTCCTTTGAGAAACAGCCTTATGTTTCCCCTTTTGCAGTTTTCTGGCATTTTATCAGATTTTTCAAGAATAATACATAGGTCTGGGCCAGATTGCCAAAGATCACAGTAATTTTTTGCTAATGACTTTGACAATTAATTGCCCTGCCGGACTGACATCTGTATTATCAAACTGGTGCTCAGAATATCTTACATCTTCTTGATCTCACCATGCTCCCAAGGTTACAATAAGGGTTAGCAATGATTGGTTTATCACAAATTTCACTCTTTATGAAGACAGACTGCTGAATCCAATGTTCCCCTTTTCCTCTTATGTATTAAAGATTTATGTAAGTAATGATGAAAAATTTATTGGTTCTCTATGAAATGAAGTTGGGAGAATTCACTGAAGTTATGGGCAATTTAGATATAGAGCCACTTTGGTCTAGCATTAGGCTAGAAAGCAGGAGACCATGAGTTCAAGTCCTGTCTCAGCCTTGAAAGTCAATTGGGTGACTTTGGTTCCATCACAAGATTGTTTTGGGGAAAATAGTTTAATTTACTTTATTGTCCTTGCACCTCATACAAGGAAATTAAATGCCATCTTCAATGTACATTATAACTATAAAAATAAAACACATGGTTAAGTCAGACTTTTGACTTGGTCTACTGTCAAATCTGGAGATATCACTTCGTTAATTTCATTTTTGATTGAGGAACAGTCACAAATCAGTAAGACATAGTGTGCTATCTGATGTTTAGTAAGACATAATGTGCTATCTCCTTTGTAAATAACCAAATAAAGAATTATATTTGAAGTAAAGATTTTTGAAATATCTGTAATGAGAACAGATCCATTCATATTCACATAAATATTCTCTCCTACCTCTACCATGTGTATGTATAACAAGGACTGTGGACATTTTAGGCAATTATGCTAGTGAAACTGAACATGACATCCTTTAATTTAGTTTCTATCTATTTTACTGAGTGAAGAGTTCTTCACAGCAAATTGTTCATTTTTATTAATTGGTATGGTGAACTGGTATGGTCAATAATTGGTATGGTCATGAACCCATATTACATTCTTTGAAATCTTTCCTCTTATGATATACAAATTAACAAATCACTTATGAAACAAAGGGAACTTGTTCCTTCTTTTACACTGCCAGGTGGTGAGAGACTGCAGAGTGAAAAAAACTGTGTGGTGTGTAATCAGCGAAATCCAAAGGAATAGCAAAAGTGATGTTTCAACATATTCTCAAAACATTTTCTTATTTTTAAAGGACAAGCAGACCTGAAAATTGAATAACTTTGCTGATTTTGCATTTTTTTTTTGGATCAGAGACTCCATTGCGTAAAGAGGTAAGAGACATCTGCTTGGAGAACAGTTGGGAAGATGAAAAGTATGACAATATTCTTCATTCAGATATACTATAGCTATTAAGTAAGATTAGCAGTAAAAGAAAGTTACATCAAATGTAATGAATATTTTGTGTTTGTTACAAATCATAAACATGATAATAGTTCTGGGTATTTGAACCAATTCAGGATCTGACCACACATAAACTTTTGCTAATTTTATTACAGTATTTTTCTTCCGAACACTCCCCCATCCCCAATTATCTCTTTAACAAGGTCTGGATTAATAAGAATCATTGAAGGGAAATGCGTGTTTTTTTATTTTTTTTACCATGAGTGCATTTGAAAAGCAGACTAAAAATTATAAGACAGTATTCAACAATGTTGACTTGGCTATGTATTTTTTTCCTTTGATGCCTTCAGTTTTTGACTCCTGAGTTTTCTATATATATTTTTTCTTTTGATTCCTTCAGTTTTTGACTTCTGGCAACTGCCTGGATAAGTATCTGCAGGATTATTATTTTTTTGCAAGATTTTACATAGATGGTTAACTGTTGTCTGCTTCTTAGGGCTGACAGAAAGTGACTGGCCCAAAGTCATCCAGTTGGCTTTAAGTCTAAGGCAGGGTTAGAACTCATGGTCTCACAGTTTTTAGCCTGATGCCTTAACCACTACACCAAACTGGCTCTTTGCCACAGAGTTGACACTATATAACTTTTAAGACCTGAGACTTATATGGCCTTTTTGCCAGTCAGACCTCATCTCTTCAATGTTTTTTCTTCACAAATCTTTAGAAATATTTTTTTTTAAATAATGGTAACAATACATCTGCCTAGCCCGGGTCCTTGGGAAGGACTCAGTAGGTGCATAAAAATACCAGATCTAATCTAAACAATCATATTATTATGACCAATCATAATAATTCATATTCTTGATAGCACTGCAATATAATAGCATGTATCATAATGGAACACACTTTGCTACTGCATTTTGTTTTCTTCAGATATTTAGAGTTGGACAATGAGAAATCTAGTCCTCTCATACTGGTGAGAAATCTGTCATTGAAAATCTAGTAGGCAATCAAAATTGTGTGTGAGGGAGAAAAGGGAGGGGAAGAGAGAGAGATAGTAAGAAAGATACTTTTCTTCTGAAGCATCATAGGATTCTTCTAGCTAAATGTCAGCTTGAACCTTCCATAAATGCAGAACATTTTGTCTTAAAGTTATTGGGAAGTAAAAAATAAGATTATGATTTTTTTCCCGAACTTGTACTGAACAGCTGTGATTTGAGGAAGGAAAAAGCTAACCTAATGTAGAGGTTCCAGATTTAGTTTAGGTTTTTATCCTGTGCCTGTGATTTATGCTCAGTCTCCTCAATATGAAATCAAATGACAAAGCTACCTCATGGCAACACTATAAAATAGGAGCAATTTTGTTTACTATTTCTGCCCTTGGTCTTATATTTCCTCAAATAGCAGCTCTTCTGTCAATACAAGATCATAGCTATGACCCACAAGAAATGAATTTGTCGGAAGGGTGCAATAAAAAATAGGGAAAGGGATAGATATCCAAGGACAGGGGGAAAAAGGACCAAGAGGGGGCATATCATGTTTACTTTAAAAAAAATTGAATGAATGGTTCAGCAGAATGCCTATAATCCAGTCCTCTATGCACAATTCATTTATTAGTTTCTTGCAATGGGGAAAGCTAACCAAATATAGGAAGGATGATAATAAATGGGCCTCTGTTTAGGAAAACATTTTGGATTTAGGTGTGAACCAGATATTTCATTTCAACCCTAGATCAGCTTGTGCTATTGCATAAAATCATTTCTCTTGCATTTTTATTTTTCATATGAAGTAATTATATACTGTATATATCATATTATTCTTGACTCACAATTAGGAAGCTCTGAGTTCGATCCTAGGTAGAGACAGGTATTTCTCTCTCTGGGCAGAAGAGAATATATCTGCTGAACAAAACTCCGCATTGGCGACAGGAAGAGCATCTGTCCAGTAAACACTGGGCTCCATTCATTTGCCCAGACTCTACCCCACAAGGGATTAGGGGATCATTAAAAGAAGATGATATATATTATATTATTCAGTTACATAATTAAGGATCCGCTAAAAGGAACAGCAACATCCCCAAAACAATGTTCTTACATTATCCTTAGTTCTATCAAACTAAGATAGAAGAACTACAGAAGAACTAAGTAATAACTACAAATGTTTGCATAATTAGTGATCTGAAGATAATATTCTTTATTCCCATGTCAGTTTGTATAAATGTGGAGAGAAATTAGACTGAGCAGGAAGAAAATGAACAGTTTTGGATGAGAATATTGACTCTTCTTTTAGGTTCCAACTTTCAAAGAAACAAGTAACATACTCCACAAATAAAACAGAGGTAAAGAAATGCAAATTTTACAACTAAAGAAATGAATGAACATGTCCATTAGGTAAAATTTCATATTTCCAGAATGTAGAATTCCCAGTGCTTCTAAGGATACCTTTGTATGTCGGCTTTGCACCTTTGGTGCTAAGCCTCCACGATTCAGTGGTTCATCCACGTACAACACTGACAATCATTTATTTCTGATTCAGAAATAGTTGTGTCAATGCACCTGAAGCACTACAAAACTTTGAAGTATTCTAAAGTATTGCAAAGCTAGGAGTTTAGTTTGGGTTTAGTTTAGTTTGTGTAGAATTAATAAGTGAGCTGTTTCCTTATTTTAAAAAAATCTTAGTTTACTTTGCCTTTACTGTAAAAGGAATGATGAATTTTTTTCTAGTTCTCCACATGGGAACTACAGGCAATCCTCATTTACTGACTGCTTCAGACAGTAATCATTTCCAGATACAAAGCTAATAAAAAAGCAACTTTGTGAACGGTGTCTTCATTTATACCCTTCACAGTCTCTTTCTCTTCTCTTCTCTTCTCTTCTCTTCTCTTCTCTTCTCTTCTCTTCTCTTCTCTTCTCTCTCTCTTTGTCTCTCTCTCACACACACAAAGAGGGAGGGAGGGAGGGAGGGAGGGAGAGAGAGAGAGAGAGAGAGAGAGAGAGAGATGGACCTTAATTAGTTGATTATAACCTGCTGGCTTACAGCTGCTGTCAACACTAAGAAGACACAAATCAGTTTCACATTAAAGGATTTTGCTTGCCTCCTTGCAACAAGTGCACTAGACAAACAGCCAGTGCTAACACATTCCTTTCAATGTCTATTCCTCATTTTGTGTCTGCTTACTCTCTTGTAATCCTTTCCTCTCCAATGAATGTAAATATAAACATCAATTCTCTATTTACCAATTAATGCAGCACATCTGTGAGCACTCCCTGGGGAGCAGGGGAAAATAGCTATAAGAGTTGCCCTTTTACTTGGTTTCCTTGTGGGTCAAGTTTTGGAATTTTTTTCTGTTGTTTGGGCTCATATCTTTCTAATGCTGTAAAGGAAAGGAAAGCTGAGGCAAAATTTAAGTGCAAATGCAATGACATCATTTCTCACTTATCAACTGGTTTGCTTAGTAACCAAGCCTCTATTTCCAACTGCAATCACTAAATGAGGACTACCTACAGTAGGATTGTTTTGCTTTAACAGACAGTATGAAGTGGGTTGGAGGTGGGAAATAGTTGACATTAATCCCTTCAGCGTGAAGAGGAAATGGTATTTTGATGTAATTGTTTGGAGCCAATTATTCTTAGTGTAAGGGCCTCATGGCTATACTTGATCCTATAGATGCATTAATTTCAATCTAATAGCATTTGTATTACTTTATAATATCATGTAAGAGCTTTGTAACAATAAGATTTTTCATCAAATGCTTTTTCCCACAAATCAGTAGATCAGTTATAACTTAATGATAGTACTGACATTTGTAATGATCAAGCCTGGCACATAATTTTGAACATCTCCCAATACTTGCTCATTTCCCATTGTACTTTCTTCTCTACACATAAAATGAAACTCTAGGCATAGGTATCCAGCATTCAGAAAAGTTGGAGCTAAAATCATCTGCTTTTATAAAACAAGGGTATTTTATACATAAAAATAATCATTCATTGATTTCAGTGAACCTCACGAGATCAGCTAAATCTGACCAGTTTCCTTGAATGTCCCTTCAAAAGATTTACATGTCTTCTATAGTTCTTATGCCGCTACAGACAAAAAAGCAATCCTGTAGATTTTGACCCAATTTTTAATTGTCTTGGTTAAATTTTAATCTTGACTATTCATATAAGAGAACCACATTTAAATAAACATGAATGAAAGAGCCTGCAACTTGTCCATCTCTGGTCAATTTTCAAAACTAACTTTATTTTAATACTGTCAATATATCTTATATTAATCAACATCTAATACTCTAACCTGGAACAATGAATGACCAATTTCTCAATGAAGCCCATGTTTTCTGAGCTACCAGCCACATTTGTGTCCTATTGGCCTTGTATTGTAGCCAATAAAGCCATTATTATAGACTTTTCATGTAAACTGAAGCTGTGAATTAATAATATTTAATATTTTATCAATTTCAGATTGGAACCTATTGTCTGAGGCTAATGTTCCAACATTGGAAATTCTGACAAGAAGAAGAACGAAAAACAAAGGTGGAAGGGTGAGAAGAGGCTCTAGATTTAAAAGGTGTTAATACCTCTGCTGTTTATTCATTAGTTTAAATGATGCAAAAATGTACAAGATTTCTTTTTAAAAAAAACAAGAGAACAGAGAAATGCTAATACCTTTATATCTATTCTGCCATCTGATGTTGATAAGGTTTTTGTAATCTTCAGCCTCAAGCATTAGAAAATTCCATGAGTCTTCTTAACTTAGGTCACTGCTCAGATCTTCAGGCAATGAGGAAAAAAGAAAATTAAAAGACAACATTATCTGAAAATACCAGTCTGGTTATCAACTATTGAAGCATTCACATATCCAGTAATATACAAAACGGAACAGTTAGATATGGCAAAATATTGAATTAAAAGGGTGAACTTAAATCTATGCAAGAGTTAGAGGAACAAGATATAAGGATGTAAGGTTTTCATATGTGCAAATATATTCTAGATATGATAAAGACTCTAAAACAGAAGGTTTTTATGATAAATTGACTGAATTAGATAAAATTTTGACAGGTACTGATGAAAAGGTGATTAAAAAAAATATGGATATTTACTAGAGGTTAAACTAGAAGAAGAACAAGTTAAAGAAACAATGATTGCTTGGGGGAAGAATTTTGGATATGGGATTGATTTAGAGAAATGGCAAAAATTGTGGTCTTGCAATTATAAAATGACAATGTCAACAGCATATAAAGAGAAATTGTATAAGATGTTTTACAGGTGGCATTTACCCCCTGCAAGAATAGCAAGAATGTTTAAGAACAAATTGGAGTAATGTTGGAAGTGTCATCAGATACCTGGATCATACTATCATATGTGGTGGACGTGTGCTGAGGCTAAAAGATATTGGACTAAAATCTACAAATGGTTGGAAAAAATGACAAAAAACACATAGATTTAAAACCAGAGATATTTTTATTGGGCATTATACCTGAAATATACAGTAGAGAATTGATATACTTGATTGTAAATGTATTAACAGCGGCTAGAATTGTATTTGCTAAAAACTGGAAAAATAAGAAAATTCCAATAGAAGAGGAAGTTATTAATAAAATAATGGAGTGTGCAGAAATGAGTAAATTGACATTTGAAATTGTCAAGAAAATAAACAATTTTATAAGATATGGGATTTATTTTATCAATGGTTAGATAAAAAAACAGGGAAATGAAATATTTTATAACATTATATAACATAAGTATAATAGAATTGTAGAGATAAAATAATTTAAGGATATACTACTATTGAATTGATTAATGATGATGAAATGAATGTTATAATGTAAGTTAAGTTAAAATGGTGATCAGCTCGCATAAAATGATGGAATGTTAGTAATAGTCTAGTAAATGATCAATAATGACAACAATATACATATATATAATTGATTGATAATATGACGATTAATATAAATCAGAGAGGAAAGACTAGAGATTATGCACAAAAGATTTGTACCAACTGACACACTGTATGTAACTGAAAGATGGTTTTATGTTTATGTAATGTTTATGTCTGTGTAAAAAATAAAATTTAAAAAGAAAAAGAAAAACAACATAAGAAAAAGAAGAAAGGAAGGAAAGGAAGTCTAGATATATTATCCCTAGTGTAATAGAATGCAGATAGTCCTCAACTTATGACAATTGAGCCGAAAATGTATGTTGCTAAATGAGAAATTTGTTAGGTGAGTTTTGCCCCATTTTACAACTTTTCTTGCCACATTTGTTAAGTGAATCACTGCAGTTGTTAAGTTAGTAACACAGTTGTTATGTGAATCTGGCTTCTCAAATGACTTTCCTTGTCAGAAGGTTGCAAAAGGATCCCGGGACATAGCAATGTTCATAAATATGAAACAGTTGACAAGCATCTGAATTTTGATTATGTGACAGTGGGGATGCTGCAACAGGCTTAAGGGTGAAAAATGATCTTAAGTCACTTTTTTCAGTGACTGTTATAACTTTGAACAGTCACTAAATGAACTGTTGTAAGTCAAGGACTACCTGTCCAGTAATCAAAGTTGGCTCAATTTAAGCAAACAATTTATATTGGGTGTTTAAACTAATTGCAGTACTGAACAGTTAAGTAATTCAACTACAAAGTAGAATTTTGAAATGAACTTTGCAGCAGGGTGAAGATTCAGTGAAAACAATAGCTTGAAAACAATTCTATAGTGGGTTTAAAAAAAAACCCTATGGCAAAGCAGTTCCATGATAGTGATGAACAAAAAGCAAAATGATTAGACTGACGTCCTTCTTCAGGAAGGCAGCAGAGTCACAACGGGAGATGGAAAAATATGATTCATTGAATTGGTTGGAGAAAGGCTGCCTCAGGCACTCTTTCTTTCCACTGCATGCTGTGTATGTGTGTGTTGAGAGACAGAGAGAGAGAGAGCATGTGTGTAAATATGCAACAAATGGCCCCTGTCAATGCAAATCCACTATGCACAAGGACTATGTTCTTTTTACAAAAGGATATGATAATATACTACTGTTAGTATGTTAGTGAGATATGAATACAGAGAGAGGGGGAGAGGGAGGGGGAGAGAGGGAGAGAGTTCTCACAACTTTGAAGAATGGTATGCCATAGCTGCATACAGGTAATCTTTGACTTGGCCACATTTGGGGCCGGAACTTCAGTTGCTAGGAAAGATTTAACCTGGAAATAAGGAGAAACTTTCTGACAGTGAAAACAATCAACCAATGGAACAGCTTGCCCTTGGAAGTTGTGGGAGTGCCATCCCTTGAGACTTTCAAGAAGAGATTGGATTGCCATTTGTTAGAAATGGTGTAGGGTCTCCCACTTGGGTGGGGGGTTGGACTAGATGATCTACAAGGTCTCTTCCAACTCTGATTATCTGTTATCTGCTAAGCAGTGCTGTTATTAAACAAGTCATATCCAATTTTACAACCTTTTGGCTGTGGCTTTTGAGTTAGATGCATCATGCAGGTTAGATTGATCATGCAGGTTGTTAAGCAATTCTAGCTTTCCTTGTTGACTTTGATTGTTGGAAGCCACCTTGGAAGATAAGAAATGACCATGACCCCGGGGTGCTGTAGTTGTCATAAATATGTGCCGGTTGTCAACTCCCAAAGTTTGATTACATGACCAAAGAGATATTATAATGATCTTAAGTGCCAGAACAAGTTGTAATTTTGTTTTCAATGCCATTGTATGGTTGTTAAGCAAATGCTTTTGTAAATTGAGGAATATCTGTATCTGCTTTATGTATTAGTGCATACATTCCTACTGGTGTATTTGCTATTGAACAAATTTTAATCTGTGTTGTTGACTTGATTGTAATGAAACCAAGATGTTGGTACTTTTAATACTCAATCCTGCCTCTCAACCCAGCTGATTTTAAAACTCTATTATCTTGATGTTTAGGACATTTTATACATTTATTCTGGGAATGAAGCAATATTACAGAAGGAATGTTAAGCAGTCATGTGGGATCCATACAAGAATTCAAAACATACCGAAATAATATTATGATCAAACCAGAATGATTCTACTGGGTTTTATGGACAAAGAATTAGAAAAGAAATATGGGAAATCAGTATTGTTTATGGTAACTGTGGCAAGATTATTGTATGCAAAAAGTTGGAAAAGCAATGAAATACTTACAGAAGAAGGTTGGATTGTAAAATTAACTGAACTTACAGAAATGATGATTAGGCTGATCAAAGAAAAAATTAATGGAAACTTTTTTTTGAAAGACTAGACACTTCACAAGGCTGTTGTGGAGAAAATAGGATGAAAGAGTATTATTTATGTTTGCCGCCTTGAGTTCTTTATAACAGATAACAGACAATCAGAATTGGAAGGAACCTTGTAGGTTATCTAAGTCCAACACCCTGCCCAAGCAGGAGACCCTACACCATTTATGACAAATGGCAGTCCAATCTCTTTTTGAAAGTCTCAAGTGATGATGCTCCCACAACTTAAAGTAATAAAAGGTGGGATAAAAATAAATTAAATAAATTAAATTAAATTAATAATTGCTATTTGAATAGAAAAATGGGTAGGAGATATAATTGCAGACCTTTTTTCTTTTCTTTTCCTTTCTTTTTCTCTATTTTGGTGGAATTGCTTGTGAATGACCACAATGGGCCTCAAGTTGCATAACTCACCACATCTCTTTTTCTGTTCTCTATGCATCCATTGATTTTTAAAAAGAAAAAAGAAAAAATCTTTATTTAGTCCTTTATGTCTGAGGATTCTCCCAAACTCTAGATATGTGATTTTGCAGAGATTTGGATACAGTAAAATGTTGACGTGCAAAGTTTTCCCCATGATACATCTTTTTTTTTTTTTTTTGCCTTCCTAGCATTTTCCTGCAAGTGAAGATTCTGCTTTTTTTTTTCAGATAAACTAAGTGCTGGTTCATTGGCTTAGACAGAAGCTGACCAACTGGCTTATTGAACAAGCCTTAGTGAAGTGGGCTGAGTGAGAAGGACTGGATCAAAGTCACCCAACTGGCTTTTATGCCTAAGGCAGGACTAAAACTCACGGTGTCCTGGTTTCTAAACTAGTTCCTTAACCACTAAATTAAACTGGCTCTCCACCAAGACATCCTTGGGAATGAAACTCAAAGACTTAAGGAGCATTAGGACTTTAAGGTCAGGAATAAAGTTGTGATTTTCCATCCTCTTCCATGAGAGCATAAAGGTGATCAAATACTTAGAATCCTAGATTCAAGTAATTCATTAAACTAATGCCTCAAAACTGTCTGTGGCATCCTTTTTGCCCAAAGAAATGAAGATTTTTAGCTATCTTTTGGCAACTCAGTATGATGCAATTTCATTTAAAGAAGATAGAAAAGAAAGGTGAATATACATGTCTCAAGATAACGTAGCAGGATCCAATCTGGGGCCAGACGTTTTGTCTTCCGAGCTTTTGGACTTGTGCTGGAGCCCATCTTCAAGGAACTTCTCTCTAGTCCTCTAGCTAGAGACAAGTTTCCTGAAGAAGGGCTTCAGCACTAGTCTGAAAACTCAGAAGACAAAACCCCTGGTCCCAATGACCAACCCAGATTGGATTCTGCAAAGAAAATGGTGTAATTTTAGTACCGTAATCACTATTCTCTGGAATTACAGTTGGTAGATCTGCTGGAGTTGGCTTGAATACATGCCAGTAGTGGGTTTTGCATAATATAACCCATGCAATACTCTTCACTGAGACAAGGAGATTATATAATCTGTCATATCAAGACACTTCAAGTAACCTTGAAATCTGTTTGCTGTTTTTGGCTTCTCCCACAAGTAGTTAGAAGCAGTTAGATGAGTAGCTTCCTTAGATATTGAATTGTAGCATTTATCCTGTTGCAATTCTATAGCAGCATGTTGTGACAATTTTATCATGCTTTTATCCTAATTAAATATTTTATCTCATCTATTGTGTTGTCTATATGCTTTATATACTGTTCTGACCTAGGCTTTCCAAGATCATGAAGCAGACTCCTCGTCCTGATAAAACCCCTTTTATTTAGGTTAAAGTGAATTCCTCTCCAGCAAAGTCCGGGCAAACAGTCTTTCATGAAATTTCACAACTACAGACCTTTATCAAGCTTGAAGAGTTGCCAGGCCGATAGCTTCCAAATGGCACGCTGTAGCAGAAATTACTTGGCAAGAAGTCAGGAACAGATCTTCAACCTAATGAATTGAACTAATTACTTCCTGCAAACACCAGTCCCCCTTTGCTCTTCTTTATTCCCTATGGGAGGGGCCATTCACCGTTCACCTGTGCCGTTATTCCCGAGTCAACCCTTGTTCCTTAACTGTTCCCTTCTCCTGGCAGCTCTGCACATGCACACACTGGGAATAGGCTCCAGCTATTCTTCTGTCCCACTGATCTCTGACTCCAAAGGCAGCTGATAACTGTCAGATGGCCCTGGCCCCATCTCTCTCTCTGATGCAGAGCACTCATCAGAGCCTTCCCCAGACTTCAGGATTGGCCCATGTTCCTCCCCAACCTCCTCACTGTCTGAGTCTGCCACCAGCTCTGCTGGTGGGCCATAACATATACAGGTATTTGTTGATGCTTTATCTGTCTGTCTATCTATCTATCTATCTATCTATCTATCTATCTATCTATCTATCTATCTATATTTACATATTGGTTAGTGTTGTATAACAGTGGTTGCATGGCCTATATAAAGGCCACATGCTAAATAATAAATAATTTATCTAGCACAGTTATCTTGTACTTGCAACAACATTAAGAAGCTTATGAACAGGTTCAGTCCTGAGTACAAGCCACTGAGGACATTGAGGAACAATGTAGAAATGGGTATAAACCAGAAGACATTGAGGAGCTGGTAATCAGAGCAGAAGAAACGAAGCAACATGGTTGCTTTGCTTATCTGTTTGAAGCAGGAAAGGACTTCCTTGCTCAAGTCTTTGTTCACAGGAATCTGTGTCATTAAAAAAAAAATGTATAGGCTCACATTCCAATGCAAGTTGATAGGCTAAACTCATAGTTCATTCATATGGATAATCGAAGTGTTTCTGCCACTAATTGATTTGAAGAGAAACTCACTCTTTCCATCTAGTGAGTCAGACAGTTGGTTTGTCTAGCCCCATCTTGTCTTCTCTATCTGTTAGCAGCTTTTCAAGGTTCCACAGGAATATTTTTAGCCTACTTAGAAAAGCTGGGAACTGAACTGAGACCTTTTTCATGTAAAGCATCTGTTGTAACACTGAGCTACAGCTCTTCCTCAAAGAAAGAGCCATCTGTGCCATTAGAGAAGATGTTGAGATGAAGTCATTTTTTAAAAAAAATGGAATAATTGGTTAATAAGCCAAGCTTTATTGACAATTTAATAGATGCCAAAGGAAAAGTTCATCTATTGGTGTGTCATCAGGAGCTCATTGATCTGGCATATGGGGGTCAGAATTTTTGGGCTCAAAATTAATAAGTAATACTTTGAAACAAAATGTATTAAAATAGTAAAGATAGTGCATAATTAAAAAAAAAAAACATTTTCCTGTCTGAATTTGTGAGGAGAAAAAAAATATTCTTGTTAGAACATCTCTCACCAGCACCTTAAGAAGAGAACATATAAGTGTTGATGGACAAATTTTCTTTTAAAAATGAGATTAATAAAAATAGTTAAACAACACAAAATTTAACTTACATTGCTTAAATTACTAACTGCAGCAGACAGAGGCAAGTGTCTATAATGATAGCTGGTTTTTTTTTTTTTTTTTTTTAAAAAGGAACAGCTGTCATCACTCTTTCAGAAAACAGTCTCAAAAGTATTCTTTGTGTTTTCAAAAAGAAAAGAAAGAAAGAGTAACATTTGTACAAGTTTATCGAGAATTGTATTAACCGTATTAGGTTTAACATTATTTCAGGAAAAAAAATTTTTAAAGGCTATGTATGTTAAATAGTTCCACAACTGGATCATTTGGATCTATTGGAGTTCTCTAAAATCTCATATTCTAAGATCTGATATTCAAGTGACCATATATATGGTACAAAATAGACCAACAAAAGAGCATACATTAGGAAAAGTAATTTCTTATCTGACTTTTATTATGAGAAAGTGTATTAGATTTTTTTTTTAATATGCATCCTTTGCTACTTTACAAGTAACTCAAACAGCAAACATACCTAATATTTTTTTCCTCCTCCTGTTTCCCATAAAAGATGGGCTGGGTTGAGAGAGAGTGACTGGCTCAAAGTCACCCATCAGGCTTTCAGGCATAAGACAGGACTAGAACTCATTGTTCCTGATTTCTACCCCCACCTCCTATTCTGAGGAAAGAAGTGACAAGGCTTTATGAGACCAGAGACCATATAAATTTGAGTTTAAATACTTTATTTGGGCAAATGTGGTTTACGCACAAGGAATTTGTCTCTGGTGCAAAAGCTCTCAGTGCACACGGAAAGCAGAAAAACAATAATCATGGTAATAATGTCAATAAGAGGGGAAAATAAGAAAGATAATGGAGGATACATAATACTATAGCTATACTACATGGGAAAACACACAGACATTAGACAGCACTTTGAAAATTAGGTGTTCAGCAGAGTAATGGCCCAAGGTTAAAACAAAAAACAAAAAAACCTGTCCCTGTGTCTAGTTTTTTTGGCCTGCAATGCTCAGCAGCGCCATCTTGCTTTATTTCTTTGTTACCATTCTTCCATGAGGCAAACTCTGATAGATCCTGGTTTGTTCTGGGAATGAAGAAATTCAGCAACATATTTCTATAAAATTGGCAGCCGTTTTTAAGGCAAAGTGGAAAAGCTTTTCAGTAGAAATAGAACTTCATGTGACATTATAGACTGAAGCCTTACACGTGGACTTATTTCTCAACAAATACGTTGTGGAATGGCTCTGCAAGTTAATTTCCTTAATATCATAAAAAAGATGAAAACAGCATAGCCAGGATCTTTAAGAGATTGGTTGTTGAAGATCAGACAGTAAAAGTCAAGATCAAATTATACTTTACATTGATTGTATAACAAGGAGCTCCCTTTGTGATGAGGTCAAGCATCAGTTTACTCATGTGAATTTCTGAATCTCTTTAAGCAGGCTGAATATGAGTTTTAATAAACTCAGCCATCCAATTTGGTAACAGTTGCTAACAAGGCTAAAGAGGATCAAAAGTAAGGTGAAAATTAGTGTTTTATTAAGCGTTTAATAAGAAGGAGTGGGGATGAGTTGCATATCAGATTGCTGAGGGAAGTGGTTCGGGTTACGCTCTGTTCTGGCATCAGCATAGTAACAACTCTGGCCTTTCCAAGATTCTGCCTGGCGCTGTGGAAGACCTTCAGTTTGAAGTAAACCTGGAAGCGTCTTAGTTAGACTCAGCAAATTAAATTCACTGGTTAAGAAAGACTGCAGATGTTTTCTGCAAAAAGATTGTGCATCCGTTGTTTGTTTCTCCTTTCGTTATTGCTGCTCACCTTTCACATTTCTGTTTATTGGTTAGATAACTAAAAGCTACAACGAACTGGCTGAATTGCTACACAAGCCTTAATCCTGATGTTTTTAGTGCACAGAATGTATTTATTTATTTATTTATTTATTTATTTATTTATTTATTTATTTGATTTGCCAATTGTTTACAAGATAATAAGTATAAGTGTATACATAGTTGTGAATACATGAAATGGGTACATATAAGAAAAATAAAAGAATAAGAGAAACAATAGGACAGGGACGGTAGGCACGTTGGTGCGCTTATGCACGCCCCCTACAGACCTCTTAGGAAAGGGGTGAGGTCAATAGTAGACAGTCTAAGGTTAAAGTTTTTGGGGTTTGTAGTTAAAACCCAATTGCAATAGTGATTACTTTATGAGAATTTTGGTACTTACAAGCTTCTCACCAACTTTCATTTTAGATACTTTAATGAAAAGCACTCTTTCTTTTCAAAATTGCTTCTCATGATATTTATAAAAAAGAAAGACATTGAGAAAGAGATGACTAAACCTCCCCTCTAATCTGAAACTGGGCTTCTTTTTAAAAAAAATAAATAGAGTAATAAAAAGTAGAGGAAAATCTCACATAATTAATATTATAGATAGTTTAATCACACAGGAAGCCCAATTCCAGAGTATCTGCAGCAGTGAATTATCTATTGCATGAATGAAAGGGTGATGAAAAATGGAAATCAACTAAATAGTGGTTGATTCTCTAGGTTCTGTTATACTGAATTTCTCAGTTTTTCAAATGCAAGTTCTCTGCAACTGTTTTCCTTATCCAGAGAAAGTTTATTTAAATAGAAGATGCCACTGTGTAAGACATGCATTTTGAGATCTAACCTTTCAACTTGTACTTTTTTTGTAAAGTGTGTGGGGTTTGTTTAGTGATTTTTTTAAAGACACAATTCTCTCTAAAGCAGCTTTCTCCAACATGTAATCTTGATGCTAATTGGAAATCTTAGGCAGTGTTGTTCCAACACAACTAAAAGTTGGAACTGACCAAACATAAAATACCAGTGGATGAATGCTCATCTATGCTTAAATCCCCAACTCACTTCAGCCATATGGGTACTTTTGAACAGTTCTTGAGTGCAAGGACATTTATGAATTAACTGAATCTAGGCTTAGCTATGGCTTTTCAAGAAGGCTGAACAAATTTCCAGCTGGTGAAGTGTGATTATTCCTAACTTCTCTTATGGAATGAAGAAATGGAATCTCAAACACGAACACTGTCACTAAATGGGGGTGGGGGGGTGAGGAACATGCTTACCGTATTTCAGATCTCAGTCCATGTCACTGAATTGATAGCAATTCTGTCAGACCTGGAAGTGAAGTGCCTCTCTTATTGTGTTAGCACTGTTATCTACCCACTAGGAGAGCAATTATATTCAAGCAACCCTTCAAAGCATCATATAACTGTAAGGTGCAATGTATAAGTTCTTCACCAAACATTTCCTAATATAACTGTAATACAATTGTAATCAGGAGGAATATCATACTTTATAATAGAGAAGCTATTGTTCACAGCTTGCCAACCTTGCTCAAGAAAGTTCTTTGACATAAAAAATTACCTTAGACTACTTTAGAACATCATTTCCTAAGAATTGAAATGGAGGGGACTAATCTCCATAAAAACAAGGAGATCCACACTTCTATAGTAGAATGAGTAATCTCCATAGAAACCAGATGAATCACATACAAACCATCATACATTATTACTGTTTATTCTGAAGTGAAAAGGCAACAGACTGGATGTATTTATTACAAGCATAATATCCTGGCATCCAGATGTTATCTGGACTCTTAATATGTAGAAAATCTCAAGTAGAGGAGCTCTGCCATTGACAAGCTGAACGCTATAGACAGATTTGCCTGGTGACAGGGAACTGTGTTTACAGCTACGTATAAACTACCAAATTTCCTGCATATAGATGAGTCTCACAAAGGCAGAAGTGATCTTCTGCCTACATAGAGAGCATATGAGTACATATAGGAGTGTGTGGAGCTATACTGAATAGTTGGATTGACAATGTGCCATTGAATTGAGTCAGTTGCTTGTTTGCTTCTTCATTTATTGGGAGAGTAGTTTTCAAAACTATGGTAAGCTTATTTTAAAGCTTTAAATGAGCAAAATAGCTAGGGGTAGCAAGCTAGAAATGAGTTGGAATCCAAAGTAGAAAAAGACAGCACCATTCATGACATAATTTTTTTCACATGCCAATATAACCATAATCCTCAGATATAATCTTCATCCTTTCATCCAACTGTCATTTTCATTCTTTTTTCCTCTCCTCCATTTCTTCCTTCCTCCTTGTTTTCTTGGTAACATTGGAGAGTGTTTGAACTGCAGATTTTTTTTGTAACAGATAATTTTTTTTGTCCAATTTCTCCATTCTTAATTTCATTTTGTGCATCCACCTGTGTTTTTCCCCCCAAGCTGGAAACTTTTAAGTATTCTCTACATTTGCCTCCCAGTGTACATATTTCTTTATTTTTGCCAATGGATCATTTTTAAAAGCAAACTGTTTCCCCAATATAATTATTTTTGTATTCATGTATCCTATTGTACACATTTTAATGCATCCATTTTGAGTTAAGAACTGCATCACAAAATTTCAAAAACTGTCAATTTTGGGCCACAAGTCTTTAAAATTTGCAAATAGGTTTGTGAAGTGGAAGTTGTAAGTTTTAAATGTTCACTGAAATACAAACTGAGGGAATTCCTCACCCTATTCTATGCTTAGGAGATAAGAATAGCAGAAGTGCTATTGCCTCTTCAGCAGTAAGTTCTGTCCTATTAACCGTAACCCGGGTATCAATTCAGCTTTTAAAGGCCTCCCTTGAGCCCAACAGCAGATTTTGAGAAACCTGATTACTGTATAGGGACATAGTTGGGGAGAGAATCCAATGCTACCGAGTCTTAATCAGTAGCAATGGAGGTTTTACTAACGCCTGTATAAAGTTCCCTAAAGCCTGTAATTACTATGCAAAGCTCTTGTGGAGTGGCAGATAATTACAATACCCTAAAGACAACCTCTTCTTCTCCAAAGAGACGTCCTAGAACAAATATGTCTTCCATTGACTTATACCAACACTAAAGTTTCATGGTTGTTTAATATGTACAGCTGAAACTTGAAAAATTAGAATATCGTGCAAACGTTCATTTATTTCAGTAATGCAACTTAAAAGGTGAACCTAATATATGAGATAGACTCATTACATGCAAAGTAAGATAGTTCAAGCCGTGATTTGTCATAATTGAGATGATTATGGCTTACAGTTCATGAAAACCCCAAATCCACAATCTCAGAAAATTAGAATATTACACGCAATCAATAAAACAAGGATTGTACATAGAACAATATAGGACCTCTGAAAAGTATAAGCATGCATATGTACTCAGTACTTGGTTTGGGCCCCTTTTGCAGCAATTACTGCCTCAATGAGGCGTGGCATGGAAGCTATCAGCCTGTGGCACTGCTGAGGTGTTATGGAAAACCAGGATGCTTCAATAGCGGCCTTCAGCTCTTTTGCATTGTTCGGTCTCATGTCTCTCATCTTTCTCTTGGCAATGCCCCATAGATTCTCTATGGGGTTCAGGTTAGCCGAGTTTGCTGACCAACCAAGCACAGTAATCCCATGGTGATTGAATCAGGTTTTGGTGCTTTTGGCAGTGTCGGCAGGTGCCAAGTCCTGCTGGAGAATGAAGTCAGCATCCCCATAAAGCTTGTCTGCGGAAGGAAGCATGAAATGCTCTAAAATCTCCTGGTAGATGGCTGTGTTGACCCTGGACTTAACACCAGCAGATGACATGGACCAACACCAGCAGATGACATGGCTCCCCAAATCAACACAGACTGTGGAAACTTCCCACTGGACTTCAAGCATCTTGCAGTGTGTGCCTCTCCATTCTTCCTCCAGACTCTGGGTCCTTTGTTTCCACATGAGATGCAAAAGTTGCTCTCATCAGAAAAGAGGACTTTGGACCACTGAGCAACAGACCAGGTCTGTTTTTCTTTAGCCCAGGTAAGATGCTTCTGACATTGTTTGTTGTTCAGGAGCGGCTTGACAAGAGGAATATGACATTTGAAGCCCATGTCCAAGATCCGTCTGTGTGTGGTGGCTCTTGATGCACTGACTCCAGCCTCAGTCCACTCCTTGTGAAAGTCTCCAACACTTTTGAATGGCCTTTTCCTCATCCTCTCCAGGCTGCAGTCATCCCTGCTGCTTGTGCACCTTTTCCTTCCACACTTTTCCCTTCCACATAACTTTCTATTAATGTGCTTTGATACAGCACTTTGGGAACATCCAACTTCTTTTGCAATTACCTTTTGAGGTTTTTCCTCCTTATGGAGGGTGTCAATGATGGTTTTCTGCACAACTATCAGGTCAGCAGTCTTTCCCATGATTGTGAAATAAATGAACTTTTGCACGATATTCTACTTTTTCGAGTTTCACCTGTAGTTCCAAAAGGTAACTACAGGTTGGAACAGGAAGTTCTATGGATGGCAGTTGATTTAAGTAATGGATATTCCTCATATTTTATATCTGAGACTTCTGAATTATCCTACAGAATGCAGTATGTTTTAATGTTGATTCTCCATATTGATAAGTAATAACTAATTCCCCATGTGATATAACTCCTATTAAGTGATATCTTGGCTGGCTGGCAGAGACAGCAATTTTCATGGTTCACTCAGATGAATCCTGTTTTGGGGACAAAAGAGGAAGGATTGGGGATAAAGAGTAGCAAGACTAGTCCTGTAGAGCCAGGGCTTAGCTATGAAGTCTTGACAGAATGACCTCGACCCTCCCTCCAATCTTGAAATCTAGGCCTCAGATTCTGAGATAAGAATACAACAATGAAGTGAAAGCACTTCATGCAAGGAATAGTCAATGGTGATTTGTCTGTAAGTAGTTGGATACTAGTAATTAGCCCAACTATTTCAGTTGTTCTAAACAGCACTAATTGTACTTAGTTTCTATATCTTCTAGGATAAAAGTCATTCCCTGCACCCATTCAAACACAACAGACTATTTTTATTTATTTTATTTAATTACCAAATTTCCATACTGCCCTGATATAAACGTGGGTGGTTTACAAGTACAATGTATGTGTATGAGTACTATGTATATGACAGCCAGACTGAAAACGTTCTAGGCCTTAAAACCAACCTTTGATTTAACTAGCTGAATAGCTTGATCTTTGACTAAATAGAACTCTTCGCCTTAAATCTCAAATAAAATCTTGCTCCCACCTTCACCTTTTCCCTGTTGTTTTCTATTCCATGTTGTTTTCTATTTCTAGCTGATGAGAAAACTCAATGTCCAATTTCCTTCTCTTCCAGAATAGCTCCATTTTACAGCTTTCATCTAGGGCTGTCAATGATTTGTAATTAAAACAAAACTCCCCCCTCCACCTGCCACTAAGCAACACAGTCAAAACTTCTAAAATGTGCAAAACTATGTAATGGATGAAAAACACAAAAGAATACTGTCAGCATAACACAAAGGGGAAGCAATGAACTGTCAAGTTCCATATTGTAAAGCACAGTCAAAGAATCAACAGTCAAACTGCTTTCAATAAGGAGATTCAGTGTAGGGATAAGTTATCAAGGAACTCAGTAAGTGAACCTCTTCTTCCCGGGTTTGCTTGTTTTATTTATGTATGTATTTATTATGTTGCCATTTATTAGATAAATTCAGTGTTTCTTAACCTTGATAACTTCTAAGACGTATGGACTTCAGTTTCCAGAATTCCCTAGCAAGTCTTTGGATTTGAAGTGCACACATCTTAAAGTTGCCAAAGTTGAGAAACACTGGATTAAGCTAGTTACTAGTAACTACCAGTTTATTTATTTATTTGATTTGTCAATCGCTTACAAGATAATAGGTGTAAGTATAAACATGAGTAAAAATACGAATAAATGGGGACAATAGGACAGGGACAGTAGACACAATTGTGCACTTATGTACGCCCCTTACAGATATCTTAGGAATGGGGTGAGGTCAGTAGTGGATAGTTTGAGATTAAAGGAGTGGGGGTTAGATGATGTAACAACAAAGTCAGGTAGTGCATTGCAGGCATTGACCACTCTGTTGCTGAAGTCATACTTTCTGCAATCAAGTTTGGAGTGGTTTACATTGAGTTTGTATCTGTTGTGTGCTCTTGTATTGTTGTAGTTGAAGCTGAAGTAGACATTTCTTCATAGTACATCCTCAGCTTCCTCACAATGTCTCACCTATAGGGAAGGAAGGAAGGAAGGAAGGAAGGAAGGAAGGAAGGAAGGAAGGAAGGAAGGAAGGAAGGAAGGAAGGAAGGAAGGAAGGAAGGAAGAGAGGGAAGGAAGGAAGGAAGGAAGGAAGGAAGGAAGGAAGGAAGGAAGGAAGGAAGGAAGGAAGGAAGGAAGGAAGGAAGGAGAGAGTTGAAAAAGAAATTAGAATTGTAGGGGAAAGTGTATGATCCTGCTGAACTCTTCCTTAATGGCATCAGCCCAAATTGAAGCAGAGTAGATTCCCCACACCAATCTCATTCAAGAGAGGGGAAAAATATAGAAAATGAAAATTACAGCTTCCTGCTTTCTTTTCTTTCTTTTTACAGTAACTGGGAAAACTCAAGATATCCAGTGAATGATTGAGTTATCTGAAGTGCTCCGCTACTATTACATTTAGATGAGTTGATTCAGTGGGAGAAAGGACTGATACATTGTTATAGAAACAAAACCATAAATATTCACTCCCCTTCTAACATCAAGTTCTTCCATCTTTAAAAACATACTGTTCAATCTATTTAATATATACACCACAATATGCAATTCTTTCATTCTTGTCACTAGAATAATTCAGATAAAGTGATTTGAAAAGTAGTGGATTAATAGCTTTAGAAAGTCCCACTGGATTATTTCTTTTTATTATTATTTATTCTTTAGCTCCAAAGATAAAATAGAAAACAAAGAAAAAGAAACCCAAAACTAATAGACACCTGACATCAACAACAAAAGCAAAACAAAACAAAATATTTGTCCCCTAGAAGTTGATGGTTTTGCTTTGGAAGGAATCTCTGCTTATAGATATTCCTTTCCACATTCTACATTCTTTCAAATTGTTTGACTTTACTTTTGTACCCCATTTATTTCAAAACTTGTCATGAACAGTACTACAAGGACACCATTTCTATCAAAAACATTCTCTTCTCCCATTTCATTTGTTTTTCCAGCACTAGGCGATGATTTGCTAGTTCCGTTAAATCATCTACACAATATTATATGTATAATTTCTGAAGGAGACCATTCATTTCCTAGGATGGTATGATTTAGTGTCTTCATTTAAATATCTTTGCCATTATACCTGTCCAATTTTTCCTCCCAAAATTTATTTATTTAATTATTGCAGTAGGACTGCAACTCCATTTCTTCAAGCACTGCAATGTTATTTTGGTCTATAATGATGAACTCATTTTTCTCTGAAAATGACAATATTTATTCTATCAGTGTCTGGCCTTCGTTTCCATTTTGCCATTTCCAACCAAATGGAATAATTCATCATTTAACACTCTCCAAGCAAACCTGAATAATACCCCACCCCAAATTATACCTTGGCTAACTGCAGCCCATTGTAGTATCTTAAGGCACCACTGCAATATGATAATTAGACAAGTTTAAAGGTCATAAATTATTACCTGCAATTTCTATATAAAACTCATAGATGATGTTATAACTAATGGTTATTTGTCATATTTTTCAGGATTATTTTTCCTTTGCCCACCAAAATAATTCTTCTTGAGATCCTGAATAATTTCTATGTAATTTAAATGTCTTAAGGTCATAGCTATACTTGCAGTCTCATACTGAAATATCTCAGGGACGTCATTCTGCACCCCCCCCCCCAAAAAAGCGCATCTTCCAGGACAAGGTTTCTCAGCCTTGAGAACTTAAAGATGTTTGGACTTCCACTCCCAGAATTCCCCAGACAGCATGGGAGTTGAAAGTCCACATGTCTTAATGTTTTAAGGGTTGAGAAATACTGTTCCAGAAAAAATGGATGCCTCTTACATCTGCTCCTTTGTGCTTCTCCAAATCTAAATCAAAAGATTGGAGGATTTTCTGGATCAAATAAATGATGAAGAAGTGGAGAGGAATGAAAGGAAGAAGAAAGACAATGAAATTTCCATTGAGTAAGCAGTAAACATGCCTGAAGAGAAAATATCACAAAGATTTAAACTTACTAAAAAGAAATCATGATGGCTTTTGTAACGGTACATCTTATCTCCCTAGACTTTCTTATTCATGTATGTATGTATTTAAGAATACATATCACGAGAATATTTCAACAGATATTGCATATCAAACAGTTTCTCAATTGTGGAAGTTAGATATACAGTATTAACTATAAAGGCAACAATTCTATTCCTGTAGCAATTGAATTGTTTTAATTGCTACAGCGATCCCACTTTTACTCTATATGGCACAAATTGGCCCTCAAAAATATATAATATCCTTAGAAGTAGTTTAGTATACAATCTTTGAGAAGCATTCGTCATATATCCTGATTGAATCTTTATTGAGGCTTGAAGTAGGGTCTTTTTTTAAAATTCCTGTTATGCAAGTTTAACTCTTGAGTTAGTGATGCAAACTAAATCTTGGAAGCAATTGTTCATTTAGAAAAAAAAAAGTTATTATTATTATTATTTATTTATTTTTCACATTTTTGGACCACCTATGTCCCTCAGGGAGAGTCCTAACATTATATCAGATTGGCCTGTTGGATATACCTAAGGCTGATAACCTACTCTTCACCTTCCATTTCCTACTTTAAAATATTACATGAAAGACCAGACTTTTGTTCTTTGGTAAATCACTAAGAAATGTGTGATTGAAATTTATGTTAAGCTTGATTTAGAAAAAGCAGCTGATAAAATGAGGTATGGGCTATTTTGCATGATTATCAAGTCAAAAATTGGTTGCTGGATGCAATAAAAGTGATATATGATGGCAATACAAGATAGGTGAAAATAAATGAAATCCTTAGTAAATGGTTAAACAGTGAGGATATGTGATGTTTCCTTTAACAGTTTAATATTTTTATAGACTAATGCAGTGTTTCTCAACCTTGGCCACTTGAAAATATGTGGACTTCAACTCTCAGTATTCTTCAGCCATCAGGGTAATACATAAAAAATATTTGTGATAACATAAAGGAAGTGTTGGTTAGATACTGCGGTGTATATTTTTTTATGCAAATGAAGCTAAATAATTAAGAACTTGAATTATTTTCACAATGTAGAAAGTAGAGTTTTGAAAATTAAGCACTGAAATCTGAGCAGTTGCGTTTAACAGAGGAAATGGAGTGAAAGATTGCAACTTACACATAAGTGATAAGAAACTAAAGCAAATAGATGAATTTAAATATCACAGTAGAATGTTTACCATAGATGGAAAAATTGATGGAGAAATCTAATGATGCAAATGTTGGTAAAAAGGTAGTGAGCAGTTTGTAGTCTGCTTATTAGATTTATATGGTTGCCCAATTTGCAACCATATTTGAGTGATTTACAGTTTGAAGAAACATGTAAGCAAGGAATATGATATAATATCCCTTTAGAACATAAAAAACAGTCTAATGGAATAAGAGAAACAGCAGTAATAACAACAAAAATTGAGACCAGCCAACTGTTACCAGGAATGAATAAATATCAAAACAAATAAAAATGGATCTATGTAAGAATGTGCTTCTACTCGCTTTCTTAAATGGAAGTGGGATTTCAGTATGTCAGGAAAAAGATAAAAATAAGCTGAATGCATGCTGAAATTGATGCATAAAAAGAAAACAGCTGTAAAGCAAGGAAAGCAGTAAAACCAGGAAAAAGTAGGCTCAGGAAGGAATGGGTACTGAATAAATGCAGACTCAAAATGAGGGACTAGAAACAAACTGACATTCATTGTTTCTTGTCTCTGTATGTGGATAATCCACTAATATTTTCCAGAAGAGACATACACATGCCACTGATTGTATCCATCCCAGTTGAAGATAGCTTAGCACAATGTTAGTGGCATTTTCCTTCTTTAGATGTTGTATGTATGTAGTGTAGGATGCAGTATCACCTGGAAAGAAGAGTGCCTTAAAATGTCACTTTCTGTGTCACTAAGCTATTTCTACCTGGTCTCTATAGGAATATCCTTCAAAATCCAAATATATGAGCTTTTTTTCCTACCTCAAGTTACTTTTGACTCTGAATATGTCTAGAATCCTGCTTCTGGTCTTCTATTTTCTTTTTCTTTTTTTAAATGGGTTACTATATCAGTATAGGTAGTCCTCAACTTAAAACCATTCATTTAATAACCATTCCATGTTACAACAGCACTGAAAAAAGTGAGTTCTGACCAGTTTTCATACTTAGGACCATTGTGATCAATATCCCAACACTTGACAACTGGCATGTATTTGTGGCGGTTGACCTCTCCTGGGCTCATGTGATCAACATTTGTAACTTTCCCAGCCAGTTTCCGACAAGCAAACTCAATGGGGGAAGCCAAATTATCTTCATGACTAAAGATTCACTTAACAACTGCAGTGATTCACTTAACAACTGGGGCAAGAAATGTCATAAAATGGGGCAAAACTCACTTAGCTACTGTCTTGCTTAGCAATGGAAATTTGGGGCTTAATTGGGGTCACAGGTCCAGAACCAACTGTAGATCTAAAGCAGGCCTGTCAAAATGGCGGCCCATGGACCGGATACATCACACACAGGCCACACCCACCCCAGCTCCACAAAGGCAAAAACCATTGTGATACATCACAATCCAGCCCGTGATGCAATGAAGTTTGAAACCAACGATCTAGAGAATGCAAAGCTCTGAAATGGACTAGCTTATCATTTTGCTGCAATTGGAATGAAGTTGACATAACATTTATTTATTTATTTATTTATTTGATTTGCCAATTGTTTACAAGATAATAAGTATAAGTGTATACACAGTTGTGAGTACATGAAATGGGTACATATAAGAAAAATAAAAGAAGAATAAGAGAAACAATAGGACAGGGACGGTAGGCACGTTGGTGCGCTTATGCACGCCCCCTACAGACCTCTTAGGAAAGGGGTGAGGTCAATAGTAGACAGTCTAAGGTTAAAGTTTTTGGGGTTTGGGGAAGAAACTACAGAGTCGGGTAGAGTATTCCAGACATTGACCACTCTATTGCTGAAGTCGTATTTCCTGCAATCAAGTTTGGTGCGGTTAACTTTGAGTTTGTATCTATTGTGTGCTCTTGTGTTGTTATGGTTGAAGCTGAAGTATTCATTGACAGGTAGGACATTGCAATGTATGATTTTATATACCATGCTTAAATCAGACCGAAGGCGGCGTAATTCAAGGTTTTCTAGTTCTAGAATTTCAAGTCTGGTGGCATAAGGTATTCTACAACGAGTAGAGGAGTGGAGAACTCTTCTTGTGAAATATTTCTGGACTTTCTCAATTGTGCTAATATCAGATACGTAATGTGGGTTCCAGACTGATTAACTGTATTCGAGTATTGGTCTAGCAAATGTTTTGTATGCTCTGGTTAGTAGTGTGATATTACCAGAGAAAAAGCTACGTAGGATTAGGTTAACAACTCTTAATGCCTTTTTGGCTATGTAGTTGCAGTGGGCTCTAGAACTTAGATCATTAGAGGTGAGTATTCCAAGGTCCTTTACAGAGCTTGGGTCATCAACAAGATCTTGACTATTCAGCTTGTATTTTATTTTCTGATTTTTTTTGCCAATATGTAAGACAGAGCATTTATTTGTTGAGATTTGAAGTTGCCATTTGTTTGACCATTCTGATACATAGTCAAGATCTTTTTGTAGGGTAGCAGTATTGTCTGTGGTATTGAACAGCTTTACATCATCAGCGAAAAGAACGCAATTGCTCTTAATATGATCACAGAGGTCATTTATGTAGAGTATGAAGAGAGTTGGTCCTAGAACACTGCCTTGGGGGACACCACTATTGACAGGTACAGAATTTGATAGGACGCTCCCAATTTTGACCATTTGTTGTCTGTTTGCTTCTATCCAGTTATTGAGTTGTCCAGAGATACCATAGGATTTTATTTTTAGGAGTAGTTTGTCGTGTACCACTGAATCAAAGGCTTTACAGAAGTCTATGTAGATTGCGTCTATTGCTTTGCCCTGGTCGAGTTGTGTCGTCCATATGTTTTTGCAGTGTAAGAGTTGCAGATTACAGGATAGTTTTTTTCTGAAACCAAATTGTTTATTGGAGAGTAGGTTGTTTGTCTCTAAGTGGAGGATGATGGATTGGTTAATAATTGATTCCATGACTTTACAGGTGACGCAGCATAAGGAGATTGGTCTGTAATTTTCAACTAGGCTTGGGTCTCACTTTTTGAAGATGGGGATGACTGTGGCTTGTGACCATAGGTTAGGCAAGGAGCTGGTCCTGAAAGATTTTTCAAAGATTATGCTTAGAGGTTTGGCTATGGCAGTGGATAGCTTTTTTAAGAAGTAGGCACATATTCCATCCGGTCCAATAGATAGAGATGGTTTTAGATTGCGTAGTGCTTTTTCAACATTGTCTTCTGTAAAATCGATATGTATTAGATCATTGTTGTTATCTGTGGTATGGCTAGGAAATACTGGGCATGATCCATTGCTGTTTACAAATACTGAGCCGAAGAATGTGTTAAAGATGTTGGCTTTAATGGTGTCGTCGTTGCAGTCTTTACCATCAGGTCCTATCAAGGGTGGGATAGACCTTGAGTCTTTTAGTTTGTTGTTTACAAAATTGTAAAACGCACGGGTGGAATTGGTGCTTAGAAGGTTTTCCTCTTGTTTAATGTGATAATTGATGCATTCGGTCTTTATCTGGTGGCATAAATTTTTGTATCGGCTTTTGAAATTGGCAACGTGACCAGATTTGTTTTTCCGCCAGAGTGATCTCTTTTTTGGATTGAAGTTTCCTTATTGTTATGGGTAATCTGCTTTTTTGTTTTGTTTTGGGAGTTGTTGTTGGTACATATAGTTTGATGACTCTTTTGACTTCAAGTAAAAATATGTTGTAATGGTCTTCAACAGTATTGCATCCAGTGAATAGAGATTGCCAAGCTAGCTAATTCTTTCTTTTTCCTAGAAGCCTTGTCTCCTTGCTTTACAACTCCCTCTCTGGTCTTCATGGTGAACCTTTCTCATATTCCAGCTTTACAACAGGACTTATTCAGTGACTGTGCCAATTCAAATGAGTTGTGTATGCGGACAAGACATATCAAAACTCAAAATCTTTGCTAACACCTTTTGGCAAATAATTGACCAGCCCACCATTAGCTTCAAGAAATAATAAAAGTTATAGTATTGTTAGAATAGGAAAGAGTAAAAGAAAAGCAATGTATACAATGTTAATAAAACCATTGTGCAGACATTGGAAAATGCTTTTCATGTGGAGGGATGATGTTGGGCAGGGGTGGAATTTTAACTGAGGAAACCACTAAAGAGATCATGATTTCCTGCTGACTCTGAAACGGAGTATAGTGATGCTGCTGTATGATGTGGCATAGTACAAACATACTCTGGTTGTGCAAAAAGAAAACATAGGGATGAAATTGCAAAATAAATATGGAGAGGAAGAGTAGATGGAGCGGGGGGGGGGGAGAAAGGAGGGGGGGAGGAGGAGGAGGACGGCATGGTGGATGGCAATTGATGAGACCTTCAAAAGGAGAAGGGGAGGAATTTTTAAGAGCAGGCAAAATATGACACCATCTATGGATAGATGTAGTAGTAACAAAGATGATTTGCATGGATAGAACAAAATTAAGAGGTTTAGTGAACTGTAAGTGTAATTAAAGTGATGTGGTGGCTCAGTGGTTAAGACACTGATCTTATCAGTCAAAAAAGTCGGCAGTTCGGCGGTTTGAATCCCTAGCACCGCATAACGGAGTGAGCTCTCATTAATTGTCCTAGCTTCTGCCAACCTAGCAATTCAAAAGCATGTAAAAATGCAAGTAGAAAAATAGGGACCACATTGGTGGGAAGGCAACAGCATTCTGTATGCCTTCAGTATTTAGTCATGCTGGCCACATGACCATGGAGACGTCTTCAGACAGCGCTGGCTCTTCGGCTTTGTAACAGAGATGAGCACCACCCCCTAGAGCCAGAAATGACTAGCATGTATGTGCGAGGGGAACCTTTACCTTTACCTTTAAGTATAATTAGCTATACTTCATTGCATTTTTTTCTTTTTCTGTCCTTTGCATAATGTTGCTTACTCAGAATGGGAATAGCATAACCCAAACACAAGAGATACAAAAAAGCAATTATATACATTTTATGGAGGAGTGGAGTTTCAGAAGCAACTACTTAATGATTCTGCTATTTCCTGAATACCACTTAAATATCTTAAATACAGCTATTAGACAATAGTTATAAAAGGCTCTTTCATACCTGTGTTTTTGAACAAAGATGAGGCAGCAAGTCCTTAGACGCCTCTGTTTAATTTATTTACATTTATCTATATGTAACTATTGTAGCAATAAAGTCCAACTTCCTACTAGGGGTTATTAGAACATTTTGTTAAGCCTGGATTCCCCAACGGGTGTTAAGGAAAACAAACTAAACAGAACGTGCAGCGAAGTCAGATAGGAAGACAGGTAAATGTGTGAGATAAGCCTTCTCGTTAACACGCAGTAAAATTACAGATACCCTTGTGCTATCAAAATTATAATTTATTCCATTTAAGAATTATAGCATAGTCATGTAAACAGTCCAGTAGTCATATATCAATTTCAGTCAAGTCTTGTCAGGGATACTCTATTTGCAAAGTCCGTGTTGAATAGCCAATGTCAGTACACTTACAATAAATCAGTCCAATCTTCTCTCCGTTGAGAAATATCAACACACTTCTTCACTCCCCGTTTCAGCAAGAACGCAGTCTTCAATAAGCCAGCCAGTAATTAGGGATCAGTAAGCCAGAGAGTGCCTTGCTGCTTATATAGTACTTTTACAGCTGCACCCTTAATTACATTCCTTTAGCTTAAAGTCACATACACTTTATCTGACAAACCATGATTCATCATTTTATTATCTTTACCCAAAACAGTTAGGGTAAAGCAATGTTATCCCTAACAGTCTCCCCTTTTGGGTAATAATAATAAATATTACAATAATATATCCATTTACACTTTCAAATCATAATTGTCACAACTCTCTTTAAATTTTACAACACCTTGAGCTTTTGTAAACTGGTCTGCAATATTTTCTTCCGTCATGCAGTACTCAAGTTTAATTAAACCATTTTTAACAGATTCTCTAACATTTAAGTATCTTAAATCAGTATGCTTTGATCTTGTCTTTACAGCAATATTAGTAGCTAATTGTATAGCTGCCTGGTTGTCCTCGTACACAATAATGGAATCTTTAACAGTTATACCCATGTCTAATAATAACTGTTTGTACAGAATTAAGTCAGTGCATAGTAATGACAGACATGAAAATTCTGCTTCCATCGTTGACAAGCTAATATGCTGTTGTCTGATTGACCTCCACCCTATTAGAGTCTTACCAAATAATATAGCCATCCCAGATGTTGATTTTCTAGTGTTTATGTCAGTTGCAAAACTTGCATCTGCATAGGCACTAAGAATCAAATAACCTTTTGGCTCTAGATACAATGCTTGTTGTATTGTTCCTTTAAGATATCTTAAAATTCTCTTTAATGCTTGCCAATGACATTGATGTGGATCATTATTATATCGTGCCAGCTGATTAATACTATAAGCTATATCTGGCCTTGACCAATTGCTTATATATGATAAGCTACCAATCAAAGATTGATAGATGGTCTTATCAAATTTGGGACTTTGAGCATCCATTGTGCAAATTTCCTGACTCATTGGAGTCTTTGCAGGCTTACAAAGTTCCATTTTATATAATTTAATTAATTGGCAAATTTTATCCTCTTGAGATATCTTAAATCCTTTTGTGGTTTTGTTAATTGTCAATCCTAGATACTTTTTAATTTCACCTAAATGCTTTAATTTTATCCTTTTGGCTAATAATGAAATAATCTCAGTAGCTTCATTATTGGTCTTAGTAATCAAAGCAATATCATCTGTAAATAATAGCAATAATGACACCGTTCCATTATTTTCTCTTTTAAACATACATGGATCTGCTAAACCAGATTTAAACCCTATATTGTTTAATTCTTTCACAATATATTGGTTCCATTCATAGCCAGATTGTTTCAATCCATATAAACTCTTCTTGAGTTTCCAACAATCATTGCTATTTACTTTATTATCATTTATACCAACTGGTTTATTCAAATATATTGTATGCTGCAATGGTGCATGTAGATATGCAGTTTCTACGTCTAAATGGTTAACTTTATAATTCTTCTTAGCTGCCCATACTAAAGCGGCTCTTAAAGTTGTAGCCTTAAGATTTGGTGCAAATACCTCATCATAATCAAATACATTTTGGTTAAATCCTTGTGCTACTAATCTGGCTTTATAAGTTACTTGCCCATTATTTCCAGTCTTTACTTTAAATATCCATTTGCACCCAATGGATTTTTCTCCTGGAGGTTAATTTGGTTTCTTCATAAACCTTCATTTCCTTTAAAGAATTTAACTCTTTTTCCATTGCCTTTTGCCAATTCTCCTGATCCTTAGCAGGATACATCTTAAGTTCATCTATGCTAGTAGGAACTTTATTTACTTGGCAAACAATACTTGCCTGGTATCTATCAGGTGGTCTGGTTATACGCGTTGTGCGTCTAGGTATAACAGGACTTACAGGTGGACTTTCCTTTATTTCCTGTTCTTGACTATCTATCTCTTCTTGATCAATTATTTCCTCTTGATCTGATTCTATTTGCTCTTCATGGATTTCTTCTTTAATTGGACTTTTCTTATAACTAGTGTTTTCTTTCTGCCTCTTGTAGTGTTCTACAATAACATCATTATCTGAATCCTGCTCTAATTTATTCCATCCTATATGTTCTAGGAATTGTGCACTAGCACTGCAGTATACTCTAGATGTGCCTGGTTCCCAGAATCTATAAGATCTATGGTTTGCTTGATATCCAACAAAAATTAATCTTTTAGTTCTATGTTGTCCTTTGTGCCTGAGTTGTGTAGGGATATGCACCCATGCTGGTGCATCAAATGTGTGAATGTAAGTCAAATCAGGTTTCCTACCATGCCACAGAGTGAATGGTAATTCACCTGTTGTTGAATTAACAACATTGTTTAATATGTGATTACCACACATTATAGCTTCTCCCCACAAATTGTCAGGTAATCCAGAATCAGATATCATTGTCCTTCCCATTGATTGCAGAGTTTGGCCTCTTCTCTCTATAAATGCATTATGTTGAGGCCTATATGGTGCAGACTTTTTATGTTGAATACCTGCCATTCTAAGTCTACTCTGGAATTTATTATTTGTAAATTCCGTACCATTATCTGTTATAAGAGTTACTAATTTCTTTTTAGTTTTCCTCTCTGCAAATTTTAACCAATTAAAGAAATTTGTATACGTTTCAGTTTTTCTCTTCATTAAAAACAGAAACCATACCTAGAATAGTGGTCCATTATGCTTAATATGTATCTAGCACCATCTACACTTGGCTTTTTAGGACCTATTATATTGGCAAATACTACCTCTAAAGGCTCTTTGGTAGTAAATCCATCAACTCTATTTGCCGGTATAACTTTGCTTTTGTTTTGATTACAAGCAGAACATTGCAAATACTTATTACAAGGTTTCAAACTTATTCCTTTAGATAGCTGAACAGTTCTCTTAATCATTTTAAAATTTAAATGACCTAGCCTTCGTGTAACAAGTGAATACATTCATCATGAGGTTTCTTATTTTCATAAACTGTGTTAGCCACCTTTAAACCATTATCATTTAACACATATAAGTCACCTCTTAACGTTGCAGTAATTTTCTTACCTTCCTGTTCAATTAAACAAGTATCTCCCCTAAAGGTAACTATGTATCCTAATCTAACCAACATTCTAACTGAAAGCAAATTAAATTTAAGTTGAGGTACATATAACATTTTATGTTCTCATTTATACTAGAACAATGAGCTATACCTTCACCTTTTGCTTTAAGTTTCCATCCGATTTGCCAATGAGATATGTTGTGTACTCATGGACATTTTTACAAATTTTTGTTATCATTTGTAATACAGTGGGACGCACCACTGTCAACCACCCATAAATTATTTTTACAACTCCATTACTATACATTGCTAACTCATAATTCTTATTTCTTCTTTGATGGCTTACAGCATTCTGGCTTGCATTCTTGCGCTTTGGTTTCTTACAAAATCTTGATAAATGTCCTCTCCTTCCACAATTAAAACACTTTTAATTGCGTATACAATAGGAGATTCATTATTTTCCTTTGAGGTTGCTCCCTCCTTAACTGATCTCTTTCAAGCCTTCTTCTGGCCTCTTCAATCAATCTGCCAGTGATATCAGTTAAAGTTAGACTTTCTTTAGGCAATATTTCAAGGGAAGTTACGTAGTCATCAAAACTTTCGTCTAATGAAGATAGAATTATGTAGACCTGGTGTAGTTCAGAGAAAATTAAATCTTTCTCATGAAGTTCTTGGAAAATGCTTTTCATAGTATTCAAATGACTCAGCATATCACCATTCTTTTGGAGATACGTCCGGAAAAGCTTCCGTGTTAGATTTATGTGTGCACCAACGTTATCTCGGACATAAATCCTCCTCAGTTTTTGCCAACACCCAACAGCAGTTTGCTCTCCGCGTATATGAACAAGCTGTTGATCAGTTAAAGTTAATCCTATGATGCAAAATGCTTGTTCATTTTCTCTTTAAATTCTTTTATCTTTTACTATTTTCCTCATCTTCAGGATCCCATTCTTCTTCGTTTGGTGGGTTTTCAATTATGTTCCACAGACCTTCTCTTCGTAGAAGTAGACTACATTTCATAGACCATGAAACATAGTTTGTTCCATCCAGCTTGGATATAAGGGACAAACTTTGTAGACTGACTTGTGCCATGTTTCACTATATGGAAATAAAACTATAATTGATAAAACACAGCTGTCTGTTTACTGTAACGTGTAACAACACAAAAATCTCACTTTTACATAAACCTGTTTTTATCCTAGTTAAACTGACTTTGCAGTCTCTCTGGGCCCATAACCAGTGTTAAGCCTGGATTCCCCAACGGGTGTTAAGGAAAACAAACTAAGCAGAACGTGCAGCGAAGTCAGATAGGAAGACAGGTAAATGTGTGAGATAAGCCTTCTCGTTAACACGCAGTAAAATTACAGATACGCTTGTGCTATCAAAATTATAATTTATTCCATTTAAGAATTATAGCATAGTCATGTAAACAGTCCAGTAGTCATATATCAATTTCAGTCAAGTCTTGTCAGGGATACTCTATTTGCAAAGTCCGTGTTGAATAGCCAATGTCAGTACACTTACAATAAATCAGTCCAATCTTCTCTCCGTTGAGAAATATCAACACACTTCTTCACTCCCCGTTTCAGCAAGAACGCAGTCTTCAATAAGCCAGCCAGTAATTAGGGATCAGTAAGCCAGAGAGTGCCTTGCTGCTTATATAGTACTTTTACAGCTGCACCCTTAATTACATTCCTTTAGCTTAAAGTCACATACACTTTATCTGACAAACCATGATTCATCATTTTATTATCTTTACCCAAAACAGTTAGGGTAAAACAATGTTATCCCTAACACATTTGATATAATCAATGAAATAGGAACCAGACAAATCACTACCTTACTATTTTTTCTGAAATGCAAATATTATTTCCAAATCACAATTGAATGCCAGGCTTCCTTACTAGGAAAATTATTTTTTTTCCTCTCTCTTTTAATAAGAAAAAATTTTTTTTATTTATTTATTTATTTATTTGATTTGCCAATTGTTTACAAGATAATAAGTATAAGTGTATACATAGTTGTGAATACATGAAATGGGTACATATAAGAAAAATAAAAGAAGAATAAGAGAAACAATAGGACAGGGACGGTAGGCACGTTGGTGCGCTTATGCACGCCTCCTACAGACCTCTTAGGAAAGGGGTGAGGTCAATAGTAGACAGTCTAAGGTTAAAGTTTTTGGGGTTTGGGAAAGAAACTACAGAGTCGGGTAGAGTATTCCAGACATTGACCACTCTATTGCTGAAGTCGTATTTCCTGCAATCAAGTTTGGTGCGGTTAACTTTGAGTTTGTATCTATTGTGTGCTCTTGTGTTGTTATGGTTGAAGCTGAAGTATTCATTGACAGGTAGGACATTGCAATGTATGATTTTATATACCATGCTTAAATCAGACCGAAGACGGCGTAATTCAAGATTTTCTAGTTCTAGAATTTCAAGTCTGGTGGCATTGAATTATTTGAATGTGATTGAGTTATTTGAATAACTCAATCACTGCTCAAAAGATTTGCTTGTTAAGTACAGCATTTATTCCTTTGCTGAGTTACAAGCTGTGCATTAAATGTGGTTTACAAGGAGAGCAAGTCTAAAGCATACTCATCACCAATTTTCTTAGATGTATCCTGAGAGCACTAAGGCAGGCTCCCATGATCATATGTCCTTTGATAGAAACAGGTTGCTTTCATTTAAATGCTTAGCAGCTAATTATCTGGTTCAAAATTAAAAATTGTCTAATTTTTAGACTAATAGTGTTTAGTTAGGTCAGTTTCATTTAAACCTGCCACCATAAATACCACTGAAAACTATACCAACATATATAACCTTAAATGGCTTGGTATTCTATTGAGACATTAAATTCTATAGAGGAATCATGTTTACAGAAGATAAATTAGCCCATGTATGGACAAATCTTCAAATAAGAATGAGCTTTATTATTTTACTGGTGCACCCAATTGCTCTGCTAATAAAAATAAGGGCTTGACAGCATTTCCATTTACCATTCCTGTTTTTAGGGTTTATTATCTTTTTTTGGTTCTGAATTTCATTAGGCTGCAAATTAGCTGTCAGAATGAGTATGAGTTATGATCCACATCACAATTTTATGGAAAAACAAACAAATTGCAATGGAAATGTTTGTATGTAAAAAACCTGGTTTTTTTCTTTCATTTTATGTGTCTTTTACCTTAATTTCACTGGTGGGAGGAACTGTTCACTTTCAGGTTTCTTCAAAAAGTCCAAAAGGTATGACATTTTATGTTACACTCCCTTCACATTGTTCAGTCTTATGGACTAGAAGCTTTACAGTTTGGTTTTAAAAAAGAATTTTTGGGGGAAAATTGATTTTAAGTTTTGCAATGTGCTGACAATATAATTGAGCAGAGTCATATGTATGCACACATTTACGTATACCTCTATACTCTAGGATCCAGATTCAGTCCAGGGTTTATATTCTCTTCCGTATGGATTCAAATTAAATCCAATATTTTCCCATCAGCCAATATTTTTACTCAAAAAAGATTACAAAGATAGACTTTTTGAAAGAAGTAAAATCCTGTGGCTTAAGGGTGCTAATTATAAATACAATAAAAATTGATACAGGTAGTCCTCAACTTACAACAGTTCATTTAGTGACCATTCAAAGTTACAACAGGCACTGAAAAATATGACTTATGACCAGTTTTCATAGTTACGACCTTTGCAGCATCCCCATGCCCCTGTGATCAAAATTCAAATGCTTGGCAACTGGCTCATACTTATGACTGTTGCTGTGTCATAAGTATGAGCCAGTCATGTGATCCCATTTTGCGACCTTCTGACAAACAAAGTCAATGGGGAATGACGGATTCACTTAACAATCAGGTTACTAATTTGTCAACTGCAATGATTCACTTAACAATTGTGGCAAAAAAGGCATAAAATGAGGCAAAACTCACTTAACAAATGCCTCACTTAACAACAGAAATGTTGGGCTCAATTATGGTCGTACGTTGAGGACCACCTATACAAACTGAAAAGGAAAATGAAGAGTTGTACTGATGACTACATAGACACCATCATATACATTTTGGAGCAATAACTCAAAAGTAGTCTTTCATTACCTGTGTTACCTTCTCGGTCTAACCTAACTTTTTGAATTTCCATCTCAGTACTAACCAGGCGTGATCTTGCTAAATGTCTGAATACAAAGTTAGCTATTATTGCTATATCTTAAGCTCCTGAGATTAGCAAAGAGATTAAAAACCTTTATTATTCAGATTACCCACCTCCAGAAATGATAAGGAATTGTCCACTGCAAATGGAATTCTGAAGCTTACGGTCAAGTTTAGATTTTGTGGGCCTTGGTTAGTTTCAAAATAAAAGAAAAAAGTTTATGTGTATTGCTGTCTCAGATCTTTGTACCGAACATATTACGATTATTAAAAGAAGATTGATGAGCTCTTTACATTTAACTGTGATTTATGAGACATAAAGGACCCAGTCATCTTCCTGCTGGAGATCGTTGTTTGTTGTTGTTGTTTTTAAAAATCGAAGAGTTTTCTTCAGGTTTTTTTTTTTTTTAAAGTGAATATCTTGTTTTTGTGGTTTTCTTTTTCCATTCAAAGGGAAACCAGTTCTTGCAGACTGCCTGGACAAGACCAGAGGTGGGATTCAAAAATCCCAGCAACCGGTTCGCTGCCTGGTTGCTGGGTGGGCATGGCCAGGTGGGCGTGGCCTACCGGAACTTCTGGGAGGCTTCCCTCGGGCCTCTGGAAGAGCAAAAACAGCCTCCCCCTGGGGTCCAGAGGGTCTCTGAAAGCTGGAAACAGGCCCGTTTCTGGACTTCTGGAAAGGCTGTTTTCTGCCCTCCCAGAGCTTCTGCGCAAACCTTGCACTTACCTATATTAAAAATGGACCATGTGGAGACTTCTGGGAGGGGTGGGGCAGGGTGGGCGGGGCCAGCTGGTTGGTTCAACTACTGGTTCGGCAAACCGGATGTAAATTTAACATCCGGTTTGCCCAAATTGGTCCGAACCGGCTGAATCCCACCCCTGGACAAGACCCTGCAATTTTCTTGGCAAGGGATTTTTAGGAGTGGTTTGACATTGCCTCCTTCCTAGGGCTGAGAAAAAATGGCTGGCCCAAGGCCAGCAATTGTCTTTATGCCTATGTAGAACTAATTGTCTCCCAGTTTCTGGCCTCATACCTTTAACCACCATTTCAAACTGGCTCTCATTCTGTCACATCTGAGTATAAATGAGAACTAATTTAAAAAATAAACATGGGAGAAATCAGTTAAGTCTCATCCATCCATTTTATTACCCCTCAGACTTAAGGAAGAATTTTCCAAGAGGATCATTCCATAAACGGTGGCCCTCTGTTATTTTCGTACTCAGTTTAGATCCTCTTATAAACCCAGCCTCCTTTGCTAATTCAGACTTTCTATCCACATCTAACTTTCTATATCTAGCTACCTCCCACTGTGCTCCCTCTCTCCTTACCTTGCTGTATCACGAAGCAGCATTTGCAGGTAGACATGCTGAAGGCCAAGACATTGTTAAAGTAATTTGGGGAGAATGTGAGAAAGATTTTCTTTCTAGTTAAGAAAGAAATAAGCAAAGAAAAAGGAGACGGGAGGAAATTGGCTAGAGTGAAATCACAGCACATTTCTTAAATGTACAGGCCAGAAACTTAGCCATCTCAAAAATCAAGTTCATATTGGGCATGCTGAAATGTTTAACAGGAGCATTAGCATAATCTCTCTCCAGCTTGCAATACTTTATTTCCTTACCATGGTCACCCTCTTTTCAGAGTTGTGTAATGCAATAATACAGCTGCTCCCATAATAGGCACACAATACCAGACTTGTATCTTTACAATAGTAAGAGTCTCAAGTATGGAAAGTGCAGATGTGCAATTGCAGTAGAACTGAAAGTGCAAGTGCTTGTAAAACTGCGAGGGAAGGGGTGGGTGGGATGGATGATGATAATGATGTCCCAAGCCTGTGGTTCTTCTTATCGCAGTCTACAGTTATACAATTTGTAACCAATTTGGTGTTTAATCTCTCTCTCGTATCCATACATGCACATCTAGTAGGAAAACCCATTACAACAAGCTGTTTGGAGATGAGATTGATATGTTTTCAAATGAAAAATAATAATCTAAATGTGTGGCAGGAAAAAAAAACAATTTCTCCCTGATAGTTTTAAATCTCATCTGTCATGTTGTAAAGAGGAAAATCCACCATCTGTAAAAGTCTAAATTTTCCTTTCAATACAAATACTTGTTCCATAAGAATGATAATAATAATGTATGCAGCCTTATGAATAAATGCATATAAAGCCAGAAGAGAGAAGAGAGCAACAGCCAGCAAATGGCATCTCTGCAAAATGGTTGAAGAAACAGTGCACCCAGCTAGTTAACTGTGGGAAGAAGATCTCATAAACTGACTATCAACAACTGCATGATAAAGTAGCAACAATGGTGCATTGGAATATCTGCAAGGAATACCACTTTCTTGCAAGAAAGAACTGAGAGGTCTGTAAAATAGAGAAAGTAATAGTAAATGAAGAAGCTAAAATGCTTTGGACTTTAAAATTCAAACAGACAAGTATCTATCCCCCAACACCTCAGACTTAACATAAGAAAGGCAAAAAAGTCTGGAGAATGGAGATTGCAGTGCCTGGAGACAGCAGAATAGAAGAAAAAGTAATGGAGAAAATCAGAGAAGACCTGAAAAAAAGAAGTAGAATGAATGTGGGAAAAGAAAGCAAAGATAGCACTATTAGAAATAGGAGCCCAAAACAAATTATGGAGCGCCACTTAAACAGTATTGGCATTCAGTCTGAAACACAGTGTTTTGTGAATATTCCAATAGTAATTCAGTCCTGGTTGATCAAATATTTGCAAAGAAATTCTGGAATGGCTGAGGAATTGAATTTGTAGTTTTGAACTGAACCACAGTGCATACAGTGCTGTTAAAACAATTGTATATTTATAGATAAAGATAATTAAGTACGCTATAATATTTCGTCTGGCTTTTGAAATCTAGAGAAAAGATAGTCATGTATTGTTCATAATGGAGTACAAATAATAGAGTAATAGAATTGGAAGGGCCTCAGGGGATTTCAAGTCCAACCCCTATTCAAGCAGGAAATCTTATACCATTTCAGACAAATGATTGTCCAATCTCTTCTTGAAACCTCCAGTGTTGAAGTACTCACAACTTCTGAAGGCAAGCTGTTCCACTAATTATTCTAACTATCAGGAAATTTCTCCTTATTTCTGTGTTGGTCCTCTTCTTGATTACTTTCCATCCATTGCTTCTTGTTCTGAGTTTGTTCCTTTTAGATGTGTTGTTATGTCTAAACATTGCATGAAAGACTGAAAATTTATAACAGAATAAAATGTTGAAAAACATTCCAAAATAGAATCAGTGATAGTTTGGGTCAGTGAATCACAACTGCCTTTATTGCACCGGACTCATAAGTGGATTTGCACCAATTTTCTTTATTTTAAATCATCCTCTTTACATTATTTACATTATTTCAATGCACTTTGGTATTAAATTATCTAAAAGCTAAGCCAACTATTCTCATTTCAGAAGTTCTTTACTATAAATATTCACATAAGTACTGTAAATCTTTCAAATTAGAGATTTCCTCTAAATCTGTTTTGACAATATTTGTTTACATCTAATACTGTATAGGCATAATGTAGAGTATATATATATATGTATATGTATGTGTATATATATATATATATGTATATGTATGTGTATATATATATATATATATATATATATATATATATCTTTGGTTATTCGGGTTTTCCGCGTAAGATTGAAGTATCTAGGCAATGTTTTGATGAAGTCTCATTCATCATCTTCAGGCTTCTGTCTTCAGCTCTGTGCTTCTCAGAGTGAATGCTGAGTGCTTCTCAGAGAGAAGCACAGAGCTGAAGACAGAAGCCTGAAGATGATGAATGAGACTTCATCAAACGTTGCCTAGATACTTTGAATCTTACGCGGGAGGCCGAATAACCAAAGATCCATATATATATATATATATAATTTTGCTTCTGGTGAGTATGACTTCTGCATTCTGAGTTCTGGTACTGGCTTCTGCTGCATGGGTATTGTATACATGCATCATACTTTATATTATTGTATATAGTTTCTTCTATAAATGAATCCTGCTGAATTATTTACTTGTGTGCTGGTTGGATTGCTGCAAACTCTGACAGATTCATAGGCTATGCCTTCAACTAAGTGCATGTCCTATTATAGAAAGTAATTAAAGAGTTCTTAATTGATGCTGTCTTTTAAATCTTTTTTAATAATAGTTTTTTCTTCATTACATGTCTATATTATAAACACAGCCATATTAAAAGCAAAATATTTATATGCTCTGAAGAGAAATTAAAGCCATACCATCAACACCAATTGATTAATGTGTAAGATCCCCAAAAGAATATTGGTATCACTCTACAGCCTTTAAAAATATACAAAATAAATAAGATCATATTTCCCAATATTGTAATGAGCTTAGTGGTAAACAGAGGCTTGATCATACGTAAAGTAGATTTGGACTTCATTTAATACATTAAATACAGACGACTACCCATTGATAAGCTATTTACTCTTGGATGACTTGCAAAAATACGATAAAATGTTAAAAATGCAAATAACAAAATAGAAAAAAAATCAGTATTAAGCTACTAAATTAACTATGATATAATGTGATTGTGCAATGGATATACGTTAAGAATGGATATACAGTACATGTAAGGATTTTTTTAAAAAAAAATCTGAAAAAGTATAACAAAGCAATATAATATGCAAAAGACAGAACAGCATTTAAAAAAAACTAAGGTAGATCAATTTATTCCAGTGAATTTGCTGTATAATAAGCATAGGTAAGAGATCTAACACTATGACTAGTCATTGTTCACTACTTGGTTATGGCCAAACCGGTAAAATATGAATTCATAAAATTCCCCATCAAGTTTGGTCTACTGGTTAAGGCACCAGGCTAGAAATTGGAAGACCATGAATTCAAATCCCACCTTAGCCATAAAGCTAGCTGAATAACCTTGGGCCAGACTCTCTCAGCCCAACCTACCTCATAGGATTTTTGTTGTGAGGAAAATAAGAGAAAGAATATTAGGTAGGTTCACCACCTTGAGTTTATTGTAAAAGTAATAAAGGCGGGCTATATATCAATCAATCAATCAATCAATAATCCAACCATCCCAGGGCAAATGGGAATGCTCCCATCCTCTGCCTCTCATATTTTGATCTAACAGAAGCTCAGTTAAATTCTACTGCTAAAAGGAGGAAGGGAAAGCAGCTATAAAAATTAGGCACAGTTTTTTTTTGTTTTATTGGGCTGTTGCCAGTGGTGGACTGCAAATTTTTTAACAACCGGTTCTCTGGCTGGGTAGGCATGGCTGGTTGGTCATATGACTGGGTGGGTGATGTCACTCATCACACCCAGCTCTGCCTGAAAAATGGCTGAAAACAGACTGAAAAACAGACTGAAAAAGGCCCCAAAACAGCCCCAAAAGCAGGCTGAAAATGGGCAGGGTCGGGGCCAGTCAGTGGTGGGATTTGCCAGTTCACCGAACTGCGCCTAATCTTAACTACCAATCTGCCAGAACTGGTGCAAACCAGCAGCAGCCCAGCTCTGGCTGTTGCCTGTCTCAGTCTCTGTGTGGAAAGGAAGAAGCATTATTTTGTTAACTGGTAAAGGGAACATTCTCTATGGTAGGTGCTTCTTTAGAAAATTAATCAGTAAACTTGCCAAATGCATTAGATGTGAATGTTTATATCAACCAAACCTTGTAAATCTTACAGATATGCTTTTTCCTGACAAATTTTGACAAATGGTCAAAACTGGGAGCGTCCTATCAATTTCTGTACCTGTCAACAGTGGTGTCTCCCAAGGCAGTGTTTTAGGACCAACTCTCTTCATACTCTACATAAATGACCATATTAAGAGCAACTGCGTTCTCTTCGCTGATGATGTAAAGCTATTCAACACCACAGACAATACTACTACCCTCCAAAAAGACCTTGACTATGTATCAGAATGGTCAATCAAATGGCAACTTCAAATCTCAACAAATAAATGCTCTGTCTTACATATTGGCAAAAAAAGATCAGAAAATAAAATATAAGCTAAATAGTCAAGACCTTGTTGAGGATCCAAACTCTGTCAAGGACCTTGGAGTACTCATCTCAAATGATCTAAGTGCTAGAGCCCACTGTAACTACATAGCCAAAAAGGCATTAAGAGTTGTTAATCTAATCCTACGTAGCTTCTTCTCTGGTAATATCACACTACTAACTAGAGCATATAAAACATTTGCTAGACCTATACTTGAATACAGTTCATCAGTCTGGAACCCATATCATGTATCTGATATTAACACAATTGAAAAAATCCAGAAATATTTCACAAGAAGAGTTCTCCACTCCTCTACTCATTGTAGAATACCTTATGCCACCAGACTTGAAACTCTAGACCTAGAAAATCTAGAACTACGCCACCTCTGGTCCAATCTAAATATAGTATATAAAATCATACATTGGAATGTCCTACCTACAAATGAATACTTCAGCTTCAATCATAACAATACAATAGCACACAATAGATAGAAAGTCAAGGTTAACCACACCAAACTTGATTGCAGAAAATACGACTTCAGCAACAGAGTGGTCAATGTTTGGAATACTCTACCTGACTCTGTGGTTTGTTCCCCAAACCCCAAAAACTTTAACCTTAGACTGCCTACTATTCACCTCACCCCCTTCCTAAGAGGTCTGTAGGGGGTGTGCATAAGTTCACCAATCGTGCCTACTGTCCCTGTCCTATTGTTGCTTTTTATTTTTCTTATAAATATCTATCTCATGTATTCAAAACTATGTTCACTGTTATACCTGTATATTGTAAGCGATTGACAAATAAAATAAAATGAAATAAAATAAATGCTCTATAGCTTTGAAAGGGAACATCTTGGGCAATCACCAAGTGTTTGAATTATGCATGTCCGGTAGATTTTGAACAATTTTTATCCCATAGTGTTTTAAAAGGATCCTTTCTAATTTTCTGACAGTGGGAATACTCTACTGCAATTTTGAAACTGATCAATGCCATTGTATTCTTCCCTTTTTCTTCCCAGCATGTTTTGTTTCTATTATTGTAAAATAAAAACAATACCAAGGGTGTGAGAAATTTCTATGCACCAATGTCTTAAGAGACAGCATCACAAGATTGATTGACATACAATGTGCTACTTTAACAATAGCCATTGGTGATGATGAAAATATATTAGACATATATTACAGTCTGTACAGCATAATCAATATTTTTTTTACTAAGAGACATCTAGTTTGTGTATGAATTTAAGGAACTCGCATTCAGTTTCAAGATCAATTTAACCAAATATTACAATTAATAGACTTACTAAAATATACCTCCTATAAGCTTTTCATAAGCTTGTAGATCTAATTAAATGTATATGTTTAACATGATGCAAAATTATTCCGAACTATTCAAAGTTCTAAACTGTTTGGAATTCTAATTTATAGTAGTTATTACAAAATAACTTTACAAAAACATGGCACATAATGATGAAATTAGTTCATGTTGATTAAAAAAGACAGACTGTTATGTTATCAGCATTATTAATACAAATAATCTCTTATTGTTCTACTCATTGCTGAATATTAAGGAGCGAATATATAATTTATCTTTCCACTTCAATATTGGGAGGTATCTTTATAAAATCCATGTGTATTATATGCTTTATAATTAGCTGCAGTTCACCATAAAATTATTTTATTTCAATATTTTTATCTATCCTTTCAGTAAGCTTACACTAAGACTCATAGTTTCTTCTGGTTATCCACAAACCTGATCTTTGCTACATAAAGTAGCAATCTTTGCTAAAAATAAATTAGATCCTGACAAAGGATTTTAAACCAGATTTAAATTATCTTAGATCAGTCTAACCACTTCATTGCACTGCCTCTCAGTATATAGGTGTACCCATTGAGCCAAATTCATTATGCATGAATGATTTATTTTTAGTTTAATTAAAAGGAATATGTCTACATATTTTACAACATGTCCATTATAAAAGTGATCTGATTCTATACACTCTTTTGGCATATGTTCTTGGAGTAGATGTCATTGTAATTGGATGTATTTTACCATCAAGGTGAGTAAACTTGTTTTATAATTCATTCAAAAATGAAATAAGTGTTTCATTCCCCAAACCATCATGGTTATTTTGTGTGTGTGCAGATTAGATAGACAGCTCTTTGTTTGGCTTTGATTTCATAAAATGGCATGGGTGGGTGTCTGTTGTGTATGTTAAGCGCGGTGTCGACTTACAAATTACCACTAATTTCAGTGGAAAAGACAGAGATAGGTAACACAAATGAATGAGGAAGTCCTTGAAAATTTATTGCCAAAATTTCATATCCATTTATTCATTTTCTTGGTGGTTCCAAAATCTGACTTGGTATCTACTTGTGTAGTTAAACCTGTCACAGAAATCCTTTGCAGTTAATAGATGCACTTTGGACTCTAGTTAATAGGTTGTATCAGAAAGGATTCTAAATCCTTGGTAGAACCTCATATGTTACTCCACATCTTCCTGTAGGAGCATTTTCATGATAGCCAATGGCTCCAAGTAATGGGCTGCGAGCAGTGGTGGGATTCAAATAATTTAACAACCGGTTCTCTGCCCTAGTGATTTCTTCCAAGAACCAGTTCACCAAACTGCTCAGAAAGTTAACAACTGGTTCTCCTGAAATGGTGTGAACTGGCTGAATCCCAACAGTGGCTGCAAGTCCAAGCAAGGTGGATCAGCTGCAGGGAGGCTGACCAGATAAGCAGCCAGCTGAGAGTGGGATGGTTGAGGCACACAGATGCAGCAGGACAGCCCTGAGGCCTTAGATGGGAGGAGCATGCAGCTGCAGCCAGTTAGCAATGAGGAACAGGAACAAGATCACATAGGGCAGAGAAAAGGCAGGAGCAGCAGAGATCTGCCTGACTACTCACGAGACAGCACTAGAAGCTCATAGCAGAAGGAGGGGAACAATGCTGGGCCCAATATAGCCTGATGATGGCAGATGAGATTCTGCTGAAACGTCGCTACAACTTTAAAAGCACAACTATAATGACGTGGGAAAATATCCGAACAAAGCTGAATACCATACATATAAATAAATTTTTTCACATGATGTCCCCTGGCAGAACTTGCTCTCAAAACATCCAGTGTTGTTTTATTACTCCTCCTCCAAAATTTGCAGAACTTTTAGCAAGTCATAAATAAAAAGCCTTTTGAATCTTCATGTTAATTCTATAAAAACCTCTGTTGCTTATTAAGCCACAAGAGATAGCTCCCCATTGTTTCTTACCAAAGGTAATTTAGGTTTGCTGCGCCTGCATTTCTTTATGTATTGAAAGTGTCACCCATCATGCTGGATAGGCAGGCTCTGTTAATTGCTTTGTTACAGAAAGACGGAGGTAAAAATAAAAACCCAACAAATTTTATATCTGCTTTAATGCGTTTAATTTTCTTTCAAATTTTCTGTTTAAAAATAAGCTGCAGCATTTCGGCATCAAATAAATTAGAAGGGGGGGGGGGGGACAGAGACAGTGCTTTGTTCCACCAGCCATAAAAATGAAAGCCCTCTAGGCACTCTTACTAGCAAGATGAAGTGTACACAAAATAAGTACACATCAGGAAAATAAAAAGTGTGAGGTAGCATTTAAATAAAAGAGAAAAGAGGAAAAGGCATTATTACTTGTATTTCTCAAAGCCATCCTCTGTCAACTGAGTTGCCTGATTCTACAGGTTAAGAATATCAAGGTAGTGAAATTTTAGATTGAGGGAATAAAGCTTGAAACATTGATAAAGACAGCCAAGATTATGCTGTAATCACCTTTTGCTTTCTATCACTATCTTTAAAGAGTCCATAATATTAGGTGTGGGATTTGAATGTTTTAAAAACACATGAAATCTTTCAGACACCTACAGTAATAGACCTCCCTCCCTCCCTCTCTCTCTCTCTCTCTCTCTTTCTTTCACTATTTTCATTTTCTTTACTTACTAGAAAGCAGGGCAAGGCAATTATTAACAATATTGGCAGATACAGGCTGCAAAAAGCAGATAATGAATATGGCATTCCCAACAAAAAGGTAGGCAGAGAAATGCTCTAAAAATATGTTTATAGAAGCTTGACGTTAGAACAATCTGTTTTCTTTCAGGCATAAAATCTTTCTTCCAAATACCTCTTTTTTTTTTCCTTTCGGTAGATGAAAGCGATGGCAATTTTAGCAATACTGAAGCTGTATGCAATAAAATCTGTGAGACCTCGCCTGTCCATAGCTTTCAGGTCCATTCTATGGAGCAATTCTATTCAAGGGCTTCCTAATAAGTATAATAAGCATTCTTTTATTATAGAAAAGAAAGGCATAACTGCCCTGCCAGCTGCAGTTATAATCTCATTATCCCCATGCATGTTTTTTTTTTATATTATCAGAAAAATGGGCAATTTTCATTGATTTATTTTTTTAGATGGAAAGGGGAGAAAGGAATAATGTCCATTCTAAGTCAAACATACACATAACAAGGGATAAGAATAAGCAAGAGTGATCATCATTTGATTTTTTTGATCTGCACCCTGTTTTATCCCAATCCTAGATTTGTTCTTTACCTCTGCAAAATAAAACAAGAAGCATATGTACAATCAAAGTTCCTGTTATTCATGCTCAAAAACTGTACAAGAGAGGTAATCTCATCAATGCACTGATGATGTTAGCTAGCTGGGTATTGAAAAGTCTGTAAGGAAGCAAAGGTGGGCCGGTAGTTACGATCACCAGTTGGGCCTGCCCACCTGCCCAGGGTCTATCCTGTCCTATAAATCTCATGTTTTTACTCACTCACCCCACCCTTGTAGCCCAGCTACTTTCCGCACCTTGCCAGATCTACTCACCCTGGCTTCCACACGCAGGAACCCCCGTGGTTTTGCAGCCGCATGCAAGTGAAGGGGGTATGTGCACATGCACTCACAGTGTTTGTTCTGCACTAGGTGAACCGGTTAAAGTATGTGCAGCCCACCTCTGCAAGGAAGCAACCACACTCAAAGAGCACCAAGGACTCCACAGTTCAAATCTGAGCTACAAATATTCTTTTCTAGGAGCAGGGCTGTCTTAATGCATCGGCCTGATGGGCCCCATACTAATCTATGTATATTAACCCTTCAATGCACCTTATATCATATAAATACAATAACATATTTATTACATTTTACTGCCTTTTTATTTCTACTAGCATGCAAATATATGTTTAATTTTATCGACCATTTACACTTTTATTCCTATGAATAGTTGTCATAGGGGTTCCAGTACACTGCTTTGCCCAGGGCCCATGCTTTTAAGACAGTCCTGTCTAGGAGTAATCTAGAGATTCTACAAAAAAGTAGAAGAGAAGAGCAACCAGGATGATTAGGGGACTGGAGGCTAAAACATACGAAGACCTGTTACAGGAACTGGGCATGTCTAGTCTAATGAAGAGAAGGACCAGGGGAGACATGATAACAGTATCCCAATATTTGAGGGGCTGCCACAAAGAGGAAGAGGTCAAGCTATTTTCTAAAGCACCTGTAGGCCAGACAAGGAATAATGGATGGAAACTGAACAAGGAGAGATTTAACCTGGAAATAAGGAGAAATTTTCTGACAGTGAGAACAATCAACCAATGGAACAGCTTCCTCTTGGAAGTTGTGGGAGCGTCATCACTTGAGACTTTCAAGAAGAGATTGGACTGCCATTTGTCAGAAATAGTGTAGGGTCTCCCACTTGGGCAGGGGGTTGGACTAGAAGACCTATAAGGTCACTTCCAACTCTGATTATCTGTTATCTGTTAATCTACAAATATTGCTATTGTGTTTATGGTATCCATGTAATTTGTTAGTCTATGAACATTGAGGGATACATTTTTAAAGAAAATTGGAATGTGGCAAAGGTCCTATATTAGGAAAATTATTTTGACAATAAGGTACCTGCACAAAAACAATGCTATCCATTAAATATCAGTTAGATCAGTTGGACAGAAGTAGATAAGACTTGGCTTCTACAGTACTACCTTTTTGTAAAATCCTGGAAAACAAGCATATTCCTTCTCCTTGATAGAAGTTCAAAAATCACATTTTGTCTACTGGAAAGAATCAGCAAAATGACAGAGCTCTAGTAAGTCTACTTCCTCCTCTGAAGGAAAAAAAAAACCATCAAGAGTTGGCCCAGAATAAAGCAATCAGAACCTGACTAGTGGCACAAAGTCATGTGTTTGTATTTTTCCAACCTGCCAACATAATGGCCAGTTTAATTTGTTGTAGCTTCCAGTAACACGCAACCTTGGCCAAATGACACTTAGCAGAATCCAGTTGACAGTGATGGCTAATTAGTGGGTTTACCATTCAGTGACAGTATCATTTTTAAGTGCATTGCTGTCCAAAATAATGAGATACTATAGGACCACTGAAGGAAAAGTCTAAACAAGGACAGTAAGTAGTCAAACAAGTATCAGGTTGTCAGCCCACTTGATGGCATCTTCTTCTTGGGAAAAACCTAGAATTTTTCTTTTTCTAGTTAACTCATTGCTTGCACTCCTAATAAACCTTTCAAAAGGGCTTAAATCTAGCTACTGTGCCCATCCTAAAATAATACTCAAGATGTTTGTAGCATACTTTATTTGGGAGGGGGGGTTTACCAGATTGTAATAGTATACTGAGCTTATGTGTTTCTGCACAGCAAACACACTGAATTAACAGCAGTAACTGTGAGAGGTATCTTGGAGTCTTAGTGGGCAACCAGCTAAGTATGAGCCAACAGTGTGCAGCAGCAGCCAAAAAAGCTAATGCAACCCTAAGTTGCATTAGCAGAGGGATACAGCCAAGATCAAGTGAGCTACTAATACAACTCTATAAAGCCTTATTAAGACCACACCTAGAGTACTGTATCCAGTTTTGGTCACCACACCATAAAAAAGAAGTTGAGACTCTAGAAAAAGTACAGAGAAGAACAACCAGGATGATTCGGGGACTGGAGGCTAAAAAATAGGAAGAATGGTTACAGGGACTGGTATGGCGAGTCCAGTGAAGAGAAGGACCAGAGGAGACATGATAACAGTATTCCAATATTTGAGGGGCTGCCACAGAGAGGAAGGGGTCAAGCTATTTTCTAAAGTACCTGTAGGCCAGACAAGGAATAATGGATGGAAACTGAACAAGGAGAGATTTAACCTGGAAATTCTGACAGTGAGAAGAATCAACCAATGGAATACCTTGCCCTCGGAAGTTGTGGGAGCATCATCACTTGAGACTTTCAGGGAGAAATTGGACTGCCATTTGTCAGAAATGGTGTAGGGTCTCTTGCTTAGGCAGGGGGTTGGACTAGAAAACCTACAAGGTCCCTTCCAACTCTGATTATCTGTTACCTGAATTATTAGGTCTGTATATTAAGACTGTGGAATCCTAAGGATATGATTTCAAGATCTGAGGGCAAAAACATAGCACCTGGCAGTAACTCTTAAAAGAAGTCACATCTTCTCCACATATCATACAAGTCCTGCAGATGAGTAGATGTGATTTTTTAAAAATTTGAATTCAATATTAGTTGGCTATTTAAAGTCTTAAATACAGCTATGATCTGTTCTTGATCCAATGATCAAAGGTAAATGATCTGAGGATAGTTGATTGGCTCATTTCAACACTGAATTGGCTCATTTGCCATCTGAATTGTATTATTTTCTCCCTTGTCTACCTTTAGATAAAGGGCATTCTTTATACTGCATTTATAAAGTTTTGATGTGATGGTTTTGGGGTAAAGCTGTTATTGTTTGAAACATATAGCTTATTATTTCCTTTAATGCCACCTCAAATTAGTATACATCCATATTAAATCTGTATAACTGCTATGGCAAGAAATTTACATTTATTAAACCTGGCTGGTACATCAAATCATAACTTGTTTACACCTCACTAACAGGATATAACAGTGGTAAATTGTTTAGCATTGGAAAATAATTAACCTTAAGAGACTGAGTTTACACTTGTGCTGAATATGAGTTTGCTCCACATTACTGAACAATACTTTAGAATGTAGTCATGGGTTCTTCTTTGTAGCTGTAGGTATAATTGATGTTATATCTAAGTGATTGTGTATGTGTGTGTGTGTATTTGTGCAGGCATGCACACATTTTGGAGAATTTATTGATGCATATCAGTGCCATATCAATGCAGAGAAAGGTAAAATACAAAATTATCTATTTGGAATAAAATGATTGAATTTCACAACAGTGGACATTTAAAAAACAACAACAATGTTGAGGAAGAGATAGAGAAAAGCATTAATATTCTTTGAAAGAAATCCAATGGACATCTTGGAACTTTGGTTTGTGCATAAAACAAAGGTAGAAAATGTATACTGGGATACATTTCCATCTTAGGCCACTTGGATGACTCATTCAGGGGGAAAGAGGATATATCGATTCTATAAATGGTTTGTGTATGGATTCCACACTTGCATTCTGTTGTCTGAACTATAATCACTAAGTGTCAAACTCTTTGCAATTATTCACAAGTATTGCTTTGATTCTTGAAACCATAATAATTCTCTGTGTATAACACACAGGACAATTAGCACGTCTACAATTATTCAATTTTCACATTGTTTATCCTCAATAATTTATACAGCAGCCAAATGCACATACTCCTTATCCAGTTTGGTGTTCCAATGGGAAAGAAGAGGTGGTGACTGTGACCAGTAGGGCAGAAGACAGTGCCCCCTATAGGCAAAACTAAATAATTACAGTAGGCAAAGTCAATGGGATTGGAATAGGTGGTGAAAACAACGTCTAATTTGTGCCATTGTCATACTAGCTTCATTGCTTAGCAGCTGCAAATATAAATGCATGGTGATATCAGCATGTCTGCTTTCACTGCTTGGCAAATCTGAAACTATCCAAAATGTCTAATTCACTGTTAGGCTTCTACAGTATGACCTAACTATCCCCTGCAAAAACTGGGAGCTACAGTCAGGTCAGAATGCACTTGCCCTCTGGTGATTTGGCTCAATGTTTTTCAAACTTGGCAACTTTAAGATGAGTGGACTTCAACTCCCAGAATTCCCCTGCCAGCATGCATTTTCAATTATTCTTAAATGAAATTGAATTCAAATTTTAATGCATTTTAATTGTCTGTACTTTTGATATCGAGACTCTATAAGCAAGAAAGGATCAAGATCTTTTCCCACATACCTTGCCAAGAAAACAACTTGTATTTTCACAGCTCAGGCAAGGCTTCTGTGTTTCATATCTGTTTTGTTTTGTTCCCCAGGTGTATAATGGATTTAAGAAACAGATTCTAAACTTTTCCACTGGGAGTCTGTGCAAAACTGTAACATGCTTCATCCAGGTGGCCATATGGATGCAGCTTTAATTTTATATAGAAAGCTAGGAAGTGCTCTTACTGTTAGGTATTCTGCTTTACAGCATTCTTGACACACATTCACACTTTTGATAGCAGGCATGAATGTGAGAACACCAGAGCCGTGCGCCAGCCTGAACTTTTAAGAACCCAGGGCATTTTACTTATTTTTTTTTATTGCATTGACAGACTTTATTAACTTAAACGTTTTTGTTGCCTTTACCAGTCAGTGATTTGTCATTAATAAAAAGAAAGAAAAATGAAACCTTTAGATCCAGCAATAAAAGTATGTGCAGGCCATACTAAACCTGTTCAGCTATTCCTCTGTGGGCTAATTACGTCACATTAATTTGAAATTTATGTCTTTTTTTTTTTTTTTAGCTTTGGGGGGTGGGGAAAGTCCTGTTTATCTCAGAACAAGAAGTGTCAGGGCTGTTTGGTTTTCCTGAAAAGATTTCTGTGTTCTTCCTTGCCCCCTCAGCCTTCTTTCTCCTACTTGCAAATTTTCAAAAATGTTGGCTCTGGCGAAGAAATAATTGGAATAATTGGGTGAGGGAAATTTTCTTTCTTGAAGTGATGACAGAAGCAAGATTTTATTTCTTTGTAGAAAAGAGGAACATTTGAACCAGTGTTGATCCTATGTTGCTAGAAGTAACTTTGTTGTAGGAATTCACAACAACTTCTGCCTTTAGTCAAAATATTGCATTTTTAAATATATTTTCAATAATACTTTCCAACGTTCCTGATGGAGGGTCATTTGTATGATAGATTGCTAGCTATGAGGTTCAGTTTCATGGTTTCTTTCATTGCTATTTTCCCAATAAATTATTATATTATGATAATCTTCAGGGATCTGTCCAAACCTTCCCCAGCAGCAGATATAGGTAGTAAGATAGGACTGTTCTTCTGATTTCTCTGGTCCTTGAGCTGGCAAAAAAGTATGGTAAAATAAGTTATTATGTCCCAGGGGTGGGCTTCAAAAAATTTAGCAAAGGGTTTTCTGCCCAGTTGCTGGGTGGACGTGGCCATGGTGGGCGTGGCCTAGTCAGCCTCCTATACCACGGTGCAGCAGGCGTTTTTGCCCTCCCTGAGCTCTGAGGCTCTCTGGAAGCCAGAACTGAGCCAATTTCCAGCCTTCCCAAACTTCTGGGAGGCCGTTTTTCACCCACCTCGAGCCTCCATGCATGCCCTGCACTTACTTGCATCCAAAACAGGCTGTGTTGGGACTCCTGGGAGGGGCGGGGTGGGGTGGTGCGGCCAGCCAGAGTGGGATATAGGGGTTCTCCAAACTGCACAGAATCTTAACTAGGGGCTCTCTTGAACCCCTGCGCATCCCCAACAGCCTCCCCTGTTCTGCCCCCAGGAATCCCGTTCTGCTTCAGTCCCTAGGTTGGCAACTAGTGCTCTTTTGGGAAATTTAATGCTGAACAATTGAACAACAATGCCTGGTTAGTTTTCCCTCCCATCAGCATCACCTACCAAAAGAAAAATAATTACCAATTGCTTTTCTTAATGTGTAATGAGAGAGGCTTGGACTTATGTAGGTGAGTGCTTGGGAAGGATGTTTTACCTACTTTTAAAGGTGTCTTGGCACAAGTGGCTGTAATGGACATCTCTATGTTGATAATCTTCACTTGGGCTATATTTGTGTCTACCACGATTCTGAAAAAGTATTAAGCTGTGCATCAAAATAAGTTGGTGATTTGCTGGAGTGCAGATTAGCAATAGCACTTAGACTTATACACTGCTTCATTAGGCTTTATAGACCTCTCTAAGCAGTTTACAGAGTCAGCATATTGCCCCCAACAATCTGGGTCCTTATTTTACTGGCTTTGGAACAATGAAAGACTGAGTCAGTCAGGATCGAACTGTTGGCAGTTGACAGAATTAGCCTGCAATACTGCACTCTAACCACTGTGTCACTATGGCTCTTGGGGGAGTGCAGCTGCATGACTTTCTGAGGACATCGTGGAGTCTCTTTCTTTCTTCTCTAGATATGTGAAGCACATTTATTTTGCACAAAGATTTAATAACCTTCTAACATAATACCAAAATAACAGAGTTGGAAGGGACCTTGGAGGTTTTCTAAACCAGCGATACACCCATGTTCAGAAACAGCCCAAGTGGATGTTGGAAGAGTGACCAGAAGAATTGGCAACTCTCCCTTGCTTCATCCTGGGTTTCCCTATTATTTCTGTGATGACTTGCGCTAAAAGGGGACACAGCAAGAAAACTTGTAAGACATGGTCTGTCAGCCTTACAAGGTAGATGAGGTAAAAAACAGATGTAGCAATTCTATTTTATCGAAAAGTTCCAGTAGCAGATTCTTGCAAGTCTGAAAGGACACCCAGGAATAGTTTAACCATGGTGGGAAATTTTGTGTCATCCTCCTCAAGAAAGTAATAAAAACAGGAAAAAGTGGGGCCATATGGATTTCTTCCTTGGTAGAAGCAGTAAGGAATCTGGAATATTCTAATATTTTGAAAAGAACCAGCAGCATACAGCTAACAGAACTTAGCTCTTTCCCTGCTTAAATTGACCTAGTGCGGGAGTATCAAACTCAATTTCATCAAGGGCCACATCAGAATTGTGTTTGACCTTTGGGGGCTGGAGTGGGTGTGGCCAGAGTGGGCATGGCCAGTTCGATGTCATTCATGTCAGGGCACCTGTAGTGGCCTGAGCACTCTGCCAGCGAAAACAGGGTCTCCTGAGCTCCATTTTCGCTGGCAGATGCACTGTGGGCCAGTCTTTTGATGTTTCCAGGGTGGGTTTACAGGCCAGATCTAAGCACCCTGTGGGCTGGATCCGGTTTCCAGGCCTTGAGTTTGACACCCCTGACCTAGTGGATAGTTTTGTCTTCAGAGAATACAAGTTCACTTTTAAAAATCATTATCTAGTGGCTATTCAGAAGACTTCTAACCCTGTCTTCAAGAAACAGTGCTCTTTCGAAAAGCAATGAACCAATGTATGTAAGAAGTCTTCTTAAGACCTCATGAGCACTTCAGAATGGACAGGTCAGATAGGCAAGTCCAAGCTAGGATGGGCAAGGATGGTGGTCTATAACAGCTTCAGGTGTCTGAGAGGAATGGGAAAAATCTTCATTCTCAGAATTGTCAATAAGGTCATTTTTACGTCAGGAAAAGGCAATAGTATTCTTTTAAAGTGCAAAAGCTAAAGATGCATTTAAGGTGCATCTTCAGAACAGTGTGAGGAGGAAACCAAGCTAATTTATCCTTTAAAAGTATTCATTGACCTTTTTACCACAGTTAGTAGGACATGAAGTATCACAGTTAGCATGATATGAAGATGAGGTCTCTCTGGGAGTGTTTTGGCCTGACTGGAAATAAAAACAAAAAGAAATCTCAGCATAAAACATTAACAAATCACGATCAGGCTGCCAAGAAAACTGTTCCTTATTCAATCACTAGGAATTGCAACTCTGGAGTGACTTTATCTATCTAGCATACAGATGCACTAACCTGCATCTCATCTAATGTGATGATGATGATGATGATGATGATGTGCATATATGTCATTTGGCTTGCTTGCAACCCAGGAAGATGTATATTGGGGTCAAGATGTCTGCAGTAGAGGATGCTGTCCAGTTTTTAGGATTGAAACATGATGCAACAATCAGTGTGGTTTGCTTTCCAATGAATTATGAGAAGGAGGAGAAAATAATGCTAACTTTACAGAAAGACAATACCACAGTAGGACAAGATTTTGCTGCTGAAGATACCTAACAATCTCACCACACTAATTGAGGCAAAAATAAATAAATAAAGATAATGGTTTCAGTTTGATCTCTTTTTAAAAATATTTTAGTGTCCTTTCACCAGACACAGGTGATAAATTAAATCTGAAACCTTACACCAATATAAGCAGTTATACTTTAGAGGCATTCAAAAGCAAAAGATTTTTATAGAATAGTCATCATAAATGATTGCTGGGGGGAGGAGAGGGAGAGAGAGGGGGGGGAGAGAAAGATTCCCATGAATTTTTGTAGATACATTTTCCTTTTTTCCCCTGTGCTTTAAATGGAGAAAAGTCCATTTACAGCACTTACAACTGAGCTTCTGTGTTTCTCATTATTGTCTCCAAACTCACACTATATTACATGTGGAAGTGTGAACTTTCAGACTGTGAATTTTCCCCCTTGATTGGTTACACAGATGTCTCCATTAACTCTGCGCTGCAAAAATCCAGCATTCAATATCCTTGCACCTTGTTCATTTTTAAATGGCTTGGTATAGTTGCCCTGATGATGATTACATTCTGTTGCACAAAACATATAAACAGCTTGGAACATCTGAAGATCTAATACTTCATGTAGAGGTTATAAATCCAGGGGGATCATGAAACAAGCATTCTGACCCCTCCACTGTGGAAGATATGCTGTTTCCATGTGAACCAAATCTTGATAATGTAATATCTTGGTCTACAAGGAGGTTATTCAGATAGAACTGCACATAAGCAGACTTTATGTCTTATGATATAGATGAATAGATGAAAGGCTCTGGGCAAACTTCCTATCACAGATTAAGATCAGATATGGGACATGTCAGAAATAAAAAAAAAACTCACAGCCCTGGGTTTAAGCAGGTTTGTCCTATCTAGTGCCTTGAGTTTATGTTGGACTGCTGATCCTGTAGACCAGGGCTGTCAACGCATCCATGGGTCAGATGCATCACATGCTGGCCATGTCCACCCCTGGTTTAGCGAAGGGGAGAAAAGTCCCGATATGTTACGTGACACTGCCGTGACGACCCGAGTTTGACACCCCTGCTATAGACCAACCTGAATATCATGCTAGTTGAGAATAATAGGAATTCCAATGCAATGTATCGTAGAGGATACTGTATTGCTTTGCAGAAAGCTGATATTTATTTATTTATTTATTTATTTGATTTGCCAATTGTTTACAAGATAATAAGTATAAGTGTATACATAATTGTGAATACATGAAATGGGTACATATAAGAAAAATAAAAGAAGAATAAGAGAAACAATAGGACAGGGATGGTAGGCACGTTGGTGCGCTTATGCACGCCCCCTACAGACCTCTTAGGAAAGGGGTGAGGTCAATAGTAGACAGTCTAAGGTTAAAGTTTTTGGGGTTTGGGGAAGAAACTACAGAGTCGGGTAGAGTATTCCAGACATTGACCAGTCTATTGCTGAAGTCGTATTTCCTGCAATCAAGTTTGGTGCGGTTAACTTTGAGTTTGTATCTATTGTGTGCTCTTGTGTTGTTATGGTTGAAGCTGAAGTATTCATTGACAGGTAGGACATTGCAATGTATGATTTTATATACCATGCTTAAATCAGACCGAAGATGGCGTAATTCAAGGTTTTCTAGTTCTAGAATTTCAAGTCTGGTGGCATAAGGTATTCTACAACGAGTAGAGGAGTGGAGAACTCTTCTTTTGAAATATTTCTGGACTTTCTCAATTGTGCTAATATCAAATACGTAATGTGGGTTCCAGACTGATGAACTGTATTCGAGTATTGGTCTAGCAAATGTTTTGTATGCTCTGGTTAGTAGTGTGATATTACCAGAGAAAAAGCTACGTAGGATTAGGTTAACAACTCTTAATGCCTTTTTGGCTATGTAGTTGCAGTGGGCTCTAGCACTTAGATCATTAGAGGTGAGTATTCCAAGGTCCTTTACAGAGCTTGGGTCATCAACAAGATCTTGACTATTCAGCTTGTATTTTATTTTCTGATTTTTTTGCCAATATGTAAGACAGAGCATTTATTTGTTGAGATTTGAAGTTGCCATTTGTTTGACCATTCTGATACATAGTCAAGATCTTTTTGTAGGGTAGCAGTATTGCCTGTGGTATTGAACAGCTTTACATCATCAGCGAAAAGAACGCAATTGCTCTTAATATGATCACAGAGGTCATTTATGTAGAGTATGAAGAGAGTTGGTCCTAGAACATTGCCTTGGGGGACACCACTATTGACAGGTACAGAATTTGATAGGACGCTCCCAATTTTGACCATTTGTTGTCTGTTTGCCAGGAATGCTTTTATCCAGTTATTCAGTTGTCCAGAGATACCATAGGATTTTATTTTTAGGAGTAGTTTGTCGTGTACCACTGAATCAAAGGCTTTACAGAAGTCTATGTAGATTGCGTCTATTGCTTTGCCCTGGTCGAGTTGTGTCGTCCATATGTTTTTGCAGTGTAAGAGTTGCAGATTACAGGATAGTTTTTTCTGAAACCAAATTGTTTATTGGAGAGTAGGTTGTTTGTCTCTAAGTGGAGGATGATGGATTGGTTAATAATTGATTCCATGACTTTACAGGTGACGCAGCATAAGGAGATTGGTCTGTAATTTTCAACTAGGCTTGGGTCTCCCTTTTTGAAGATGGGGATGACTGTGGCTTGTGACCATAGGTTAGGCAAGGAGCTGGTCCTGAAAGATTTTTCAAAGATTATGCTTAGAGGTTTGGCTATGGCAGTGGATAGCTTTTTTAAGAAGTAGGCACATATTCCATCAGGTCCAATAGATAGAGATGGTTTTAGATTGCGTAGTGCTTTTTCAACATTGTCTTCTGTAAAATCGATATGTATTAGATCATTGTTGTTATCTGTGGTACGGCTAGGAAATACTGGGCATGATCCATTGCTGTTTACAAATACTGAGCTGAAGAATGTGTTAAAGATGTTGCCTTTAGTGGTGTCGTCGTTGCAGTCTTTACCATCAGGTCCTATCAAGGGTGGGATAGACCTTGAGTCTTTTAGTTTGTTGTTTACAAAATTGTAAAAAGCACGGGTGGAATTGGTGCTTAGAAGGTTTTCCTCTTGTTTAATGTGATAATTGATGCATTCGGTCTTTAACTGGTGGCATAAATTTTTGTATCGGCTTTTGAAATTGGCAACGTGACCAGATTTGTTTTTCCGCCAGAGTGATCTCTTTTTGGATTGAAGTTTCCTTATTGTTATGGGTAATCTGCTTTTTGTTTTGTTTTGGGAGTTGTTGTTGGTACATATAGTTTGATGACTCTTTTGACTTCAAGTAAAAATATGTTGTAATGGTCTTCAACAGTATTGCATCCAGTGAATAGAGATTGCCAATCAAGGGATGAGAGATCGTTGTCTATAAGATCATAGTTGCCTTTTTGAAGTTACAATTGGGGATTACATCATTGTGGTGATTTTTGTGTGGGCGTATGTTGAGACAAAAGTCAATCATATTGTGGTCACTGCTGGAAAAGGGTTCTTTAGTTTGTATTCCGTAAATTAAATTCAAACTATTGCAGAAGATGAGATCGAGGCAGTTGTTTAGTCTAGTGTTGTTGGTTACTAGTTGTTCCAGTCCCAGATTTGTAATAGCATTGTAGAAGGTTGTGTGTATGATTTCAGTTGTACATTCATTTAGGGTCCAGTCAATATGAGGTAGATTGAAATCACCAAGAAAGATAAAAGGGTATGGGCAGGATGCAGCCCATGTTAGTAATGTATTTAGCTTGTTTACATGTTCGATGTCATAATCAGGTGCTCTGTAACATAGTAAGAATCGAATTGTGATATTTAAGGATAGTTTACAGATGATGGTCTCAGGAAGAGCAAGCTCCTGGGTAACTTGGATATTTTTTAGATGTAAGGACTTTTTATAGAAGATAGCAACACCACCTCCTCTACGAATTTCACGATCTGATCGGTAAACATGATAGTCCCTTACTGTGGTAATGGAGTCAGGGAGAGATGCATTGAGCCATGTTTCACAGACAAATATTGTATGACTGCTCTGCATTCAAACTAAGTAGGAGGAGTTCAGCAGGTTCTGACCAGTTCTGGAGAACCGGTAGCGAAAATTTTGAGTAGTTTGGAGAACCAGCAAATACCACCTCTGACTGGAGATTTTACAATATCCTTCCCCTGTCACGCCCACCAAGCCATGCCCACAGAACTGATAGTAAAAAAATTTGAATCCCACCATTGGCGTAAGTCCTTTTTAAAGATGACAAAGAGGCTCATTCTCTGGGAGTGTTTTGTAGACTAATTAAGACTTAATTCAGAAAGCCTTCTTTGAAGAAGTTGGGGAAAACTTTACTTGAACATATTCTCTGTTGTGTATGTCTACTCAATGCAGTTTTCTTAATGGCCTGGCTTTGTTTTTCTTTTAAAAGCATTTAACTTTCATATACATGTTAACTGTTAATTACTCTGCATGATAAACTCATAGCAGGAGACTGGAATATAAATAATATCTGGAAGATTGCCTTTCCTAACATGTCAGCTCACGTGCTCAATCTTTTAGATTATCAGGCATAAGAATCCAGCCACCTTTGTAGTACCTCCTCTTTAGGGTGTCTCTTTTTCAAGTAGGTATGCAGAACTTGTAGCTCAGGTGTTGAAACTGAACTAAACTCTCACTACCATCACTGGGTATCCCTTCCTGTTTTCTGTCAGGAATTTTTGTTAGTTTTTAATTGAGAATTGAAGCTAGGCTTTTAATTGATAAGATAGACTAAAAGTTTAATTATTTGAAGTAATCTTGGTCTAGAGTATAAATTACACACATTTAAAGTATGATGTGTGATATGATCATCAATTATGATCAATTCAGATCAGTTATCCATTCAGATATCCATTCATAATCTGTGAATCAGGCTAAGCTTTTTTTTTTTTTTGAGAACTTGGAAAGTAATTTATATCCAAGTAAACACTTATGAGATTGCTCTGTACACAATTTTATATTATGGCTGGTTATTATATTCTTTCAGTTAAATTGTTTCAGACAGATTTTGTAAACATACAGCATGTCTAGGAAAGGTTTGAAAATGGAGATTCAATTATTTTATTAATTGGAAGAAGAGATTTTCATGTATGAAAATATATGTGCTGCCATGACAGGATTTACCCTGAAAGATTAAATTGTTTTTTTAAATAAATAGTGAATCTAAATAGATTCATATCATTCTGATATTAACAAGCTTGTCTACTTTAGAAGATTGAATGTCAAGGATATTACATTATGATGTGACATTGCTTTGAATTAGGAAACAAACCAATGGAAGGTTTTCCCAGATAAGAAAAAATTCATAATTACGCAAAAGGACACAATTTTTGTTTTTTAAATATATTTATTTTGCATCCTTCCCAAAGGTCAAATCTTGCTGAATGACTAGAGTTTTTAATTTGGCTCATGGAATTATATGTAGATAGCTTGTTACAGTTATTAAACCCAAATAGTCTGTGAAGTAATTTTACTCCTACCACTAATTGTACTAAAATAAGTTAAGTATGCTGAAATCTAACATTAAACCATTGATAGATTTAAGAGACATATTGTTGCAGACGAGGCCTATTAGCCTGGAGCTTGAAGATCTCCTAAAGTCACATCTCCATCTATTTATTCAGAGGAAACTAGAATCTAAGACAGGGGTAGTCAACCTTTTTATATCTAACACCCACTTTGGTATCTCTGTTAGTAGTAAAATTTTCTCTAACCGCCTACCGGTTCCACAGTAATGGTGATTTATAAAGTAGGGGACAAAACCCCCACCGTCCACCATGAAAGCTGGAACGCCCACTAGTAGGCAGTAGGGACCAGGTTGACTACCACTGATCTAAGATGTAATCTTAGGTACATGCAAGTAGCTTTTGGAAGATTATATCCTATGCCTAGGTTTATGTATGTCTATGTGTGCACATTTGCAAGCATTTCTACTCCTGAACAGCAAATTTATTTTATTTATTTATTCTGTCAAAAGCTTACAATACAATAGAAATAAGAATAAACATAGTTTAAATGTAAGAAATAGGAACTAATACTTGGGGACAATAAGACAGGGATGGTAGGCACGATTGTGTGCTTATGCATGCCCCTTACATTTAGGCATCTGTATTTAGGCAGCAATTGCATCCTGGGAAAAAATTTCCTTTGCTGCCTATCAATCTGCATTTGCAAGTGTTTTCTCTGTTTTTTATCAATGCTACAGCAGTGAGTAACCCAAATAGTTCTGAGGCCAATTTACATTATAGAGACCATGGGGGGTGGGATTTTCAATTAATGTGTTTTAAAAACAAAATTAGAAGTGTTGCTTGACCAAACCAGACAATATCCAGAAATAAAGGGGATTAAAATCAGAAAGGAAGAGTATAAGGTTCAAGCATTTGCGGATGAACTAGTATTTATTGTAGAAGACCCATTAAATACTGGATATGTGTTGTTGCAAGAAATAGAAAATTTTGGGGAAGTGGCTGGATTTAAAATTAATAAGGACAAAACTAAAATGATGTTAAAAACTATACTGCAAATCAGAAAAAAAGAATTAGAAAATGGGATTACAGATCACAAAAAAGGTGAAATATTTGGGAGTATGGGTATCTTCAAGGTGTTCTTCAATTAAAGAAGACAACTATAGTAAATTAGTAAAACAAATAAAAAAAATTAGAATCATGGGGGAATTTCCAACTGTCATTATTGGGAAGAATTGCAGTAACAAAAATGAACATTTTGCTCAAGTTATTATATTTACTCCAAATGATTCCAATAAAACTAGATAAAATGTTTTTTAAAGAACTAAACAAAATAACAACTAAATTCATCTGGTTGGGCAAGAAACCACACATTAAATTGAAAATGCTACAGGATAGTAGGAGCAGAGGTGGTTTTGGGCTACCAGAGTGGGAACTCTACTATCAGGCAGCGGCATTAAATTGGATAAAAGGTTGGGTAAATTTAAAAGATAAAAGAATAGGCTGGCATGAATTTTTATGGGAAAAAGGGAGTGAGGTACATTCTTACTTCTACAGACATCAAATAAGAGATTCACTCATCCAGATTTGGATGAAAATCCAAAAGAAACATTATATAGATGCCTCGCTGTTTGTCAACTATGGAGGGCATGATCCATCCAAACAGATTGGATATTTTAAAAATGGTAAGTTATAATGAGCTATTAGACAATCAAGGGAAGCTCAAAACGAATCAAGAGTTGAGAGAACAAGGAATCATAATCGATTGGTGGTCATACTTACAAATACAAGTTAGATATAAAAAAGACCTAGATGAATTTGGATTTGATAAAGAACAGCAACAATTAGATAAAATTTTAGTTGGAACAGAAGAAAAATTTATAACTAAAATGTATAAATATTTATTGGGATTCAATATAGAAGAAGAAATTGTACAGGGTTCTATGATAGCACGAGCTTGAAACTTCGGATATAGTGTTGAATTAGATGAATGGGAGAAATTATGGACTAGGAATTACAAATTAACAACATCTACGGCCTATAAAGAAAATGTATACAAAATGTTTTACCGGTGGCATTTGGCCCCAGAGAAATTGGCCTAGATATATCCCAACATTAGTCCAAAATGTTGGAAATGTGGACAAAAGGATGGTACCTTCTATCATATGCGGTGGCTATGCCCCAAGACTAGGAAATATTGGGTTAAAATAAAGAACTGGTTTGTGGCTATCCTGCTTTAGCTATTTTGCCATAGAACAAATCTTGCCTAGCACGTACACCTCTCAGGGCAAATTCCACTGACAGGACTGAAACTGACAGGATTAACTCCAAAAGTTTGTGTCAGCTAAAAACTGTGTATTTGGTATTAAGACATGTTTACCTGAAAAGTATCAGTCATGAAGTTTGCTCCTTGTGTCACGTATCTTGGTTTCAATGATTAACTCTGTAACTTCATTGTTTCCTGCATTCACCCCGCACCCCCGTCTTTAAATCAGCACAATAAAAGAGGACAGCGCAAAGCAATCGGGGCCGCCGGGACAATTCCATCTGCCCCAGGCGCGATGTGTTTCCTCACCTAAAGAAACTATTTGTTTTGTGTCTTTTTCTTTGTGCTTTGGCACTCACCCTTGCGAGGGCTCCGCTAAATTAATTCTTGAAGGGAATTCAGCAACAGACTGGAAAATCGAATCAACGGACCGGTCGCTCGACGCGACAGCTGGGGGCTCGTCCGGGATCCCTCGATTCGTCCGGGATCCCTTCGATTTTCTGGTTTCACGGTGTGACTTCTGTCTAGGGGTGCATCGCCTTCACTCCCATTTCTACGCACCTGGCATAGGCTCCGTACGAACGTAAGTAATGGGCTCCTCACTTTCCAAGGTTTCGTCAGGACATAGGGACGAACTTTACGATTTGGTGAAGAAGGCTAATTCCTTTCAAAAAATCAATGGTACCACTGTGTACCCTATTTCTAAGAAATCTTTAAATAAATTTATAATTTACATTGAGGCACATTGTCCAGCCTATCCATCTGCTAGAACTCTCAGCCATTCTCTATGGGAAAAATTAGGGAAATATCTACACGAAATTCCTAGAGCTCCCATGGATATACTCATTTCTTGGAGAGCGATAATGGCTGCTATAACTACTGTTTATCCACCTTCTAGTCTTCCTAAAACCTCTTTTTCCCCTGTTTCCTCTGATTCCCCTTCTTCTCATTCAAAAACTACTAAGCCTCTTGCGGCTCATCTTGATACAATTTCTTCCTTACCACCTCCGTATCCTGACATTTCTTTCCCTCCTCCTTCCGCTCCATCTTCTCTTTCTGACCCTTCTCCGATAAAACCTGTGGGAGGTATTATAACTAATCTTCTGTCATCACCTCTGCCTTTAGAAACAGAAGATCCTTCTGCTTATCCTATGACTATTATCCCTGGTGCAGCGGGAGGCAATGTTCACAGCAACATTGAGTTTAAAGTTTTAAAAAATATAAAAGATGCAGTTACAACTTATGGATTACACTCTCCTTTTACTCGGGGAATACTTGATTCTTTGGTCACTGCTAATACTGTTATGTTACTTTATGACTGGAAAATGCTTTTCTCTATGCTTATGACTCCAGCGCAATATGTTGTGTGGCAATCTGAATATGAAAAAGGTGTTGAGGCTGAAATTCGTAGGGTTTGCCTGCTGGAGTAACTGTAGATCATTTAATGGGAAAAGGTCAATCCTCTACTCTAGCACAACAACAAAATTCCCCCCGTCGCAGTTTTGCCATTATTCATATGTGTGCTATGAATGCCTTAAAGCGAGTGGATGATTCAGATTCGCAGTCCACCCAAGCATTTTTGAAAATTATGCAAAATCCTGATGAGCCATATGCTTCATTCATCAGTCGCCTTCAGACAGCCCTAGATCGACAGATAGATAATTCTACTGCCAAACAAGAGTTACTTATAAAATTGGCTTTTTCCAACGCAAATCAGGACTGTCAAAAAATTCTACAGCCAGTCGCTAATAAGCCAGGCGTGACATTGGCTGAGTTTTTACAACTCTGTAGAATTGTAGGAACAACCACTCATAAAATGAATATGCTTGCTACTGCTATCACTGCTTCATTATCGGATCCTAATTCCGCATCCACTTCTCCTCCCGATGCTTTCGCTGTAACACGCAACGGCAATTGTTTTAACTGTGGCAAGCCCGGACATTTTAAAAATCAATGTCGCATGCCAGGGGGTGGGGCCGCTCTTCGTGGCCAAACTAGAGGTCCACCTCCCTCATCTAAGCCACAAACCATCTGTCCTCGCTGCCGGAAAGGCTATCATTGGGCTTCACAATGTCGTTCTAATCCTTCTCTCTCTCAGCCTTCGGGAAACTAATTGAGGGGTCTTCAGCTAGCCCCGCCACAAAGGCTGAATTACCTGCCACAACATTTCCTGTGGTGCTGTTAGAGGATCTTGTGTATGATGATCCTGGTGCTGTTTTTACTCTTCCTTTAACTACAACGCTTTTCAAACCTCTGCCTCCTTCCACACCTGTCTTACTTATTCCCAATTCTTCCCTTACCATAGAGGGTGTGGTTGCTGCTCCTTACTTATATGATTCTTCTGCTCTTAATAATCTTGCTTTGGCTGCAATAGGGGATCGTTGCTTTTCTTTAAAAAAAGGGGACAGTAGTGGCTACGCTTATAATTTTGCCTCTTTTTGAACCTCTCTCCTTGTTTGCATTACAGCAGCCTGTCCAAGCTTCAAAACCCACTCTTTCTGTCACACTCAATGGTCGCATTTTTGATGGTCTGATTGACACCGGTGCAGACGTTTCTGTTATTCGTTCCTCTGAATGGCCCTCTTCTTGGTCTCTCACAGAAGCTTCTTCAGTGCAGGGCGTAGGTGGGGCCCAAGCTGCTAAGGTCAGCTCTCATTGGCTCTCTGCTTCTACTAAGCATTCTACCTTAACTGCTTATCTTAAACCCTATATCCTTCCTCTACATTGTAACCTCTGGGGACGTGATTTACTCTCTCAATTTCAGGCTTATATTCAGCTGCCATAGTTTTTCTATCTAAATGTCTATTTCTCCTTTATCCCTTACTCTTAAAACCTCTCTTCCTGTTTGGGTGGATCAATGGCCTCTCACCAAAGAAAAATTGGAGGCTTTACATCTTCTTGTCCATCAACAGTTAATAGAAGGACATATTGAACCATCCACCAGTCCTTACAACACCCCAGTCTTTGTAATTAAAAAGAAATCTGGCAAATGGCGCCTCCTTAATGATCTTCGAGCCATTAATTTAATTATTCAACCCATGGGACCACTGCAGTGTGGCCTGCCTAATCCTAATTTGATCCCAGCTGGATTTGATCTCATAATAATAGATTTAAAGGACTGTTTCTTTTCCATACCTCTGGCACAAAAAGATAGGATCATCTTTGCCTTTACAGTACCAGAGCTTAACAACTCTAAACCCACCTCTAGGTATCAATGGAAAGTTCTTCCACAAGGTATGCTAAATTCACCAACTATGTGTCAATTTTTTGTCAATGAGGCTCTGCGGCCTTATAGATCTCAATTTCCTAGTTTTCTTGTATATCATTACATGGATGATATCTTAATTGCTGCCGATGGGCCAAAGGGGACGGTCCAAAAAACCTTCCCGATCCTCTTGACCACATTAGCAAAAGCAGGGTTACATATAGCACCTGAAAAAATCCAGTCTCACTACCCAATGCAATATTTAGGCCACAAGGTTTTAGCTTCCACAGCATCTCCACATATTCCTTCACTCACACTTCCCCAGCCAACCACGCTGGTTCAATTACAGCAGTGCTTGGGGGTTATTAACTGGGCTCGACCATATCTTGCTCTAACCACACAGATGCTATCACCACTCTTTCAAGCACTAGTAGGATTGAAAAATCCTGCAGATAAGGTCTATCTTTCAGATCAGCATCTAGAAGCTTTAAAACAAGTAAACACAGCCCTAGCCACCCGATGGGTAAACCGTGCACTCACAGACACACCACCTTCTCTTGCTATCCTTTCCACTCATCAACTACTGACTGCATTAATAGTCCAAATATCAGATGCAAGAAATCTTCATATTTTGGAATGGCTACACCTACCACACACTCCAAAAACATCTATTTTTACTAGAGCAGCGCAAATGGCTTCTCTTATAGAAAAAGGGCGTAAGAGAACCAAAGCCCTGATGGGAATGGATATTTTTACATTGTATATTCCTTTTAAGATCACTCAATGGGAACCTCTTTTTCAGACTTCCACAACACTGCAGGGACGCGTTGGAAGATTGGTGTGGCCAAGTGTCGTGCCACCTTCCCTCTGATTCACGACTGCAGGTGTTGCGGACAGTTCCTTTTGTTTTACAATCACCTTTTGTCCAACAGCCATTGAAGGAAGGCTTCACTGTATTTACTGATGGTTCAAAAAATATTGGAGCATGTACATGGTACGAAAATGCTCAATGGCATAAACGTTTAACTACTTCACAAACATCAGCACAACAAGCTGAATTAGCTGCCTTCCTATTGGCGTTGTCTCTTTTTTCACAACAACCTTTAAATGTAATATCTGATAGCATGTATGTTACCCAGATGGTTGCTCATATTTTCGATGCATATATCTCCCCTGTTACCCCTCCCTCTCTCATGACACTTTTTTGCAGCTTCAGACCCTGTTGAAAAACGAGGAAACCCTTATTTGTAGCCCATATCAGAAGTCATCAGCAATTGCCTGGATTCCTAGCAGAAGGCAATCATATGGCAGACGAGGCTTGTAAAATTATGGCCTCCTCTCCCCTTCTCCAACAGCCTTCACCTGGGGAAAGTCATGATTATTTTCATCAAAACAGGAAAGCCCTAGTGCGACAATTTGGAATTACATATCAAGAAGCCACGGCAATAATTCAACAATGTCCAACATGTAGCTTGCAGGCCAAAGGTATCCCTGAAGGCGTTAATCCTAGGGGTACTCAAGCCTGTGATACATGGCAAATGGACATCACTCATTATCCTCCCTTTGCTCCCTGGAAATACATTCATGTATCAGTAGATACTTATTCAGGGTTTATTATAGCAACATTGCAAAGAGGAGAGGCTACCAAAAATGTTATTAATCACTGTATTCGATCATTCGTAACGTTGGGATGTCCAAAAATTCTCAAAACAGATAATGGTCCTGCTTATGTCAGTTCTCCCTTTGCTGAGTTTTGTCATAAATGGGCCATCATCCATAAGTTTGGCTTGCCCTTCAACAGCCAAGGTCAAGCGATTGTGGAGAGATCGCACCAAACTTTGAAACAGGCCCTTGATCGGCACTTGGGGAAAAAAGGCTCAGGCCCCCCGAACCTCCCAACGTTGCAAAATATCTTAAATGTTTGTCTTTATACTCTTAACTTTCTCAATCTTACTGGCTCTCCTCCTGCCACGGCGCTTCCCGCCACTTCACCAAGCCAGTAGTTCCCTCTTCCCGTCCTCTTGTCTATTTCAGACAGCTTCCAGATCCTGCGTGGAAAGGTCCTGCACAGCTCATCACCTGGGGAAAGGGTTACGCTGCTGTCCAACTTCCTGATCGAGTGCTTTGGGTTCCTGCTCGCTGTGTCAGACCTTACCATGGCAAACCTGACTCTGATCCTAATCTTTCTTCTGATATCGATACTTCCTGTCTTTTCTCAATTTAGGGCATCTCCTGATGCTATTTTTGCTTTCCTTGCTGACACTGTTACCTTTGTTTTTAAAGATAATCTCCTTCCTGCATGTAATTATGTTTTCCAACACAACGGTCGTTTCCTTCCTCCTACTTCTGACATAACTGTTCACTATTACTATTCTCCTTGTTTAATCTTTTTAACTATACATGTCACTCCGCTTACTATAGGTTCCTATTCTTGCTTGGGGTTTTTCCACAATCACACCTATTTCAATCACACTGTTCTATTGCTTTCCACTCCTTCAGTGGCATCTCCTCCACTATCCTCTGTTTTCCTTACATTGCCCTCTCTAGCTAATTCTGAGCTACCTTTTCCTGGAGACAAACTACGATGGCATCTTCGTTGCTGCTTTCCACCTTGTGATGTCACCAACTGCATATGGCATCATTCATCTTCCTGGGTTCCTGATCGCTACAAACCACCTGTTGTGCGACGACGCCACCTCATCTATGACGACACCCATCGCAAGACTACGGCTCTCATTCGAGCTCGCCATCTTCGGTATCCTGCCTTCATCGGTGACAGCTCCATCTCTAAGCAGCCTGTGTCTCATGCTATTCCACGATTTGGCTATCGTCGCACTCCTCGAAGCATACAACCATCCTCTACAAATGAACATCAACCTCAAACTTATACCTGGACTATCCTTGACTTTCAAGGAAAAATTTTAAATACCACCACTAACTATACTCGATGGCCATGGTTTCCTCAGCTTTTCATGGATTTTGCTGAAATGGGAACAGGAGTCGAAAAATTCGCAGACACAAAAATTGCAAGCTGATACATGGGACAAGCAAGGCTCCTGCTCTCCAGCACCTGCTGACAACTATAGACTATATTTTTGCCCTGCCCACAGTACTGGCACTTCTCGTTCTGCCTGCGGTGGGGTAGTTGACAGATATTGTAAAAATGGAGTTGTGTGTCCACAGGTCATATCTGGTGGGAAGCACCTACCAAAAATGACTATATTCATATTACCCGTGCCCAAGCACAGCATTCCTGCTCTTCATGGCCTTGTTGTGAACAAAGAATGAATCCACTCATAATCACCTTTACTGCACAAGGAAAGACACTTGCAAAAAAACAATGGATGGTTGGGTTTACTTGGGGAGGGCGTCAGTGGGATGGTCAAGGAGATGAAGGGAATGTTTTTACAATTCGTCTCTCGATATCCATGTCCACTTACGATGTTGGTCCCAATCCCAATTTGAAATCAAACTTTCTACAAAAACCCAATATCCAGGTGAATCCATTAGTACAGTTGGTCAATTCTTCTTTCACATTGCTAGCAACTACACTTAATGATTCATCCAAAACTGATCAATGTTGGCTTTGCTTATCTGATTTGCCACCATTCTACGATGCAGTAGCTTCCAATGAACCCATTAGTAACTCCACCAGTGACACACAATGCCGATGGAACACTTCCTCCATCACTATCACTGACATAGTAGGTCAAGGATGTTGCCTAGGACACATACCTGCTAATTACTCCCAATATTGTCAGAATGTTTCATCTGGGTATCACTGTAATGTATATCTACCAAAAGAAAGATCAAACCTTAACATTGGAGGCTACAGTCCTCTGTACACCACCTCCAATGGCAATATCAAGGCTCGCCTCAAGGGACAATTCTTTATCCCAGGTAATAATTCTGTATGGGCCTGCTCCACTGGAGCCACCGCTTGTGCTCATGGTGATGTTCTTATTGCTCAGGGATCCTTTTGCATTCAGGTAAAATTACTCCCAAAGATCACTTTTTATCCAGGGTCGGAACTTGTTAATGAACTTGAACCTCCACAATTCCCCCTTCGTCAGAAAAGAGAAGTCATAACAGCTGTAACACTATCTGTATTGCTGGGTCTTGGAGCCGCAGGTGCAGCCACTGGGGTAGCGGCTCTAGCTGTTGGTCATCAACAGTTAGCAACCCTCAGTTTACAAATAGATGAAGATCTCAAACGCATAGAGACTTCAATTTCTGCTCTCCTAACTTCTCTCTCATCTCTAGCTGAAGTGACTCTTCAGAACAGAAGAGGTCTAGATTTGTTATTTTTAAACAAAGGGGATTATGTGTAGCAATAAAGGAAGAATGTTGTTTTTATGCTGATCATTCAGGAGTTGTCAAAGATTCTATGGCTGAATTACGTAAACGTTTGAAGGATAGAGAGAATGAACGACAACAAGGTCAGCCATGGTATCAAGGCATGTTTAATTTTTCTCCCTGGTTAACCACTCTATTGTCTGCTCTAATAGGTCCTCTTGTGCTATTGCTTCTTGCTTGTACTATTGGTCCATGTGTATTAGGACGTTTAGTTACCTTTTTGAGGGATCGTTTGAATACCCTTGATAATGAAGTTAACAATACTCAAAAAATGGTTAGCTTTCTCACAAAAGATCTTGTCAAAAAACCTTTGCTGGAATGGTCCTCTGACCTAGAGTCAGAGGAGGAAATAGACACTATTAACTCCTTTTCTCCCAAAGAAGTTTTGTTAACTCTGCCCAGCCACGATTCGGGGGATGAGGACTTTTCCTCGTATGAGTTGGTTCTGCAAGGCATCAACAAACCGAAGGGTTTGTTGCCACCTTATGGGACTACTCGGGAGGAGAAAGGACTCTACCTAGAATCATGAGCACAAAAATAAAGAAAAGGAGGAATTGTGGCTATCCTGCTTTAGCTATTTTGCCATAGAACAAATCTTGCCTAGCACGTACACCTCTCAGGGCAAATTCCACTGACAGGACTGAAACTGACAGGATTAACTCCAAAAGTTTGTGTCAGCTAAAAACTGTGTATTTGGTATTAAGACATGTTTACCTGAAAAGTATCAGTCATGAAGTTTGCTCCTTGTGTCACGTATCTTGGTTTCAATGATTAACTCTGTAACTTCATTGTTTCCTGCATTCACCCCTGCACCCCGTCTTTAAATCAGCACAATAAAAGAGGACAGCGCAAAGCAATCGGGGCCGCCGGGACAATTCCATCTGCCCCAGGCACGATGTGTTTCCTCACCTAAAGAAACTATTTGTTTTGTGTCTTTTTCTTTGTGCTTTGGCACTCACCCTTGCGAGGGCTCCGCTAAATTAATTCTTCAACAGACTTCAGAATTCAGCAACAGACTGGAAAATCGAATCAACGGACCGGTCGCTCGACGCGACACTGGTTTCAAGAGATCACCAAACAATAAACTGAACTCAAACCAGATTTTTTTATTAGGAATAATTCCAGTCCAATACCCTAAAAAAATTAAATAATTATACTCCATATCCTGACAGCATCCAGAATAGCTTTTGCACAATTATGGAAAGGAGCTTATATTCCTTCAGAAGATCTAGTTATACAAAAAATAATGGATTGCGCTGAAATGGATAAGCCCATATTGGAAATGAAAGATAAAGAGGATTCCGATTATTATGCAATATGGGAAAAATGGTATGAGTAGTTAGATAATAGATATAAAGATTAGAAAGAACATAGGATTGCAAATAAAACAAGAGACCTTAAGAAAATATTGATGTAAAAGTGTATATAATAAGATATATAAGTTATATGTATTTGTCAATGTTAAAATGCTATAATGAATATAAATAAGTTTTGTATTTTCTTTTTTGAAAATATGCAATAAAAACAATTAAAAAAAACAAACTTAAAATAAAATCACAATCCTGCTCACTATCTGTTTAAGGATGAATAAGTAAAAAAAATAAGCCTGGAGCTTTCCAGAGTGTGCCAGCCATCCTGCTATATTCTTAAACAGATGCCATGTGTTTTTTTCTTTTTTCTTTTATCACATATTTCCTGACTACACATTAAAGACAGCTCAGCAGAGAAGTCCACAGATAGGCAGCCAAGCACTAGTGGAGAACTATTGAGGTAATCTTGAGCAGGCACTGTAAATCTTGCTCCAATAGTCTAAGGGCTTTGAGCATACATTTATCTGCTTCAAAAACCCTGTGGTTCTAGCAATTATGAAATAAGTCTTTTCAGCGTGAATTAACAAGTGGCAGGTAATGTTTAAACTATACATTTACACAGGTAAGGGAAAATATTTTCTCGGTCGTTCTCTTTTCTGCCACACAATACAATATACACTCTGGATGGGAAGATTGAGCAGACAGGCTCATAGATCATCTGGTAATACTTTTCCACTCTGGGGAAAAGATCTGAGGCAAAAAGGTGCAGAAATTACATATAGAAAGTTATCCCAAGTCCCACCCGCAACAATTCAAACTGGACATCCAATCTGAGGTGTGTATAATGTCATGTGGGTTATGTCTTCAGGTGGTGTCTCACACATCTGGTATGCCGAGTGGTTGATCTTGGCCTAGAAAACATAAGTAGTTGCATTTGCGCAGTAAGCAGGAAAGCATCCCAACTTTTACAATTCACCCAACTTCAACCTCCAGCACCCTTCCCCCCAAAGCCCCATTTATCCCTACCCCCATTTCCATGGCAGCCGACAAGAGCCAAGCAGTAAAAGATGTTAGGAAGAATTCTGGGAGGCTGACAGAGACTTCTCAAGGCATGAGTAAATTATGAAAGCAGCTATGTTTTTCCCCATGCAAGTTTCTTGCAAGTGCTCCTAGTTATATTAAGCTGGGTGCATAGGCACAGTAACGTCACTGTGGGGAAAGAAAAGTGATGGAGCTGTTTTAATGATTCTAATAAAAGTACACTGATACAGATATCCCTTAACTTACAATGGGTTGCATACCGTAAGTGACAGTTTAAAGTTATGATGGTCTCAAAAGCTACTTATGAACCAAATTCCACTTTACAGTAGATTCACTGTAATGTGATCATGTGATCATGTGATTTTGAGTGCTTGGCAACTGGATTAGCCTTATAACTCTTACCCATGTCTTACAATCACATGCCTGCAATTTTTGACTGTTTTTTTTTGGGGGGGGGGAGGGGTGATTTCTAGCATTTACTTCCAGTTTCTGGCAAAAACATCTTGTCAACTTGTAAAACATTCCCATGTGTTGTGATTAGCTGGCAGCAGGTGCAGATGGCTGAGGAGAGTGATGACTCTGATGAGGGGCAAGGACCATCAGGGAGTGGACTGCTGCCTTCAGAGATTGTGGGGGCTGGCAGCAGTGATGAGGAGGTTCCCAAGGAGCCTGTGCCAAGTGCACGTGCACAAAGGATTACTCAGAGGAAAAAACAATTACAGCAGCACAGGTGACTTGGGGGTAAGGCTGCAAGGTAATGGCCCCTCCCTCCTTCAAGACGATAAAAGCCAGGTTTGAAAAAGTGTTCTTTGCAGAAAGCAAAAAATGCTCTAAGGACCCAGCATTATGTGTAGAGACTCCGGCTTATCTGAAGAATTCTGTCAAGGCTTTTCTGGTTGGACTAATTGGCTGCAAGCAATCTTTTATCTACAAAGAAGTTTATTTGTAGATTAAAGCTGTGAAGGTTTGAGTTGCTGCGTTTGAGATTTTCTTGCTGGTAACCAGGTTGGGTCAGAACACTATGCCTGTTTTTGGGTTGCCATAAACAAGGGGGAGGATCTGAAGGAGCAGTATGGCAGTTTAAAACGAGGAGCACATTCCACTCTTATCTTACAAAGATTGTAGCTAGGCTACAGGATCTTCTACTCGTGAAAATCCTTCATTGGAGAATGTGATTGATGACACCCAGCCGGTAAAAGTGCTTCATTGGAGAATCTGATTTATGATACACCGGGGGGGAGGAAAGAAACAGGGTCACAGGTTACTGTAAATTACGTATGCCAGAGTTGGCTTCATTTAAGTTAATGTCGACATGTTGCTCCTAATAAATCTTTTGAATTTTTTTCAAGCTTGGCTTGAGGCTCATGATTTCATTAGGGCAATCACCAGAACCTTGACACATCCATTAGGTAGAATGGATTCGCTGAGCAACTGTCACAAAAAAAACCTCATAAAATCAGGTCTGGTCAGATGGTCATAACAACCACAATACTTTAGGACTGTAATTTCAGGCTGAATTACAGTTGTAAGTCGAGGACTACTTATGAAGCACCTTTTCTGGAAGATTTGCATATTTATTGTACATCTCTATACATGTATTTAAAATCTTTGTTTTGTCTTTATTTATTTTCAAACCGGCCATATACCTCTATCTTTTCTATCATTTTTAGTGCTGTTTCTAGTGGATCTTCTAAGATGAAAACCAGATCATCTGCAAATGCTTGCAATTTAAATTCTTCCTTTTTAATTTTCATCCCTTTTATATCCTTTTCTTCTCTAATATTTCTATTCAGCACTTCCAAGGTTAACACAAACAACAAAGGTGACAGTGGGCACCCTTGTCTTGTTCCTTTTTTTATATCAATGGAGTCTGTCAGATCTCCCTCTATCATTACCTTTGCCATTTGCTTATGATATATAGCTTCTATTGCTTGGATAAATTTTTTGCCAAAGCCCATCTGTTCCAGCTGTAACATAACATAAATAACATAAATCACCAATTCACATTGTCAAATGCCTTCTTTGCATCTAAAAATATCAAAGCCATTTGTTTTTCAGGGTGTGCCTAGTAGTATTCCAAAGTGTCCAAGATTACTCTCATATTGTCTTTGATTTGTCTCTTTGGCAGAAATCCATTCTGATCAGGATGGATAAATTTATTTAGGTATTTTTTGAGTCTTTCTGCCAGTATTGAAGCAAAAATTTTATAATCTGCATTTAGTAAGGAAATAGGTCTATAGTTCTTGATTTGTAATGGGTCGGCGTTCTCTTTTGGGACAAGTATAATATAGGCTTCTGACCATGATTTAAGTATCCTCTTCTTTAACATAACTTCATTCATAATTTCTAACATTGGAAGATTCAACAATTCTTGTAGTGTTTTGTAAAATTCCGCCAGAAGTCCATCTGGTCCTGGTGCCTTTCCATTATTTTGCCTCTTAAGTGCTTCAGTTAACTCCATCATTGTTATATTGCTTTCTAACATTATTTCAGTCTCATTAGGTATCTGGGGTAGATTAGCATTCTGTAAATATTGTTTGACTTTTTCATCATCGATATTCTCTTGTGTGTATAGTTTCCCATAATAATCTCGTATGATTTTCTTCTTCTCTTTACTTCCATAACAAGCTTGGCCTTGATCATCCATTAATTGCAATATTTTCCTTGATTCTCTCTACTTTCTCAGTTTATATGCTAACCATCTACCTGATTTATTTGCATCTTCAAAGTAGTTCTGTTTAGCACCTCTGATTTTCTGTGTTAATTCTTCTTTTTCCATTAATCCCATTTTATGTTTAATTATATCCATTTAATGTCCTTAATGTCCTTTTTCTGTGGCATTTTCTGCAACTCATTTTCAAGTACTTTATACTCATCCTCTAATGTCTTAGAGGCTAGTCTTTTCGTAATGTTTCTTTTCCTTGTATAGTCTATTATCAAGCCTCTAGCGTATGCCTTCATTGTATCCCAAACATTCTGCATTGTTCTATAACAGATATAGGCTTGGTACCATTTTGACAACTTTCTAATGCTTAAAAACAAAGAAGCTTAGCTGCTCCTGTTCTCCCCAAAATCTGAGAGTTTTAAGGATAATAACACATGAATCTGGAGCAGGATATTGTTGATGGCTGAGATCTCCAACTTTGGATTGATGGCAATGTCTCCATTGGATTGATGGCCAATGACAGACATAGGCCTTCAGTGTGCATAATAGAAATTATTTTGCACAATTTCTTCACTTTGTTCAATTTTGCCCATATGGACATGTTCCTAAGTTACCATGAGCCTGCACGGTTTATAAAATAGGCAATGCTGTTATATAACAGCAGCAAAAGCATGTCCTGAACACCATCAGCTCTGCAGATCAATACTTGTGACGTTATAACTAAAGAGTAGTTATTTGCTGTAGTAGTGAATAAATGAGTCTATTACCTCCTCAGATTGGTGCCGAAGTTATTCCTCTAGGTTCCCATTTTATAAGGACCACTTTGCATAATTTTTCCCAATTTTGAAAAAGAAGAATTCAGTCATAGGAACCACTACCTAGAATTTTAAAAGGTACAACCTCAAACATTGATTTAATCTCTTAAGTGAAAACTAAGCCAGGAGCACTAGCCTTATAAGAGCCTGTTCTTCCTGCAATTTCCATATTAAAATCAACACAGCCCCTGCACTATAATTTTATAGCATTTACGTTCATGAAGTATCAACAGCAAGCTCTCCTTCAGCTCTCCTAAGTTTGGATCTTTATACTTCATGGATACATTCATGTTGTTTTTTTTGCCAGCAATATAGAGATGGGTCACCATTAACTTTTCCTGGAGTGCTTTCCTACCCAATAAAATTTTGAACTCGTCCCTCTGTCTGTCCATTTTCCCAAATCTGAAGAATCAAAATGGAATCCAGTTTGGTGTAGGGTAAGAAATCACCAAGAGAAATGTTGGATTTGACCCTGAGATGGAAGAAACACATTCCAGAAAACAAAAATCGCATATACAGTACATCCCTTTAGAAAAAGCAATTGAGTAGCAGTTCAGACTGTTAGCAATATGCTGAAATCAAATGCACTTTTCATCTAGAGCCAAGTAAAAGAGGCATAGCTTGTGCTGTTGCTGTTTCATGCTACAACTCTTCCAAATGTAAGGCTCAATAAGCAATTCCAGCAAAAACATTAAGTCTGTTTAAAAGCTGGAAGTAGGCATTACAATTTGGCTGGTATGACAGGGCAAGCCAGAATTGATTTTATCAACTCATCAGTTGGGCTATATGCCTGCTAATGTGTCTTCTGTGTGAAACTTTTATTATCCTGCAAGGAGAGAAAGAGAGGAGAAAAGGTGGAAATCAGTCACTCAACCAAATGTTCTATTTAGAGTATTGACACAACGCACCAAGTTAAACTGCAGAAAGTAGTAAGGTGCGTGATGCTGAATGAAATTGCCCATCACTCAAAAGAAAGGGAAAAGGTACCGTTCATCATATTATGTCTGTAAAGCAGATGCAGTACTAGGACTGAAGCAAAAGTGACAGCTGGAAGCATCTGTGTGTCTCTCTGTGTGTGTGTGTGTGTGTGTGTGTGTGCATGCACATACATGTGTTTGTGTGTATGGAAATCAAGGAGACCCTAGCTTTTATGCACTGAGTCACTGATTACACTCTATATTATTGTCATTTTCAGAATGTTGTGAGTCTGTGTTTAAAGTGACAACTAATTGTGACCGTTATTGTGAAATTCATTCATAGCTGAAGAAACAGGATATTTGGGGAAGAACAGTAGGATATCTTAACATTTCAGCCAGAGCAATTTGGTTCCTTCATATATTGGATATTACTGTCAACCCATGAGAGATACCTTTCAAATATGTGATTTTGAGCAATCAGATTTGGGTAATTTTTATTTATTTATTCAGTTTATTTATATCCCACTTTTATCCCCCCTCCTCTCTCTCTCTCTCCCTCCCTCCCTCCCTCTCTCCCTCCCTCTATCTCTCTCTCTCTTAGGGCAAAGACATGATGGTGCTTGGCTAAATTCATACACTAAAACATGTATTAAGATGATCTAAAAAAAAAAACTGATTCCCCCCTAATGCTCTAATAGCTCTCCTTTCCTAGTCAGGCACCTTCAAGCTTATCCTAGACACAATGGTAAGGAACAATACATTTTATATTTCAGTTTGTCTAGAAAGCATCAAATGGAACAAGGGGGACATAAATGATCTCCCTTGACAACTCTTTCCCATCGAGTATCTCACTGACTGTTAGGAAAAGGTAGAAAGGTACCTGGGTCACAAATACTAATAATATAAAATATCATGCAGTCAGATCTGAAGTGAAGTGTACTCTTTTCTTCATCTTTTCTCTCTCCATCTCACTAGTTTTATAGCCTTCCCTCTAAGTAGAGTTCATGGGCATATATCTTAAATGAAAAGGCAGTCAATAAAATACAAGTATAGATCTTCCACAATTGATGGTGTTTGGAGCTTTTATCCATGGACGTGCAGAAAAAAATCAGATGACGAGTGTCACTTTTGATGTGCCAGAAAATGCAGCAAACTTTAATGTGTGACATTTGCATACAGTTCAACATGGCGCCGACCTAACATTTTCCCTATGTTGGGAGGCTTCCTCAGATCAGTTTATAATATTTTTCTCCCACAAAGGATGTTTCTTCTTTTTTTTCAACATTTCAGCCTCAATCTTCCTTCAAAAAAAAAAGCCTTCAAGAAAATCCATTTCATAAAAAGAAAAACCTAACATCAAAAAGGTCAGAAAGAAGCAAAAAGCAAGATGGAGTCACAAATGTCTACTTGATAATAACAATAAGCAACATGAGACCTAGAGAAGCTCAGTCTTATTACTCCGGTTTGGTGATATTTATAGAAAAACAGCATATTCATTCAAGGAAGAAAACGTTCAATCATATATGTTCTTTAGAGCTTTCCCTATTATTCCATATACGATTAATGGTTTTGGAAAAAGCAACAATAATGGGTGTGCTAATGAACATGTGTAAACTAATTTCAGATAGCAATACTAATTATGAGTCTGAACTGAATCTAAAGAGAATAATAAAATCAGCATCTTCTTCAGACACAGCACACACATACAAATACACACACACACACACACACACACACACACACACTTACTTCTTGGTGAGGACACTGTTACTTCTGGCACAGATAGGATTACTGTTCTCAAGAAATGTCGCCCAGCACAAAATACCTTCCAGGTGTACTTGTGTGTGTTTTAGCACCCAAAACATTTGTCTACATATATAGCTTTGTATGACACCCAATCCTTACCCTCTCCTTTCTTATTGGTTCCTCTATTTATCAATTCCTTCCACGTTAAAAAATGTACCTGAAATTATCGCATGTTGTTGTATTTTGATAGAATAGTATTTTGATGGCAAGGAAAGGAAATTAGGAAATTACGTTTATTGTTGTGAGCTTTCCTTTAAAAGCAGCAAAGCTACAAATTGTAGACAAACATGTTTGACAGATTTGGAAGCAGCATTTTTCAGAATGGAAGATTGAAAAATAATGAGAGATGAAGTAGCAAAAATTCTTCCACTTTTTACTGCTCCTGGAATGTTTTGCTACATATAGTTGCATACTGTGCGTGACTAATGAAAAAAATAGAGATAGATGCATTAAAGGCATTACAGATGGACTTCTTATGCAGTGGTGGGATTCAAATATTGTTGCCAATATTTGGGCGTGGCTTGGTGGGCACGCTTTGCGCACGTGCACACACTTTGCGTGTACGCATGCGCCAAATGTAAACTTTGAGCAGGCGCAGAGGCATTTGCACAGGTGCAGAGGCATTCTAACTCGCCTCCTGCAAGCCTGCACGATCCCAGTCGCTTCAGCAGCTGCCGCGTAGCACTATTCTGTGCCGCGCAAAGCAGCTGCGCTTCAAATTCAGCAGATAAAGGTGAGCCTGGGAGCCTGGGAGCCTGGATGGGCGGGTGGGCCCAACAGCAGAGTGACAGAGAAAACTGGTTCGGTCTCTGCTGCTCATCATTCCTACCAGCTCAGCAGAACCGGACAGAACCGGTTGAATACCACCACTGCTCTTATGTGTAGATAAGCCAAATGGTATCCATCTGTAAGGGAAGGATTGGTTATTGCTCCCATTATTGTTCAGGACTTGGATATGCCTTGGACAAGGTTAATCCAGACTTCCTCTCTGTATGTTCTATGCCCTACTACTAAATCTGATTGTGTTCTCATACCGATTTTATAGTCAAATTTTCTTAGGCAGCTAAGTCCTTTTCCTAATCTTCAGACAGGAATTAATTCAAACTCAGCTCCTTAGATTTCACACTGCTTCAAGAGGATGGAGAAAGGTCATGATATTTCCTAAATGCACTGGTTAAAACCCACAGCGACAGAAAATGAGTAAAATAGAGCATAACCTTTTCTTATTGGTGCCAGGATTTTAACTCCAGCTTCCTACTAGTTTAGCTAAATGCTGATCAGAAATATCAGGAATATCAAACTGAACAGGCTGGGCCAGTGCCAGCAATCTATATAATAAATAAATAAATAGAAATTTTCCAGCTTTCTTGGTATGCTTTTCCAGTAGTGGTATCTTTAGTGGTATCTCTAGAGGGGTCACTGACCAGAATTTTATATAAATTAAAATACAGAACCATTTTTCTAAACCGTCAATAGAATTGGATGGGTGTGCTTAAGAGGCCACTGATTTTTCAAGCCAATCTGGTCTACGTTTTTTCTTAAAATATGTGGGAAAATCCCATTGTGGGGCAAATCCAGAGATGGGTGGAATGGACAGGAGTTCTTTTTACCCCATCAGCCACTTCCAGAGCATTGAGCATCCCACTTGGGGCCCCAGTGGCAAAAAAAGATAATTTTTCATAATTTGAAAGTAAGGCACTTTCCTGATTTTAAGAAATGGGGTTGGAATTTTGATAATATGTATGGTATTTTGCCATACGATCTAAATTTAATTGTATGCTTAATGGTTGAAAATAATTTTATATAGGCATTTATAGTTATTATAAGCATTTTTTGTGAATTAGAGGGGGGTTTCCCTCTAACATGTAATTGCAATTAATATACATTTAGAATAGCATACAAAGGATATGCAAGCTCAATAGTAAAAATCAATGTACAATATGAAAAAAAAAGAAATTAAAATTGAAATATAAAGAAGACCCAACTAATGGCAACAGGTATAACAATCATCCCTAGAAGTGAAAATGAAGAAGGTGAAGTGTTGGATAGTTTTTGCCTTTTTGGATCAACTGTCAACAGTGAAAGAAGAAACAATTAATAATTATGCCACAGATTGGAACTTGATAGAGCAGATATTTAGATTATATGAGATGTCTTTGCCTCCCAATAGGAGAATAGTGGCATTCCTATGGCATTTCCTGTGACCGTCTATGGAAGCAAAAGTTGGATTTTGAAGAAGCAGAATAGAAAGAATATTGACATTTTTGAACCTTGCAGACAACTTCCGAGAATACCAAGGACAACACGGAAAATAACAAATGTATCGTGGAATGAATCAACCCAAAGAAATCCTTTGAGGCACAAATAGCCAGGCTCAAATTATGCTATTTCATCATGCAAAGACCCATCTTTCTGGCTAAGGCTCTAATGATATGAAAGGTGGAAGGAAAGACAAGAGAAGGATGACCAGCGACAAAATGGATAGACTCAGTTACACTGACAATGAGTGCACCATTCAAAGACCTGAAAAACTAGTCCAGGGAAAATTTGGTATTTTTTTCCTATATAGATCCACTGGAAGCAGTATATGACTATCTCATCCTATTGGAGATTCATCAGATATACTGTATATAGGCTGAGTCACTTAGGGACCTATGTAACATATTTAGTGGGTTTTTGTTTTCTTTATTATACAATCTCTAACCCTAATCCTATACAATCATAATGTAACATAGACTATTTTGCTTTGTATTCTGTTGTTTTAATAATAATAATAATAATAATAATAATAATAATAATAATAATAATAATAATAATAATAATAACAACAACAACAACAACAACAACAACAAATACAGGAAGATCCAAAGTTATTCAAGTGGACCTCAGATGTGAAACAAGCTTAGGAACAATGTTGCCCTACCAGTTCAATGAAGCCAGAGAGCTGTATTGAATCTAATTTTTCTCCAAGCTGCAAATTGTCTTTCTACAAAGGGAAATGACAAGTCAATAAATAAAATCTTGTCACTGGCAAAATGTAAACAGATTCTTATGAACAAAGGAACTGTCGACAGCTACTTGTCCACACAAGTGTCATAGCTCTCTAGGTAGCTTTCTACATTGCAGTTGCCTGCAATATTGTACTAGCAGTGGTTTTCAGATAAAACTACACTTCACCATTCTGGCATTCACAAAGGCTGAAATGCAGCCAACATGCTTTCAAAGCTTCAACCCAATAAGTCAATCCCTGCTTCCCTGTTCCACCAACCATTTCTGAATGTTATTTCTACCAACAATAGGCCAGATTTTTATGAGCGGAGCGAATTCGCATACATTCCATGGTCTGGCTGAATATTAAACAGCATGATTTCCACCCTCCTGAATATACAAACATTTTAAAGTGGAATTTAAAAAAGAAAGAAAGAAAACCCTAAAAGGCTTTCTGGCAAGGTCTTTTGAAACCTGCATGCATTTCCTTCATAGTTTCTTTGCAGTCTTTGAAAATTCTAGGAAGAAATTTCAACAAATTGCAGCAAAAACTATAAGGATGGTCAGCGTGATTTGCTTTTCCTTCAGAAGGTCAAGTGAGGAACAGATTAAGTGCCTATCTGGACAATAGGAGCCTATGGTTGCTGCTGGAGAGACCAATTGTAATATTGCGGTTGAATGTGCTAATCTGTTCTATGAATCAGAATATATTCATGTTAAGAGGGATTTGGAGTTGTTTATTTGAAGGAGAAAGTAGCAAAGGAAATTAGGAAGAAATTGCTTTGGAGATCAATGTTTATTGAATCAATGTATTGATTGAACACATTTATGGTGATGTGTGTGTGTGTGTGTGTGTGTGAGTGAGTGAGTGTGTGTGTGTGTGTGTAATGGAACCGAGAATGTGAGTACTGGTTTAACAGTATTTAACAAATGTCACTCACACAAAAAGAATCATCATAGGGCTGGAAGGGACTTCAGAGGTCTTCTAGTATATCAACCCATCTCAAATGTTGTCCCATCTATTCTTGAAAATCTCCAATGACCCATAACACAAGGAAGCAAGCTATTCTGTTGATTAATTATTCTCACTGTCAGAACATTTCTCCTTACTTCTAGACCCCATCTGTCTTTGACAAGCTTCTATCCATTACTTCTTGTCCTGCTCTTGGATGCCCTAAGCTAATTTCCTCTTCTTTGTGGCAGCCCCAGAAGCATTGGAAGACAGTTATCATGTCCTCCCTAATTCTTCTCTCCAATAGATTAGACATACCTGGCTCCCTCAACCATTTGTCACATGATTTAGCCTCAAGACCATTTATCATCTTTGTTGCTCTTCTCTTCACACTTTCCAGGGTTTCAACGTATTTTTGTATCATAGTGACCAGACCTGGATGCAGTATTTCAAATGTGGTCTCACCAACATGATGTACACAGCCATATCACTGTCTTGACGCTATCCCACTATTGATGCCACTAGGACTGTATCCAGGGGTGGGATCTGACAGGGTTAACTACCAGTTCTGTGATTTAAGAGGTTCAGTGATTTACAATGTGCTTTCCTGCATGCTGCCCATGTGCGCCTGTAAATTGTTATCAGCACGCTGCGTGCAGAGAAGCAGCCTTTGAAAAAGCACTTTTTTCCTGCTTAATTAACTGCAGCTGTGCTTCACACGGCAGCTGAAGTTGAAAAAACAGGAAATAACCATTAGGTAAGAGCCCAGGTGGGCGGGTGGACAAAAACATCAGCAGACATAGAACCGGTTCTATGTCAGCTGCTCTTCAGAGCTACCGGTTCTACAGAGGTGGACAGAACCGGTAGAAACCCACCCCTGACTGTATCCATTGTACCATTTATTGAGAATATATGTACATACATACATACAACAATTCTTTTCAGAAAAGAAAAAAATATGTCATTAAGTTTATTTGTAATTAGAGATATGGAATAACTACATTATTAATAGGCATTCACCCATATGTCTGAATGCCTCTATCTTAACTATTGGGACAGTATCATCTACATAGTTGCTGATATTGGTTAGAAGCCAATTTACAGAAAAATGCAGATACAGTTGAGATTCCCTTGTGCACAAAATCTGACTTACTTACTTATTTACATATGATTAAATGCATTATGGCTGCTTACTCCAAAACACTTAGATTAAAGATTACAACATGGTGCAAGGCTTTATTTGATTTTTGACAAAATACGGTACAATTTTCTAGGAAGGCCAATGTTTACACAAGGGTTTTTAAAGTTAGGTAATGGGTCCTAAAAACATAAAACTACTAATGTTCACCTGTGGCAGCAGCTGTGATTTGTAGATGTTTCATAAAAACCTTTCAATGTTTTCCTACATCCATTTGGAATGTGTAAGTGCATTGTTTTTGCCTTTAAAGCAATCTCATTTATATTAATGGACTTCTCCAAAAGTGAAAGCGGAAAAAATAAATGAAAAGGTGGACTATTTGTCACTGGATTCCATTTATATCACTCTTCTTTCTTTTCTGTATCCCTTTCTCTCCATGCCATCCTGGCATTTTACGGAGAAAAAGAAACATTTTACAAATATTTTTGTAGACAGAGTGTACCTTTTTACAGCACTTTCAATCATATCGTAGAGGTTTTCTTTACACCTTCAGCCTGAAGAAGCCTCCTCTGACATTTATTATTTTTTTGTTATTCAGGATTCGTCCACACTCCATCCCCATGTGGCATTATGTAGCTGACATCAAATTGCTTCAAAAGATGTTCCAGAGTGATATTAAAGCTATGGGGGTCCATTACAAGTCTTTGAAAAGCAAAGATTTTGTCATGGGTAATCATTTGCATTCTTGGGACAGTCTTTTATCAGGAAGGAACTTTGGAATTAATTGGGGATAAGTGAACAGCCATGGGGAATCCTGATGGAACAACCTTGTCTGCCATAATAAAACTGGAATACTCTGCTAATTGGGATAGTCTGCTATTTATCTCTAACAGTCATAATGTATGTTCTCCTGGCCCCCATGCCATCTGGAAGGGAAATGTGTGCATCAGCAAAATGAGCATCTGCAAGTTAACAGGGGAAATGTTGTATGTGCCATGACATGATCAACAGATGTCAGACCAGGATTGTGAAGACAAGAGCTCCCCATCATTTCCTTTTCTCATGTACACCCTGATGAGGGTGGGGAAAAACAAATGAAATATTTCAATCTAACAATTGACGTTTGGCTTGGTTTTGTTTGGCTCTCCCTCTCTATGTCTCTTTGGCATTTTGCTTTGATCTTGTGCTAGTTTTGTTTCAAAACCATGACTGCAGTTGAATATGTCTGATAGCTTGGAAGGGAGGTGTTGTGGTAGGTGAGCTTTTTCCCTATTCCCCATTTTATTTGGTATGTAATGCATTAAAATACTGCTTGTGTAAGTAACATCAGGAGATTTAAGCTACCTCCCCACTGCCTCTAGGAAGGCCTTTAGCTTAGAGTTAGGTAAGAGTTTTGCTTGGTTCACCATGATAGAAATTCTAATTAAACCCACAATTGTTATGATCAAAAGGAGCAACTGTGTTCTGATTTGTGTGTGTGTGTGTGTGCGCGCGCACAGACATCAAAACAGGCAAGATGGCAGTTGTGACAGCACAATCTATATCCCATCCTTTTTTATGACTGTCAACACCACAAGGCAAAAGAAAGAGTAAGGACTTTGATGACACTGTGGTAGCCACCAACTTGCCTGTTTCTGCATAGGCCCCCAGAGCAATGTGGACATCGGTAAATAGAAGTTCACAAATTCAAATAGGAGACTGAGTGACACACTCCACACCTGATGGTTGCCATTATGCTCTGTATTTTTGAATATTCAGAATATCTTTTATTCTGGATTTGAAATAGTTTATTCAGAAATGCAGGAAATAAAAACCAGATCAGAACAGTTTCCCAAATATTTGATAAAGCAGCTGTTTTTGGTTTTTGGTGGCATATCTTTAGAACATTCCTTTGATGTTGTCTAGAGTGGTGGCAATTGACAATATTCCTGCCATTTTGTGTTCCTTCTCTACTTCTTGTACCTTTGCTTGCAGTTGTTGCAATGTATGCTGAAGGTGTCAAGATAATTATAGAGCCAACCAGCCTGGATTTACTCATTCTGGTTTGTCAAAAAGGAGGAAACACCAAAGCTTGGTGGTTGTAAAGAAAAGAAAGGGAGTTATGGGGAAGGTATATAAATAGTAATGTGTTATAGTGGAACGAATTTTAAGGAGATGCAATATCAGTAACAAAACCATGAGATCCTAACTGATATCAGATAAGCATCTCTCACAGCCTTGGAAGTAGTGGCAAAACACACTCATTTTGTAGGCAGCTTCACTGGACACATCTACATCTCACCTACAAGTGTTTGTTAGGCAGATTTCTGATAGTCTATTATCCAACCTTTTATACCATCACAGTCACTTGAAGCCCCCATATAACAAGCAACAATGTGGAGAGTCAGACCTGGACTGTACACTGACCATTTGGATCACTGTTATGATAGTGTTGTTGGAACAATTGGTCTTTCAGTCATCAACAATGTTGAGATGGCTCCACACAACTAATAGTACCCATTCAAATAATCCCTGTGACTCTCCTCCTATGCATGTTGGAGATCCAATTCCAGTGGCAGTGATTCCCTGCATTTCATGACCTATTAACCACGGGGGATCAGCAGTGTGTAGATCAGAGGTGTCCAACTTTGGCAACTTTAAAAGTTGGGGAATTCATCTCCCAAATTCCACAGTTGAATTGAAGTCCACAAGTCTTAAAGTTGGCAAGGTTGAAAACCCTTGATTTATATAAAGAAGTAAGATAAGCTGCGTCAAGATATCCCATCCCACTGACAGTATATCACTGTCCCTGATGTTCGTCTAAGAGATTGCTTGGGTGAGACCATTTCTTTCTTCACATGGACACATGTTCTTGAACTTTCCTGCTGACAGGATGTCAATTACTCATGCCTGTAATGTATTTTCTGCAAATAAATCTGCTTTTCTGTGATGTTTATTAAGCATATATCAAAGTCATTACTCAGATTATACTCAGGGGTGGGATTCAATTTTTTTTAATAACCAGTTCTGTGGGCGTGGCTTAGTTGGTGGGTGTGGCTTGGTGGTCATGTGACTGGCTGGGCATAGCCAACTCAACATCACTCACATCAAGGCATACATTTCCTCACCTGGCCTCTCATGACCGTGAGGATGCTGCAATAGTCATAAGTGTGAAAAATGGTCATAAGTCACTTTTTTTAGTGCCATTGTAACTTTAAATGGTCACTCCACACAAGCAAAGTACCAGCAAAGGAGGGGGAAAAAACTCCAGAGAAGTTCCAGAGACAGGAAGTCTAGTCCTGCAAAGAATGTAATAAGGGTTAACGGAGAGGCAATTTCTGTAAGCAACACCAGAATGTTTTCTTCCTGCCTTCCTTACAGGATTAGGCCAGTAATTTCTTCTAACAACCGGTTCTCTGAACTGCTTAGAATGTTAACAACCAGTTCCAGCAAGTAGGTGCGAACCTGTAGAATGCCACCCCTGATTATACTCTCAGGAATGTTTGCACCAAGAGTAAGAAGCTTCAGCTTCTAACAATTCATGCCTTAAAAATGACTTGCTTTAAAACTCCCATCTTACTGCCCTGTTGCACACTTTTTTTAATTCAGATTACATGTTATGGTTTGAGATGGGTGCAGGACAGTGGGGATAAGCAATTAATTTTGAGTGGCTTGCTGGCTACTTGTAAGTGAGAACTTCTAAACCAGAGTAGTTTGCTGGCTTTCTAAAGTATCTTAAGGACTCTCAAAGCAGAAGGACTATCTCTCCAATGATCCCAGTATGATGGGATTTGGGGGAGAGGAAGTCAGAGGTTCTATTTTTACTTCTTCTTTTTAAGACGAATCTTGGCTGGAAGCCTGCAAAAAAGAAAGATTTGGAGAAAACAGATTTCACACCACTAGGCCTAAGAACTTAGGACCCATACCTAAAAATTGCAGAGAAAACTAGGCTCAGTATGGTAAAATTGGCAGGGAATATTTACTTAGACACATGAGGAATTATGTCTTTCTTTAAATGAAGATTGTGAATAGTTTATATCTGCAGGTTTTGTCCGTCATTCTCTGCTCAGATTGTTTACAGACTAAGTGTTCATTTTGGCATGCAGCTTTCAGTGTCAGGTTCATATATTGCAATTAAACTATTCTGTGAAATTTAGTTGCTTTTACTAAAATTAAATCTCCCTCCCTCCCCCCACCCCCTCCCTCCCTCCCCCAGCCCCCTCCCTCCCTCCCTTCCTTCCTTGTAAGGTAGCACCACTGAACTTATATTAGTTAAAGACTACCCTACTACTATTACCAAACCACTTGGATCTGGCCACCCTGATAAAAAGGAGAAAGGTAAGACAACTGTTTAAAAGCTTATATCTGGGAAGGGGAGATTGCCTGTCCTGTCTCATCCAGATTCCAGGTAAAGGGAGCATCTCCCTGGTCCAGAAGTAGAAGAAGTGCAAAGAAGACTGGAAGACATGTGTGAATATTGGTGATAGACAAGCTCAAGTGTCCTTCCTGCTATCGTAATAATTTTTCACTTCACTTTTCACAGCCAGGTGACCATCCAAGGTTTACATTACCATTACCTTCACGCATTTTCTTGTTTGTGTCTGTTCTGCCCAGTAACATAACACTCTTTGTTCCTTTGCTTTCCACTTAGCTACTGCACTGGCAAACCATTCTTCAATGCTTTCTTTTACCTCGAGCCCTGCACTAATGAGGACCCAACAAAAGAAGCTTGGAGAGAAAGGAAGCTTTGATGGAAGGCATGCTTCAGGTTGCAAAGAAGGAGTATATGAGGTGTGTAAGAGAGAACAACAGATCCATTCAGGAATAGGTGCAAACAACGGATGGCAAAGTTGCACTAAGTATGGTTTCTAGCAAGAAAATGAGACGGCAGGAGAAGAAAAAGCATTTTTCGGAAATGTTATGAGAGCCACAGTGATGTTCTTCAGTCTGCAATTGAGATTCTTAATGTAAAAGCTCAGTCCCAGTTGGTGGAAATATAACATTGGCAGAAATGTCGGCTAAGAAAGAAGCAATGAGAGGTGTTGGTTTCTAATACCAGTTGCCAAATACAACTGGCCATATGGGCAGACAGAGCACTCTTATAGTGTCCTATTCCATGCACTGTTCAGCTATTTTTCTGAAACTCCTATTTCAGATTAATATGGTGCTGTGTACAACTTTTCTCATGCTCCTTTCTTTCGTGCTGCATTTCACATAAAACTGATTTCATCAGCAAATGAGGACGACTTCACTAGTAAGGTATTAGAAATACACCCATGTTGTCCTTGGGCCTTGACTGCATGCAAGTGGCTGTCTTACATGTACAGAAGAAGATTCCCAGCAAAATAGAAGCCATTTCTCTAAAAAGAAAAAAAGAACAAACAAGCTTTGCACAGGTTGATGCCATAATTTTGTTCTTAGTGGCACATCCAAAAATCAGGGTAATCAGTTGATACTTTTAAAAGATGTTTAGGATACAATCATTGTTTTAATGCCATGCTAGTGATGTCTCTGCAGGCCTCTTTTATCCTAGGGCAGACATATGATTGCTCTGCTCATTAGCACACTTCATTTTCTATCCTCTCATTTGTATAATTGATTTATATTATTATTGCAGCTGACATATTGGCCTGACCCATTTTAAATGGCAGAGCCATAAAAGCATGATAACTTGCCTTGATAAGAGAAAACAAGACAACAAAACAAATTTAAATCAACTAGCTGGAAAACAGTAGTGTCTGAATGCATCTTCTGGAGAAAAATGTAACCTTGAAGAAAATCAAAACCTTGAAGATGTAATGGGCAACTAAAGAGTCAAACATGCGCTTTAAAAGCTCACATTTTCAAGGACAATGCTCTCATCCACTCATATACACAGAGAGGTGGATAATCTTTTTTTTTTTTTCTTGCAGCCAATCCATGCTGTTCTAAACCCTTTGGCTCCACTCTACCTCGTATCTTCTCAGCATCTGAACTATCTATAAATCCTCTGCCTTGACTGGAACACATTCTATAGGCCTCCTGTGCTTAATACATATTCTGGCTTGGATGCGCTAAGTCTGTGCCACTCAGCAACTTTCTTGGAACAGAGGCTGCTCTGCATAACTGGCTTAATGAAATTGCCATCCTCGCGTACTGCTCTCCATGCCAAACATTGTGCATGATCCTATTTGAAATGGCAGTTCTGATTTGCTTGCCTATCGTCGTTTCAGAGTTTATTTGGCATTCAGTGGGATGTTTCTAAGCTGCCTCTCAAGGGGACTGGACCCTGAGCTATGATTCTTCTGAAAGACAGCCTATGGCCCCTATAAATCCCACTTCTATAAAGCCCCTCTCTTGGGAGAAGGTGACTGTTTACCGTCAGGTTACAGCTTACAGCTTGCACAAGCAATCTAGCTCTCTGTCCTCAACTGGAACTGGATAATGTCCGGTGTTTCTGAGCAAAAGACAAGAAGTGAAGCACTGTGTGCTTCCAATATTTCACAAATCAAATGGGGAGGTTGATGCTTTTGTGTTTTTAGTATCTATCTTGACACCAAAGACCATCCTCCTAACGCCCTCTTTGAATGTAAAGATTTTTGTAAGTTTTGTGTTGTTTCTTTTTTAAACAGTGTTAAGATAATGGTATCCTATGCAGCAATGATAGGATCTAAGAAGGATGCCATTGGGAAGTACATAGATTGGAAAAGAGGCAGTAATGCTCAATTAGAAAGGGAGGAGAAATTTCAAAGCCTGAATTGTTAAGAAAGCTGAAAAAAATTGGACAATTACCTGGAAAGGAATGAAGCGACCCAATGGAAATAGTAAAGTCAAATCTCTCAAGTGGAGATAGGGATATTCCTTCATGAAGCAGCATTGAGGGGGGGTTTCATTCCATCCTCCTTTGAAGCAAAACATCTCAACAGAGCTGTAATTGTATGTTACCCATATTTTAGGTAGAGGTGATATGGTAGCCAAGTAACAACAGTTTAGAAATCCCCTGCTAAATCAGACCATCATCCTATCAAGGAACAACATTATATGTTCCACAGTGGCCAAACAGACACATTCAGAAATTTGGACACGGTACTTTCACTATTTCTCCCCCCTCCCCCCAGCAGTTGGTACTGCATTCAGGATTTGCTGCCTCTGCTTTCAGAGGTAATAAACCACAAACAAGACTAGTAGCTACTGATAGCCTGGTCCTTTATGAACTTGTCTGATAACCTTTCCAAATTAAAATAATGTGATGTAACTAACTAACTTAAATCTAAATTAGTAGTTATCACTACCTCTGATAAGAACTTGCATCACACTAAAGATATCCTACCTTGACTCAGTCCTAAATTAGTTTCAGTGAATGATTGTGTTTTAATGTTGGGGGAGAGTGAGACAAAAATCCATAATTTTATATGCCTTAGCATATCTCCTCTTACCAAAGGTGGTATTCAGCAGGTTCTGACCAGTTCTGGAGAACCAGTAGCAGAAATTTTGAATAGTTTGGAGAATTGGCAAATACCACCTCTGACTGGAGATTTTACAGTATCCTTCCCCTGCCACACCCACCAAGCCACGCCCACAGAAGTGGTGGTTAAAAAAACTGAATCCCACCACTGCCTCTTACCCATTTTCATTCCCAAAAAAGCTAAAAAGCTAAAACTAAAGTTTGCCCTCAATTCATTGCTGTTCAGATTTCATAATTATTTTGATTAAACTTTGTGGGTTTTTTTGTGAGGATACTTGTTCTGATCATTTTCTCATTCTGTATTATATTTAGAAACAGATAACAGATAATCAGAGTTGGAAGGGACCTTGTAGGTCATCTAATCTAACCCCCTACCCAAGCAGAAGACCCTACACAATTTCTGACAAATAGCAGTCCAATCTCTTCTTGAAAGACTCAAGTGATGACGTTCCCAGAACTTCCAAGGGCAAACTGTTCCATTGATTGATTGTTCTCACTGTTCTCATTGTTGATTGTTCTCACTGTTCTCACTGTTCTCATCTGTGTTGGTTATGGTGACAAGAATTCTATTCAGATGCCTGGGGGCTATTAAGATCTGAAAAAAGTAAAGCAGGTTTAAGTTCAACCTTAGGAAAACCATATGGTTGTGAGCAGGGGTGGGATTCAAATTTTTAACAATCGGTTCTGTGGGCGTGGCTTAGGTGGTGGGCATGGCTTAGTGGTCATGTGACTGGGTGGACACGGCTTGGTGGTCATGTTATTGGCTGGGTGTGGCCAACTCAATATCATTCACATTGAGTCATGCATCTCCTTGCCTGGCCTCTCATAACTGTGGGGATACTGCAACAGTCATAAGTGTGAAAAATGGTCATAAGTCACTTTTTTCAGTGCCATTGTATCTTTGAATGGTCACTCCATACAAGCAAAGTACCAGCAAAGGAGGGGGGAGAACTCCAGAGACATTCCTGAGACAGGAAGTCTAGTCCTGCCAAGAATGTAATAAGGGTTAACAGAGAGGCAGTTTCTGTAAGCAACACCAGAATGTTTCCTTCCTGCCTTCCTTACAGGATTAGGCCAGTAATTTCTTCTAACAACCAGTTCTCTGAACTGCTTAGAATGTTAACAACCAGTTCTAGTGAATAGGTGCGAACGAACTGGTTGTGAGGTCAAGGACCTTTCTTTCCAGAAGTTTTCAATGCACGTCTCCAAACCAAAGTGATATATCTCTTTATATTGGAGTCCTCCAGGGCAGATGGTTCTTGCTTGAGGAGCAAGCAACAGCCATTATCAGGAGAGCCTTGCATACCTTCATCTGCCATACTGACTGAATCCTTTCTAGACAGTTGCTCATGCCTCAGTCACCTGTTGCTTGTATTTTAGCACTGTGATCAACATTGGACAGCCCTCAAAGATTAATCAGAAGTATAGCCGATCCAGAATATAATATTGAAGGTAGTTACAGACATGCATAGATATGGTCGTACTTTGGTTTCATGAAGTAAAATGGCTACAATTGACTTCCGAGAGCAATTCAAGATGTAGTTAAGACCTTCATGGTTCAGAATTGCATATGTTATGGAACTGTCTTTCTCCACTAATTTCTATCCAGCAATAAGGTTGGTATGCTCCTGGCCCAACAACAACAACAACAACAAAAACTGTATTTTTTTGTGGGACCCCAAGGTTGTTGGTGCTCCTGTCTTCTGCAACACAGCTTGAGATTTGTTTGATCTCATTCTTCCTGACTTTCAAGAAAGCATTATAACTTGGTGATTTGTGAACTTGCCTGGAACATTATCATAGCAGTAAGCCTGTACTATTTGTTATGATTTTCTTTGGTATGCTGTTTTGACTAGTTATCTAAATGCTTGGAGAGAGTAGAAAACTGTGATAAGGGTTGGAGATTATCAATATGTGCACCATAGAGGCTGTTCCCTCTCCCCCAAAAAGTTAGCCTGATATTCTTCAATGCAGTTGTGGAATTTACCATATCATTTTTGAAGTAAGAAATAATGGGCAAACCAGTTTGCTTTTTGAATGGAAAGCGAGTAGGAGTTATTATGCATTGAGCCATGTTTCACAGACAAATATGATGTTGAATTTAGCCTTATTTAGTAAGAGGAGAAATTCAGGTATTTTATTTATAAGGCTTCTTGCACTGAGTAGCTTGCATTTAAGGCCAGTTGTAGTTGGAATTGAGATAATTGGGGCGTGCGTGCCTAGTTTTGAATGATGGTATATTGTCTTTCACCTCAGAGAGCCAAAGGTCTTTATTAATTCATGTCTTGGTTACAGAATATGGTTGGAGGCCTACCACAAAAAGGATCTTTGCTGTAGTTTGGCACCAACATTGAAATTCTTCCCTTGCAAAAGCTGATTTTATGTTATACCATTGTCGACTGTGCATCTGTCCCAAAATGGAATGCTTACCATAGAGCTATTAGACTGAAGAAAAGAAAAATATTATTCAGCGCAAGGGTTGGCGGTTAGACGCTCTTTTTTTTTTTAATTTAAGTTTTTATTGGTTTTTAAAAACAAACATAAACAAACGAAACATAAAAACATCAAGCCATCTTCCATATGTATACATACAGTGTGCCGGTTGGTTTACAAATTGTTTTGTGCTTCCATTTCGTAGTCTTCAATTACAATTACATTGCATATAATCTCATATTTTCAATCAAAAATTAAATACCTTAGTATCATTATTAATCAATCATTTGACTATACTTTTATTCATTCATGTTTTACAAGATAATCATAATTTACTTTGTTTTATAACAGTTCATATTATCATCCCAAATCTATCCTAAAATCATTTTGTAGATATAATAAGAAAGAAGTACATATTTATATATTTATTATTTTCTAAAAGTCTACATATTTCATTACTGTATTTTATTGTCTAGCCATTGATAGAATAGATCCCAAATTTTATAAAATTGTTTATCCTCTTGTTCTCTAATTTCAAATGTCAATCTACTTATTTCAGCACATTCCAATATTTTCTTAATGATTTCCTCCTGTGATGGTATTTTCTCATTTTTCCAGTTTTTGGCAAATACAATCCTAGCTGCTGTTAATACATTTACAATCAGATATTTCAAGTCTTTACTATATATTTCAGGTAAAATTCCCAATAAAAATATCTCTGGTTTCAAGTCTATATGTTTTTTTGTCATTTTTTCCAACCACATGTGGATTTTAGTCCAGTATTTTTTTTGCATCTGCACAAGTCCACCACATATGGTAATATGAGCCAGGTGTCTGATGACATTTCCAACATTTTTTGGATTTATTCTTGAACATTCTTGCTATTCTTGTCGGGGGGAAATGCCACCTATAAAACATCTTATACAAATTTTCTTTATATGCTGTTGACATTGTCATTTTATAATTTTGAGACCACAATTTTTGCCATTTCTCTAAATCAATCCCATATCCAAAATTCTTCCCCCAAGCAATCATAGTTTCTTTAACTTGTTCTTCTTCTAATTTAATTTCCAATAAATATCCATACAATTTTTTAATCACCTTTTCATCAATAGCTGTCAAAATCTTATCTAAATCAGTCAATTTATCATAGAAACCTTCCATTTTAGAATCTTTATCATACCTTGAATGTATTTGCGCATATGAAAACCAGTTCATCTTTATACCTTGTTCCTCTAGTTTTTGTATAGATTTGAGTTCACCCTTTTCATTCAATATTTCACCATATCTAACTGTTTGTTCCTTTTTGTATATTATAGAATAAAAAAATGCTTCAATAGTCGATAGCCAGACTGGAATTTTCAAATAACATTGTCTTTTAACCTTCTCCCAGTTTAACCACAGAGACTCCTGTATATAATGTCTTCTAAAATACCCCTGTGTTTTAGTTCCTTTATACCATAAAAAAGCATGCCACCCCAACAACAAATCATGTCCTTCTAATGTCAACAATCTAGTATTTTTTAGTGTTATCCATTCCTTAACCCACATCAGATTTGTAGCTTGATAACACAACTCCCAATTAGGCAAACCAAATCCTCCTCTAATTCTAGCATCTTCCAAAAGTTTTAACTTTATTCTTGCTTTCTTACCTTGCCATATATATTTCAACACAATTTTATTTAAATCTTCAAAGTACTCTTTTCCAAGACTAATTGGAATTGTTTGAAACAAATATAAAATTCTGGGTAATATATTCATCTTGATTGTTGAAATTCTCCCTATTAGTGACAGTTGTAAATTTTCCCATTTCTAACGCTAACTGCTGTTTAAGTTTGATATAATTATTCTCTTTTAGTGTACTACATCTTGCTGTCAAATATATCCCCAAGTACTTGATCTTATTCATGACCTGAATTTTCAATAGGTCTGCCAGTTCTTCCTTTTGTCTTGATAACATATTCTTTGTCAAAATCTTTGTCTTATCTTTGTTTATTTTCAAACCAGCCACCTTTCCATATGTCTCTATCTTTTCTATCAATTTTGGTGCTGTTTCTAGAGGGTCTTCTAAGATAAAAACCAGATCATCTGCAAATGCTTGCAACTGAAATTCTTCCTTTTTGATTTTCATTCCTTTTATATTCTTTTCATCTCTAATATTTCTGTTTAGTACTTCCAAAGTTAACACAAACAACAAAGGTAATAGTGGACACCCTTGTCTTGTTCCTTTTCTTATATTGATAGAGTCTGTCAGTTCTCCCTCTATCATTACCTTTTCCATTTGCTTATAGTATATAGCTTCTATTGCTTGAATACATTTTCTAGCAAAGCCCATCTGTTCCAGCAGTAATAACATGAATCGCCAATTCACATTATCAAATGCCTTCTGTGCATCTAGAGCCATTTGTTTTTCAGGATGTGCCTCGTAGTATTCCAAGGTGTCCAAGATTACTCTCATATTATCTTTAATTTGTCTCTTTGGCAGAAATCCATTTTGATCAGGATAAATAAAATTATTTAGATATTTTTTAAGTCTTTCTGCCAATATTGAAGCAAAGATTTTATAATCTGCATTTAGTAGAGAAATAGGTCTATAGTTCTTAATTTGTAATGGATCGGCCTCCTCTTTTGGAATAAGTGTAATATAGGCTTCTGACCATGATTTAGGTATCTTCTTCTTTAACATAACTTCATTCATAACTTCTAGCAATGGAAGATTCAACGATTCTTGTAATGTTTTGTAAAATTCTGCCGGAAGTCCATCTGGGCCTGGTGCCTTTCCATTATTTTGCTTCTTGAGTGCTTCAGTTAACTCCATCATCATTATATTGCTTTCTAACATTGTTTCAATCTCTTTAGGTATCTGAGGTAAATTAGCATTCTGTAAGTACTGTTTAACTCTTTCCTCATCAATATTCTCTTGCATATATAGTTTCCCATAGAAGTCTCAAATAATTTCCTTCTTCTCTTTACTACCATAGCAAACTTGGCCTTGGTCATCTGTTAATTGCAATATTTTCCTTGATTCTTTCTCCTTTCTCAATTTGTATGCTAACCATCTACCTGGTTTGTTTGCGTCTTCAAAGTAGTTCTGTTTAGCACCTCTAATTTTCTGTGCTAATTCTTCTTTTTCTATTTGACCCATTTTATGTTTAACTATATCCATTTTTAGCTTGATGTCCTTTTTCTGTGGCATTTTCTGTAGCTCTTTTTCATGTCTTTTATACTCATCCTCTAAGGCCTTAGAGGCTAATCTTTTCATAGTATTTCTTTTCCTTGTATAGTCTATTATCAAGCCTCTAACATATGCCTTCATTGTATCCCATACATTCTGAATGGATGTATCTTCTTTTTTGTTTTCTCTAAAGAAAAAAGCCAATTCTTTCTCCATCCACTGTGTGAAGTCTTTTTCCTTTAAAATAGTATTATTTAACGTCCATCTAGATCTTCTTTTTGTCCTTTCCATTTAATTATCATTGGATTGTGATCTGCCCAAGTACTTGTTTCAATATTTATTTCTTGAATATTAGTTATTAATTCTGTTGACATCCATATCATATCTATTCTGGACCATGATAAGTGTCTATTTGAATAGAAGGTCTATTGTTTAGTTTTAGCATTTCTTTCTCTTCATGTATCTTTTAAGTTTATTTCATCTACCATTTTAAAAAAAGATTTAGGGAGAGTCTTTCTGTTTTGCTTTATTGTTTTCTGTGCTGTATAGTCCAATTTATTGTCTACAATTCCATTAAAATCTCCCATCATAACTATATTAGCATAGTCCAGTTCAATTATTTTCATATGTAATTTTTTGTAGAATTCTTCTTGTTTGTCATTCGGAGCATAAATTGCAATCAGGAGTGTTTTCGTATTATTGTCCATTATTTCCACCATTAGTATTTTTCCATCATCATCGGTATAAATCAATTTTGCTGGGGTGGTCTCTTTAATATATAAAACCAATCTTCTTTTCTTACATTGTGTCAAGGAAGTAAATATTTTCCCTAGTTTTGGCTGTATCAACAATTGTTCATATTGTTTTTTAATATGTACTTCTTGTAGACAAATTATATCAAATTTTAATTTTTCTAATTTATGAAAGGTTTTCCTTTTAACAGCTGAGTTAAGTCCATTTATATTAATTGTAATCAGTTTTTTCTTTTCCATGGTTATATTTTGTAGTTAGGTTTAGCAGGTCTCGTAGATCTTGGTTCACGTTGTTCTTTGGCTTCCACCTTTCCACCTACTGCACCTTCTTCTTTTTCAATCGCCATTTGGCAGTCCTCTTGGAATTCAATTAATGAGATTTCTTTTTCTACCTCTTCCTCTTTCCCTCCAAAAAATTCTGTATAAAATAATTCCGCTTTCTCAATTGAGTCAATTCCATGTCTCTGTTCTTGCCATGTGAACATTGAACCCTCTGGAATCAGCCATCTATAATTCACCTCTTTTTTAAGTAGCATTTTAGTCAGGAATCAGTATTCTCTTCTCATCTCTCTCAGTCTTCTGGGTATTTGTTTCAAGACCACAATCTCCTTGTCTTTATATTTCAATGTTTTCTCTTTTGCCACTTGCAATATTTGCGTTTTAATGGCTTTCTTTGTAAATCTAATGTAAACTTTTCTTGGTAAGCTATTTCTCATCGCATATCTTGTGAAGACTCGATAAACCTCATATATTCCATCCATCATCTTTTCTTGAGTTATTTCCAAAGCTTCAGCCAGTATTTCTACCATTATCTCAGCTAAGTTTTGTCCTTTTTCTTCCTCTACATTTTGGAATCTAAGATAGAATTCTGATCTATCCATCTCCCATCTCAACATACCACTTTTATCTTGTTCAACCACCGTTAATCTATTATCAATATCTCCAATCTTCTTGTCTCTTTGTTTATCTTCTTCAATTTTTTGGAATCTCTCATCATACTTCAACATCATTTGTTGGATGTTCTCCACTTTTTCATCGGTTTTCCCTGTTCTTTGTTCAATGTTCTCTGTTCTTTGTTCAATGTTCTCTGTTCTTTGTTCAATGTTCTCTATTCTCTTTTCAATATTCTCTGATCTTGCTTGAATATTTTGAATTCCTTGCATAATCATCTGCAGAGTCACCTTTTCTTGTTCTTTTTCTTGCTTTAACATTGTCTGTATTGTCCTCCAGATGGTGGACAGGAGGAAGTAGAAGTTGAAGAACCAGGAGCCGTTAGTTTCCTACTCATTTTCAGCAATTCAAAATCTTCAGGTTCTTCTAAACCTTAATCCAATTGTGAAATAACCAATTGTAGTTCAAAATAAAAATATTAGAAAAAAGAAGCCAAATAGTAATGATTAAAAAAAAGGAAGGAAAAAAAAGGGAAGACAAAATTTATTCAGGTTCTTGTATACCTTAATCCAATCAGTGGGTAGATGAAGAAAAAGACTTGGAAAAAAAAAGAAAAGGAAAGGAAAAATTCTTCAGGTTCTTCAACACCTTAATCCAACTGAGAGGTCTCAAATAGAAAAGAGTGCATAAAAATAAACCAGAAAGGTAGATGAAAAAACAAAAAATACCAGGAAAGGAGGAAAAAAAGGCTATTCCCTTAAAAAAAAAAAAAAGGAAACATTAATACTAATGCTTTCCCTTTAAAATAAAAAGCAAGCGTAGAGATTGGACTTCAAAGAAAAAAAAAGAAAAAAAAGACAAGCTCCAACAAAGCCAAAGATCCAAATAGCTATTGCAAAAAAAAATAAAAAAATGATAAAATGAAATAAAATAAAGCTGGTGAGGAGGGATAGCACAACTTAGAAAAAGTAAAAGAGCACACTGCACTTTGTTTAATTATCCAAGGCTCTTATTATAACTCTCTTCTCCAAAAACTTATCACCATTTTTCCCCCTAGGTTTCAACACCAGACTCCAGCTGTTGATAGAAACCCAGAAGAGCACCTGCAATAATACTCTCCCATGCTCTTCTCTCTATCTTATCAAACAGGCAGTGTCCTTGAAAAAAAGTCTCAATTCTTTCTCAGCTTTGTCTGGTCAAAGGAAAAGTAAGTATTTCCAAGCCTCTAGTTGGCAGTGTTACAAAGTTTCTTTAGCTTTCACTTTCCCCCTCCTTTTCCGGCAGAGTATAATAAGAATTAGTTAAAAAGGAAGAAAATATAATAAAAAAAAAAGACTAAAGGGGTCTCTGGCTTAATATATTATAAAATCAAAAGTGGAAAGAAAAGAGTAGATTAAAAAAAAAAAAAAAAAACCAGTCCAGTTTTGAAATATAGGATCATCAGCAATAAGAAATAAAAATAAAAATATTACTTTGACATTCCTGTTTAAAATAGCTGCTTATTCACTTCTGTCAAAAAACTTTTACAGATTTTTCTTTCCCTTAGGGTGTCCTCTCAAATCTTTAAATAAAGAAAAGTTCTCACCAAACCAGCACACGTTCTCTTTCGTTCTCTTTCGTTTCGGAGCTGTCCCAACTTCAGCAGCTTTAATGGTTGCCTCTTTGCCGCTGGCAAAAAAAGCTTCTCCTGGATCTACCAGGGACTTTGCGATATCCCTGGGATCGACAAGATGCGCTCTTCACTTTCACCGTCTCTTCGGGACGGTTTGGGTTAGACGCTCTTGAGATCCCAGTGCACTTTCAGAGAATACATCTGCCCTGCCTATGTCAAATGAGAATTCACATTTTACCTAGTAAATGGATACTACCCTTCCAGATTAGACATTGAATAAAACAGTACAGAGCTTCTATACCATGAATAAAACAGAAGTAATTTGCATTTTCAGTTGAATCAGATGAGATACTGAATGATACAGATGTAGGTGCCTTTCAGCAGTATAAGAGAACAATAGGAATATTCTGGTTCGCATATTATACCAGACACATAATGGTATATACAAAGACATTATTTTGTTTTTCTGTTTTGGTCATGGTGGAAATGCAAGCCCCCCTCTTTAGTGTATGTATGTATGTATGTATGTATGTATGTGTGTGTGTGTGTATATATATATATATATATATATATATATATATATATATATATATATATATATATATATATATATATATATATATATATATTCTGAGGTTCTCGCGGGTATTTGTATGTGGATCTTTGGTTATTCGGGTTTTCTCCCGCGTAAGATTGGAAGTATCTAGGCAACGTTTCGATGAAGTCTCATTCATCATCTTCAGGCTTGTGTCTTGGCTCTGTGCTTCTCAGAGTGATGTGAGCTTGCAGCTGCTTCTTCCTTTTAACTGCTAGTGGGGTGTGACTTGATTGGGTGGGGGCTTGGCTGTGTTCTGATTGGGTGGGGGTGTGTTCTCATTGGTAGGGGTTTGGCTGTGTTCTGATTGGTTGGGGTTGGCCGTGTTCTGATTGGGTGGAGGCATGTTCTGTTCAGGTGGGGGCTTGGTTATGCTCAGGTTAGTCTTAGTTGCTGGGGATTTGAGCTGGTGAGCTGTGATCCTGCTGTTTGGCTTCGAGTTATGGTCATGCTGCATCTTCATGGTGGGGTCAGTTCGCTTATATATGGCTCGGAGGGTTTGAAGTGGGTAGTGATGCATATGTGCGCTTATGGTCCGTGGTCCGCACCTGTATATGAATACGCCTGCCAATGAACATGCCAACCCCAACCAATGTATATGTATATGTACCAGGAACACACCCACCCAATACACAGCCAATGTATATGTCACACCCCACTATGTTAGAAGGAAGAATGTATATGCTCACATCACTCTGATATGCATATAAGATATGAAGATGATGAATGAGATATATGTGACTATATCAATATACGGATGTACCGAATAAGTATCCATATGTATCTATCTATCTATCTATCTATCTGTCTATCTATCTATCTATCTATCTCTATCTCTATCTCTATCTCTATCTCTATCTCTATCTCTATCTCTATCTCTATCTATCTATCTATCTATCTATCTATCTATCTATCTATCTATCTATCTAGGCATAAATGCAATAATTCTCAAAGCTGCCTTTTTGCATTCAAACAGCATTACACATCATTAGCTTTTTCTTGCTTTTTTTTTTTTGGCGGTGTTTCCAAAATGAAAAACGAAACATTGCCGTGCATATACATATTGTATGACGTCTTTAGTATTCCAGAGTGAGTTAGCAACAAACAACTAGTATGCCATATGCCCTTTAAAACTGAAAGGCCACCTGCCAACTCATTCCCACTTTCCTCTTTTTGGGTTATCAGATGCATATAAATTAGTGTATTCCTGGGATAAGCCAGAAATACTCATGCTAGCTGCACTCTCCCTCCACCCCCTCTCTTTCTTTCTCTCTCTCTCTCTGTCTCACAAACACACACACACACACACACACACACACACACACACACACACAGAGAGAGAGAGAGATCATTTCTAAAGAGTTTCAATGTAACTCCTATATTTTGATATGCTTATTCAAATTTAAAAGGTCAGTTTTAGAGTTGAATGAGAATATCTGTAATTTTGCATAAAAATAAATCTTTTGTGTGTGTGCACCGCCGTCTGATGTGTGCAAAGAATTCACCAATATGTGGATAGTTGTGCTCAAAGGACTATTGTATTTTACCATCTACTTATTCCAATAGCTAATTGCTGGAATTTAAGTTGCAAAAAGCTGCAAAATTATCCAAGGAAGATAAAAAATCTTTGAAAGGTGCTCATGTGTAAATGTGAAACATTTCAGCAGAGAGTAACTGCTATCTAATTAAGTCTTCCATTTCTTTCTCAAACAATCTGGATGGTGTTTAATTCTATTCAACCTCCTAATCATTTACATATGAACACAGCTTGTTTTTGTTCAGTAATGTGGACAGTTGAATTGGGCAAAGGTTTGAAGGAGCGGTTAACTACACACTTATGTCAGGGTGTAGAATTAAATAAACTGGCAGTAGGGAAAATATAAGAAATGGAATATTATGCATTTTTTCTTTTTCTCTTTTGCAAGGAATATAATTTCTTCATGTAGGGGTCTATTATTGTTTATGTTAACGTTATTGTTTGTGCTAACAAAAACTTTAAAAAAGAGAAAATATCGTTTCCCATTTCTCAAGTTCTTTCTTTCTTTCATCCTTCCTTCCTTCCTTTTTTCCTTCCTTCCTTTGTTCCTTCATTCCTTCCCTCCTTTTTTAAAATTGCTTGAAATTGAACCCATGTTGTTGCAATTTTGGTCTTAGGAAAATTGCAGAGATACTGGGATTTTTCCCTGATCCAGACACCAGAATATCCAACATGGAAATACACTTTTCAAATGGAATGGATATTCCTTTGGAAAGTTCCATGTGGCACACGTTTGTGTTATCTCTGTTCTCTCAAAAGAATGTTTAAGCCATTAGGCTTAAACACATCATATTTATAGTCTCTTTATAGCAGTGGAGATGATGGATATTGCATTCAATTAAAAATACTGCTTTCAATACTAAAATACCAAAGCTCTCCATACATCAAAGATTTTTTCTTTCCTTCATCTTTTTAGCAGTTGCTTTGTCAATATTCCCATCTAGAAGTACAGAGCTACAAATTTAGTGCAGCATTCCTACATACCTCTCATCACTATATCAACATGATGGGTAATTCTGCAGTGCATTTCATTCAGTATTTCAGATTGTTTGACAAACATTAATAAATCAATAATGAAGTTCAAAGCCTCTTCCTTAATATAAATACTGGTGAATTTTTTCTAGTTTTTCAGAGATGACAATTATGTTGACAATCTAAGACCAAGTGAATTTCAGTAAGGGAATGCTGATTGGTTAAATCCTATCAAGTCTACTACAAATCCCATCTTTTTCTAAGCTTAACTGATGTTGCCAGGGCCAGAAATTTGTATTATCCAAGCCTTTAAAGAAGTTGAAGAATCCAAGAAGCAAAGTCATATTTTATCTGAAAACAGATTTTTCAGAATGTTATAGTCAAGATCTTGGAAGCCGCCCAGATTTTGACATAAGATGTTCTGTCTCACTTTTCTTCTTTCCCAAAAGATGAAAGAATACAAACTCACACAAACACAGGCAGGCAAGCTGGATCTGACTTCACAGAGTTAATTCTTTGGAACTGATAATATCCTTGGCATTCCAACACCCTCTGCCTGCCAAGTCCGAACTGATAACAAATAAAAATCTACTCACAGAAAATTACAAGGCAGTCCACAAAAATCATTTACAAAGAAAATCTGAAGTAAGATTAAACTTTGTCCTGTACAAAATTCCAGCTGAAAACCCACCCACTTTTATTCCCTGTGGGGTGTGGCTCAATGACTCAGCCTACTCTCTGACCCTCCCACGCCTCTTATGTTGCTGCTCACGTTTCTCCCTACGACGCTGCTTAGGATCAAGCCAACACTCTTTCTCTTTTCTCCCTGTCAGGGGCTGCTCCGATATGCCTTCCTCCTGATTAATCTCAGGCTGTTCCTCTCAGTTGTCTGATGAAACCTGAGGCATTATCAGGGAGGAAGGCATTGCCAGAGAGGAAGGTCCTGGGGAGGAAGGCATTCCCAGTTCCTCCTCCTCATCTTCCAGGTCTTCTTCCTCTGACAGCATAGGCTCAGGAACCGGGGCCACAACATAAGATATAAATAAAATCTTTTCTCTTTGCAGATCTAATAACCAAAAGAAACATCCAGATGCCCAGGACCACAAATCTATCTCAGATGGGGGAGCAATAGATTTCTTGACTTGGAATAGAATAACTTTATTGTCATTTTGAATGTACATTAATTGGCATACATTAAAATGAAATTTCATTGCATACAGCTCCCAAAGGGTTACCACCTCCAATATATACTACATTAACATGACAAAATAAATACAAAATTATGTATATACCCACATATAATATATGACACAGAGAAACAACAAGTCTAGTTCAGATGTATACATGTACATGATGAGAAAAACAAATCTTACAAGTTTACCAGATGGATGGCATAGGAAACAAAGCTGTTACAGAATCTGGTAGTCCTACTAGAAATACTTCAAAACCTCCTCCCAGAGGGGAGCAACAGAAGTAGACCGTAAAGTGCGGGGTCTCTAACAATGCTTTGAGCTCTAAGCACGTAGTACATATAAGAAGTATCCTGAATAACAGGAAGTGAGCTTCCTATAATCTTCTCTGCTGTCCTTACCACTCTCGGTATGAACTTTCTGAGGCACTGTACCACCAAACCAAACAGCTATGCAGTTTGTTGAAATGCTTTCAATTGTGCCTCTGTAAAAAGTGGGCAGGATAGAAGAAGAAAGATGTGATCTCTTCATCTGATGCAGGAAGTGCAGATGCTGGTTTCCATGCTTCACTAAGGATGACATGTGGAGAGACCAGTTCAGATTATCTGTTGTCTGCACCCCCAGGATACTTAATGCTATTGACCACCTCCACAGCTGCAGTCTTGTCACAAAGTGGAGTATGACTATGCCGGCCCTTTCTAAAATCTACAATGACCTCCTTGATTTATTAACATTTTGAATCAGGTTACTTTTATTGCATCAGTACACCAGAGCCTTCACCTCTTCCCTATAACCATCTTCACTGTCGTCCTGGATAAGACCTAGCACTGCTGTGTAATCCTCATACTTCACAATACGATTCATAGCAGATTTGGCACAGCAGTCATGGGTCATCAAGGTGAACAATAACAGACTCAAGACACAGTCCTGTGGGGAACCCATACTCCATTTTTTTGCCTCCTGGGCCTCAGGGAAGCCTCCTGGGTGAAGCAATAAGACAGCGAGGGGGATCCTGGAATAGCTGATCATCAGAACAACTGATCGTCAAGAGGGAAAAAAAGAAATACCAGTTCAGCCGAACTGGTAGCTGGTTTTTTTTACTACCAGTTCGGCCAAACAGTAACATTTTTTACTACCAGTTCACCCGAACTGGGCCAAACCATCCAAAAGACATATTTAGCTTGTTTAGAGAATCTGCATTACCCTTTCATGTCAGGGGAGACTTTACCATGTTGAAAGCTCTAGCACAAAGGTCTCCAAACTTGGCAACTTTAAGACTTGTAGACTTCAACACCCAGAATTCTGCGAGTTGAAGTCCAAAAGCCTTAAAGTTGCCAAGTTTGGGGACCCCTGCTCTAGCACCATAGGCTGAACTTCAGTCTGGAAATTCAATTTTTAAACAGTTTTCATTAATAAATTTTTGTTCACTAATACCATATGTTTAGTTATTTGTACTACTTATAATATAAGACTATAAATATGATGTGTTTAAGCATAATGGCTTAAACATTCTTTTGGGGCAACAGAGATAACACAAACATGTGCCACATGGAATTTTTCAAAGGAATAGCCATTCTATTTGAAAAGGGTATTTCCATGTTGGATATTCTGGTGTCTAGATCAGGGAAAAATCCTAACATCTCTAGAATTTTCCTTAGGCCAAGCTGTCCCTGTTGTGTCAGAGCTTTTGGACAAGAAGCCTGATGCAGGAGTTCTTCTATTGTTCACGTGAGTCATTCTAAAAATGCATTTCAGGCAAATATAAAGATAAATATGTTTCAAGTAAATATACATTCATACATACATTAGTTTGGTTCCTAAATAATAAACAATATTGTACATACCCTTATTTGGGAGTATAGTTCAATTGACATGAGCAAGACTTATCTCTTAATAGACAGAATCAATGGTTTGGATTGTAAGTTAAAAAGACTGAGATGCAGATAAGTTTAAATCTTTGTAAGTCTTTCTGGCTTGTCCATTGTTTTATTCTGTCTTTTAAGCATTTGTGTGCAGTGTATAACATGAATTAAAAAAACCAGACAGGAAAATTATTTCCTGTGATTCCCAATTCATATATATAGTTACATTATAGTTGTTATAGTTGTACATCAAAAGTATGCTTTTCAAAATACAATCACTGTGCATACATTTGGGGTCACAAGGTCTTCTAATTTTTACCCCCTTGCCCATACAAATATATATTCTTTTTGAGGTACATTTTCTCAAAATATGCTGTTGATGTGAATGTTTGAATGGAGAAAAATACAAATCACAAGGTCAACAGGTTCAGTACTGTTTGTTCAGTGATGGAATCCATTTGGAAGATCACATATTGTTCCCTTCAAATCTGTTATGGTAGGGTTTTTTTTAGCATCGTCATCTAAGATATATTTAGAAATAAAAGATAGAGCATAGGACTATCAACTTAATGCAACCCTGCCTCCCGGCCAATCATCTTAAAGGAACGGGTAGGATTCAGCTGGTTGTGGCTAATCCCACCACACGTTGGTCCCACCTCTGCCCATTTTTCAGCCTGTTTTTGGGCCATTCTCAGGTCATTTTGGGGACATTTTCAGGTCATTTTTCAGACCATTTTTGGCCCAGAAAACATCCTGAAAATAGTCCCAAAATGACCCCAAAACAAAATGAAAATGGCACAAAAACCAGGCTGAAAAATGGATGGGGCCAGCCATAGGCTGAACTGCACCTAATCTTAACTATTGGTCTGCCCGAACTGGTCCGAACTGGCAGCAGCCCTCCCCTGTGTGCATGTATGTATCTATATCTATATCATCTATATCTATCTATAACTTTACCCACACAAAACACACACACACACACACGCACACACGCACACACACACAGAGATGTGCCTTCAATCAAGGACTTGTATACTGCATGGGTCAAAAAGAGGGATGTGAAAATATTTGCAGACCCCTCACACCCTGGACATAAACCGTTAAACTCCTTCCCTAAAAATGACTAGACACTAGAAAAAAATTTTTCCGAATGCCATCACTCTGCTAAACAAATAATTCCCTCAACACTGTCCAACTATTTACTAAGTCTGCATTACTATTACAGCTAATCTTCTAATCGTTCCTATCATCCATTTCCTCCCACTTGTAAGCTTGTATCTTTACGATTTATATTGACTGTTTCCTAGTATGATTTGATTGCTTATTGTACCTTATGACTATTATTAAGTGTTGTACTTTATGATTCTTGACTCTTGACAAATGTATCTTTCCTTTTATGTATACTGAGAGCATTTGCACCAAGACAAATTCCTTGTGTGTCCAATCACATTTGGCCAATAAAAAATTCTATTCTATTTTAGATATAGATATAGATATAGATATAGATATAGATATAGATATAGATATAGATATAGATATAGATATAGATATAGATATAGATATAGATATATGTTGTGTGTGTGTGTGTGTGTGTGTGTGTGTGTGTGTGTATTTGCATGGTAGTATATGTATATACTACAGTGGTTTGTAAAGGATTTGCTGGCAATGATGAGGACAAAAAATTCACAGTAATTGCAGAACTATGGGACAAATCTAGATTCCTATAATTGTTTATTAATTCAGTAAAACAACAATTTTACTGAATATTACAAATATCCATGTGCATGTATGCATATGATCCAGGCATCTGAATTTGAAGAAGGAACTTACCTATAAATGAGTTTCTTCTCCCCTCTCTCCATATTGAGAATCCTGACATACTCAAGATTACAATGTTTAATACCAGTGATCCATCAAAGCGATGCATAGCTCTTTTGGGTGTCCTTTATTACTCCTGCAGTCTCAGAGCTCATAAGTAAATATAGACTACTATTTATATTTATATCACCATTAAAGAATCTTCAGGCTGGGAGACCCATTCTTGGAACTGTATGATGTTACAGACTAGAATCTGGACTCCTATTTACAATCTACTGGCAGAAATTCAATTTTATTTCATTTGTCTTTGCTTTTGTAAAAGTACGAACTTGAAAGGCAACAGAGTTTTCCTTAAAAAAAAAAAAAAGCCTTTAACAGTCTTTATCTGACAAGAACTTTTAATCACTGACAAAACTTTTCTTCATCCTTTTCTCTCAAGATAATCTTTGTTTTACCAGTGGAGTATTTCCTTTAGTAGCATTTATAAATATTGATGTAATTCGCTTTTTTTTCTCTTTGAAAAGGCTCTGTTACATGCAGATCTTCCAACAGTAAAATGTCAAAGGAAATAATGAAGGTGTTTATCTGTCTGCTTGCTCAGAGAGGTAGCCCATCCCAGTGTGACCAAGTCAAAGTGAAGAATTTCACTTTGACTTCAGTGGAGATATAATGATGTTCTAAAGCTGCCTTTCTCAGTTCAGTGCCCTCCTGGTGCAGAGGACATGCATTCTGAACTTTCCCCACCAGTATGTCCAAAGATCATGCTGGGTGAGAACAACAGGAACTCAAGGGCAATGCATTTTAATGGCATCAGGTTAAAGAATGCTATCTCAGACTACAATGAAGAGAAACTACAGCGTAGTTGTTAAAATGCGGGACTGACACAAGAAATGTAGACTTGAATCTAAATCTCAGCCATAATAGTCATTGGCTGTGTTCATACAACAGTAAAAAAATAAAAAAATAAAAAGCTACACCGACAGGACCATTTTATGCCCTTCCACCACTCATAGAAGTTCGTGTGGGTAAATCTGAGCTGTTATTCATAAATGACCTCCAGTTGTCCCAAACTTCTAAAAGGAACCTTAAGTGTTGCTCAAAATGCAAGCCACACAACAGGTTAGTAAGACCTATGATGAAGGTGCACACATTCACAAAATGTTGTGGCTTAAATGTATCACGTGATACTGCCAGTAAATGACTGAGCCATATGCACAAAGTCTTAGTGGAACCTGTTGCTAAGCATGTTTTGGGTAGTGTAGGATTCTTCTGTTTGCAATAGATTGGAAATGGTTTGGGGTAACATTGACAGGAAAAAAGACAAAGATTTCCCTTCTGTAATTTTAAATGGGAATCTCCTAGGAAGGTGGCATCTTCACCAAATTGAAAAGGCTGTAATATGCATCAGAAGCTGGATCAGATGGAATTAGACATTAAAAACAATGATTTTAAGTCTAATTCTGAAACAAGTCAAATATTATTGCAAAACACATGCCACAAATCAATGTGTCCATTCCACCAAATTCTCTTTAAAAAAAACTTTGAGGTTTTGACTAAATGGACTGTTTTGCCACATTGCTTACTAACTTTTACAGAATTCAGAGAAATGTTACTTCCTCTGCAAAATAAACTCAGTACATATTACAAGTAAACAGTGGCTTGAATCCTAAGGCCCAGGGACAGGATTGACATTGCTATTATCAACATTCTTACAACATGGAGGGGAAAAATTATTATAGGAATTGTTTACATAAGGCATAGCATCTTTCCTTTGGATTGGAAAAAATGGCATTGTTTAAACATTTCTGAACTATCCTTAGCTAAATACATTTTTCAAAGCTTTTTTCCTCAAGATTTGCCATGACCTTCATCCCAACATGACAAAGATCACTGGCTATGAGTTTGACTTCTTTGTGAGACCTTCTGGGTCTCGGCTAGGTTGCCTGCTTCAAGCCTTCTATCTCTTTCACAGCATGGCTTCCTGCTCTCCTCAGCCACCTGCTCGTCTACAGTAACATTCTGGAGAAGAAAAAATGTGCTGCTTCTTCAATCCTGAGCCTGCTCTTTTTCTTCCAATCTGTATCCATCTGCTACCAACTGATTTCTGTTTATTTTCTAAACTATCATTTTCAAACAGCCTTTCCATAACAGCAGTAACCAAGGCAGCCATCATTCCTTTGAGCCCACATACTACAGCAAATCTTAGCTTGTAGGCTCCTGATACATGTCATAATTCCACTCAGTTACAGAACAGAAACAGTACAAAATGCACTGATATCAGAATGCAAAGTGGCTTTAATTGAAATTTGCCTCTGTTTTTGCCGATGAGATTTCATTGGGAGGTCAAAAACTTCTTGTGGGATGCCAAGAATGTGGGGGAGAGATCTTGTTCTGTCTTGAAGGCTTGTCCCTTGACTTGGAAAAGATCAGGAAGCAAAAGTTTTTAGACAAGAGTTGCTTCAATCATTAAGAAATGCAGTGAAGCAACATTGATTAAATCCATATGGACATGGTTCATTTTTAGTTCTGGGAAAAGTACTAGTTTTTCTCAAAGGAGAACAACCCTGAATTTAAAACGGGCCTCAAAAAATAAAAATAAACCTTATAATACTACATTGTTTTAATGTTTGATGCTGAAATTTGATAAAAATGTTATTTAAAATAAATAAACCAGCCACAAAACACTTATGAAAAACTCAATCTAGAGGTGCCTTCTTTAGCTGATGATAGATATTATTCTCTCTCTCTCTCTCTCTCTCTCTCTCTCTCTCTCAGAGACTCATGCTTGTATACACATATTCAAATATCTATGTATATATTCACACTGTCCTGAAACAAAAAAAGGCCCATGACATTACTTAATAATTCTTAATTAACATTAACATAATTGCAAGGCTGCAAAAACTAAGAAAGGCATGACATGCTGAGGTCCCTTTAAGTAGTTTCCTTTATTGTTCCTCACCTATAAACATGGGTGGGGTTCAAAAATTTTAACAACCGGTTCTGTGGGTGTGGCTTAGGTGGTAGGCATGGCTTGGTGGTCATGTGACTGGGTGGACATGGCTTGGTGGTCATGTTATTGGCTGGGCGTGGCCAACTCAATCTCACTCACATTGAGACACGCATCTCTTCACCTGGCCTCTCATGACTGTGGGGATACTGCAACAGTCGTAAGTGTAAAAAATGATCATAAGTCACTTTTTTCAGTGCCACTGTAACTTTGAATGGTCACTCCACACAAGCAAAGTACCAGCAAAGGAGGGGGGAAAAACTCCGGAGACATTCCTGAGGCAGGAAGTCTAGTCCTGCCAAGAATGTAATAAGGGTTAACGGATAGGCAGTTTCTGTAAGCAACACCAGAATGTTTCCTTCCTGCCTTCCATACAGGATTAGGCCAGTAATTTCTTCTAACAACCGGTTCTCCAAACGGCTTAGAATGTTAACAACTGGTTCTAGTGAATAGGTGCAAACTGGTAGAATCCCACCCCTGCCTATAGACAGAAATCTTGCCAAATCAAACCACTTACACCACAAAACATATCCTCTGGGAATTGTTAGGGAGGAGCTGTCTTAATCCTCTTTCTCCCACTTCAACAGTTGTCTTTTGCTCCTCTGGAATGCACTCCCTCCCTCCTGGGAATCCTGACTACATTTCACCAAAGTAACATACTTGTAAAAGTGTGGTTTTAAAATATAGCATTAAAAACCTTGAGCACCCAAAGTAATCAACCTTTCCATTACGTGTATGGATAACCAATTCATACATAACATCAATCCAAGACTGTAAACCTAGGGTGATATTATCTATCAAAACGAGTAATCTTTTTTTTTTTTTGCTGTGCCCCATACTGAATTATAATTAGATTCCAAATACAACTTCTAGCCCAGTTCAATTATTTTGAAGCTGTGCAACAGTCCACTCTTGTTCAAGGACAGAAAATGCAGTATATTATTCCCAACCCTACTATCTGAGCCCTTCCCTTATAGTGTGTGAATGTCTATCTCAAGACAGGGGAGAAAGAAAAGCTGGCACCATTGGTGAGAGTGAAGTCTTTAGAAAAATAGATGGATAACAGACAAAATATTCTCTACTTACATGTTTCTCTAAAATTCTGACTAGGAATAAGGATCCTTTAAGAGAGGGTGCCCCAATCTTGAGAATTTCCATGAGTGTGGACTTCAGCTCCCAGAATTCTACAACCAGCCAAGATTATTGATGGGAATTGTGGGGGTTAAAGTCCATACTCCTGAAAATTCCCAAGGTTGGAAAATACTGTTTTAAGAACTTAAAATCATTCTCCCTTTGGGAGAGAAACTTCCTCCTCTTGATCTACATTACCCAAAATGTAAAAAATGTGTGCAGTCTTGAAACCGATTTCAAACTGTGCTGGAAGACCTTAGTGTGCATTCATGTCAACAGTGAATAAGCATTTTAGTGAATCAGTTTTCATTGAAATGATTGTTTACAATGGGAAACAGATTACCTGGCTCTTATCCAACAATCCTGTGCAGACGGATAGCCACATGATTCTTAGCCATTGACATTCAAACTAATTTACAGTTACATCAACCTGAAAATCTATCAATATTCTTCAATACATTCCCACATGACCCTGCGCTGCTTCTTAACTTATCAATATTCTGGTCTTTAAAACTTGTCCTTTTCATGTGCAAGCAGCAAGATAAATCAACTGGTTCATGGGTTGCTTCACTGCTGGGTCTAATACTCCCTTTTGTTTTGTATCAAGCGAAGCTGAAAATTTGCAGAGGGGCATAAATTAATTTGATATGTAGCCTGCAGTAGCAAAGTGCATTACAGAGATGATTATACAATTCACACTTCCTGAACTAATGCATAAGCACCTTAATAAAAACTCAGCCAAAATGCATATGGAAAAGGGGACAATGCAGATTTATTTACTGTTTTCTATGATTTTTTTATAGCTCTGCCTGGCTTTTATTCCCTTTCTCAATGTTCTTTTTTTTTCTTTTTTCTTTTATGTTTGTAAATGATAAATTTTCTCATGTTTTACATTTTATATTTAGTTTATCTTTTTATTTTGTATTCATTCCACTGAAAATGGAGCGAGTCTTTAGAAGAATACAGTCAATATTGACTTTTTAAATTGCCATTGGATATATACTGCATAAGAAAGTTATCTGATCACTAACTTAATCATGTGAAAATACTTCTACAGGAAAGCAGGCTCGGTAACAATGAGACATCTTCACTTTCATAACATTTATTTAACTACACACCCATTATGAAGCATTAATGTAGAATTTCTTCCACTTTCTGTCACATTTAGGTAAGATTTATTGTAGCAACAATTGTGGAACTTCCCCTAAAAGCAAAAAATAAAATTAAAAAATCCAAAAGTGTAAAAAGAAGTATTTTTATATGGAATGTTATTCAGATATTACTGAATTAAGCATTGTCAAGGTGTTAAAACAGATAAAATGGGCCTTTACGTTTATGTTTAGCTTGAAATGTTGGAATAAAAAAAAACCCCAATGATGTTGGAAGACAGGGTTAAAACCACAACCAATTCACTCTTAATACAGTATATTATTGTCTATAGAAAAAGAAGCCAGCATTTAAAATGGAGGCTATTGTATCTTTTTAGCTTTTCCTCTTTTATCTGCAGAAAGAGGCACATTGGTTTTTTTAAAAAAGTCGGGGGGATACCCATGTATCAGTAACCCACAATTTGTACAGTCTTGTGTAAATATGGGATTGATGTCACCGAGTGTTAATGCCATGTTATACAGTGTTGGGCATTCTACACACCTGCCACTTAGCTACATAAGAGACAAAATTGATAAAGATAGTCCTCCATCTGCTAATCATTGATGTAACAAAGTTTTACCCCAAAAGAGGCAAAAAAGGAGAAAAAATTATCCTCCCTTTTTCAAATTCTCTCCCCCCCTCCCCCCCAGTAATTCCAGTTATTGCTACTTTTTAACAAACTTGTTAAACTCTCTGTAGTATTAAAGTTTCAGTGCTAGTGAAGCTGAAATTATTCTTGACAGATTTATGCTAAACATTTCCTCGGGACAAATAGCCTCAAAGTATAAATACAGGGAATCACATATTATTATAATTTATTTCATTCCTGTACAAAAGTGAGGAAAAGTGTTAGTTTTTGGCCAAATCAACACAAAATTATCCTCTGATTTTTTTGTTTGTGTGCTTTATGAAAATTAATTTTCATGTGTTTTCTTTGTGTATTCCATATCTCTCCTGCGATTAGTTTAAAAATGTAGATGCATACTAAAAGCTGCAGGATCTGGAAAATCAGCATCACAAGTTTGAAAATGTGATCTTCATGGAGCTTCCATTTAAAAATCTGTATGAAAATCTATGTGCTCAGCAATGATATGTCAATGCAGTGGAAAACTGGGTGAGGAAATCCTTATTTACAAGGATTAGAGCTTCCTAATTTGAAAAATCAGACTTTAAGATTAGGCACCATGTTATATAGGGGTCAACAGGATTTTAAATCCTTAATTCTATTAAGTCATATATTTCTTGAAAAAGCAAGCTCATATATTTCATTTCCAATCGCAGTCCCTACCATATTGTAACTTTAGGCTTGAATTTACATACCCTTACATTGTCAAAATAGGAACATACAATTCCTAAATGCAGAACTGTGGCAAAGGATTATGATTACCACCTATCTTCATTGATTGATTGATTTCTTTAATTTATACAAGCTGCCTATCTCACAAACAAATGTGTCTGGACAATCCCAACAAAGCTATCTATCATTCATAATATGAAGAGGCAATGTGCAATCTCTCAAAAATGCTATCTATCTTGAATTTTAGTTGGCATGATCAATGGTTGGATTTATCAGCATCTTTTTATGGATAGTTTATGCATTTTGATATCATGCTTACCTCTAAACTAATTCTAAAATCAAGGATTGCTACTTTGAATGTTATCTGATTGATGAAGACAACCTGATACTTGGAGATATTTTTTGCACCACTTAAGACGTATAGCTTACTATGAATTGTGAATTGTGTGCATTATTTGACAGTGAAAAACTCATGCTTTAAACTTTGAATTTAAAATTTCATATTCAATATGGGAAATGAGATTTCTTTTCTCCCAAAAATTTTATTTGGAAATATGCATGATGAAACTGGGAAAGAGAGGAGTATGTTTGAAACATCACAAATGTTTTAGCTTGGCCTATGGGTAATATAATTTAAATAAGATGTAATGATTTAATGAAACATTGTTCTCAGTTTAAGAAAAACTCTACAATCTTATGAAGATTCAAAGTTTCATATTCCTAGGCAGATAGTTTCAGCAATTTAGAGGCATTATTTTTCTTAACAGTGGAGCTACAATAGTTTACTTTGCTTGAAAAATTGGTCCATTTTTCAGTGGTGAAAGTCTTCAGGCCAGTTCTTCCATGAGTATAAATTGAAACGCTTAAGCTATATATACCTTTTAGACCCCTTCAAACTTTGATCCCTGAGGTACTAAGGTCTCCATTTATACCTCATAAGGAAAGTAGAGCCTTAGCGAGTCTTAAAGCGACTGCAAAATGTAGATTCTAATAAAGTCACTACAAATCAGGATGCCCCCTCTTCTGTTTAAATATTGCTTCTGCCATGACCTCACTTGGTTATTGCTTGCAAACTCCAAACCTCTCGTTTGAAACATGGAGATTGTAATACCAAGTAAGCTATATCCGTTATAAAGAACAGACCAACATAATTTATCTTGAATAGGTCAATTTTTTCTGCCAGAGGCAGAACATAAATGGTGCCTTTTTCCATTCAATACATTGGGACTGATTTCATTCCAGTTGAATCTCTTTTCCAAGTGGTGATAAAATATCTTCACTGATTTAACCCGAAGATAATAAGATATCTTAAAGGGTGCAGGGATTACTCTAAAGATCTTAATTCCTTAAACAGATACATCAGAGGAAGTCATTCTGGAGGTCCTTAGTTATGATTTTGGCTTAGAAGCAGAATGTTCTCTTTCATTTGCTACCAAAGGTTCCTTTTAAATTATATAACAGAAGCCAAAACAAAGCAAAAAAATTAATAAGGGCAAGAAGAGGAAAATTAATAGATCTGCTTTTTTGACAAGGCTTCCAGTTTCTATTAAGTACTATACACATGTCTACCAGGATTGAGAATTCTAAGTATGTCTCAATCTAGATTTTAATTTACCTATGGCTATTTCATCACGCAATCTCAAAAATGTTTCACTCCAAACTTAATAAATGTTCCTTCTCGTCCTTTAGTATTCTCCAAAATCTTAGAAACGATGCTTATTTTAGGCTTTGTCATTCCTAAATTATCTCCCAGTGTTCTCTAATTACACTGCTCAAAAAAATAGGGGGGAACACAAAAATAAGACATCCTAGATCTGAATGAATGAAATATTCTTATTAAATACCTTGTTCACTACATAGTTGAATGTGCTGACAACAAAATCACACAAAAATGATCAATGGAAATCAAATTTAGCAACCCATGGAGGTCTGGATTTGGAGTTACACTCAAAATTAAAGTGGAAAAAACACTACAGGCTGATCCAACTTTGATGTAATGCCCTTAAAACAAGTCAATAACAAGTCAGTAGTGTGTGTGGCCTCCACGTGCCTGTATGACCTCCCTACAATGCCTCGGCATGCTCCTGATGAGGTGGCGGATGGTTTCCTGAGGAATCTCCTGCCACACCTGGACTAAAGCATCCCCCAAATCCTGGACAGTCTGTGGTGCAATGTGGCATTGGTGGATGGAGCGAGACATGATGTCCCAGATGTGCTCAATTGGATTCAGGTCTGGGAAATGGGTGGGCCAGTCCATAGCATCAATGCCTTCATCTTGCAGGAACTGCTGACACACTCCAGCCACATGAGGTCTTGCATTAGGAGGAACCCAGGGCCAACCGCACCAGCATATGATCTCACAAAGGGTCTGAGGATCTCATCTCGGTACCTAATGGCAGTCAGGCTACCTCTGGCGAGCACATGGAGGGCTGTGCGTTCCCCTAAAGAAATGCCATCCCACACCATTACTGACCCACTGCCAAACCGGTCATGCTGGAGGATGTTGCAGGCAGCATAATGTTCTCCACGGCGTCTCCAGACCCTGTCACATGTTCTCAGTGTGAACCTGCTTTCATCTGTGAAGAGCACAGGGCACCAGTGGCAAATTTGCCAATCTTGGTGTTCTCTGGCAAATGCCAAACGTCCTGCACAGTGTTGGGCTGTAAGCACAACCCCCACCTGTGGACGTCGGGCCCTCATACCACCCTCATGGAGTCTGTTTCTGACTGTTTGAGCAGCCACATGCACATTTCTGGCCCGCTGGAGGTCATTTTGCAGGGCTCTGGCAGTGCTCCTCCTGTCCCTCCTTGCACAAAGGTGGAGGTAGCGGTCCTGATGCTGGGTTGTTGCCCTCCTACGGCCTCTTCCACGTCTCCTGATGTACTGGCCTGTCTCCTGGTAGCGCCTCCATGCTCTGGACACTACGCTCACAGACACAGCAAACCTTGCCACAGCTTGCATTGATGTGCCATCCTGGATGAGCTGCACTACCCGAGCCACTTGTGTGGGTTGTACACTCCATCTCATGCTACCACTAGAGTGAAAGCACCGCCAGCATTCAAAAGTGACCAAACCATCAGCCAGAATGCATAGGAACTGAGAAGTGGTCTATGGTCACCACCTGCAGAACCACTCCTTTATTGGGGATGTCTTGCTAACTGCCTATGCTTTCCACCTGTTGTCTATTTCATTTGCACAACAGCATGTGAAATTGATTGTCAATCAGTGTTGCTACCTAAGTGGACAGTTTGATTTCATAGAAGTGTGATTGACTTGGAGTTACATTGTGTTGTTTAAGTGTTCCCTTTATTTTTTTGAGCAGTGTATCTTCCTGTGGAAGATCATAGCAAGTTCCAGCAAGTCAATCACAATATTTTGTTATCTCCTATCAATAACATGAATGGAGGAAATAGGGACCATTCTGGAAGAATTTGGAGTTCAGGGGAGAGGGAAGCACAAGAGAGAGACTCAGAGTAATTCCACTTAAATTGCACTAGGTGTAAACTGTGCAGGACAATTATTTTGTCAGGCATTCAAGCTTCTTCTACATTATCCCACCAGCACTAAAGATCTTTACAGAAATTCAGGTGGTCCTCCATTCCTGAGATTGCCAGCCTTGCAATCTCTACCAACCATTCCCTATAGAGCTATAGTAAAAAAGAAAAGAAAAGAAAACTCGCTGTTAGCTAACACCCCCAATTTATTGGTAAATATAGCTCATAAACCATCTGTGCCTGTATGTAGCATTCTTATTAGCCTTCAGCCTGAACCTTTATTGAACATATTTTTTTTCTGCCTTTCAGCTTCCCATTAACCATTATTTCCACAGTTCTACACCCTGCCTCCGAGAAACATATCATTTCTTTATTAAGTAGGGAAGGATTACTCTTATTAGGCTCGTGGGAAGGAAGAAACAGAACATCAAACTGACTTCAGAAAATAAAATTAATATTTTCCCCAGTAACCCTAAACAAATTCTGAAACAAACATAAATAGAGACAGATGGAACACAAGGAATCATATTTAATAATAATCTTACATTAAGTGGTAAGAGAGTAGGTTAGTTTTTCTTCTTATCCACATAGGCAAATTCCATATTTCATATCTTCAAAGCATATTTCCAAACTGATTCATTTTGCAATCCTATCAACATCTTACAAGCCATTAAATTACATTTATTCCTCTAACCATTGTACTGATTTATGGATTTATTTACTGAGAAACATAACACTAGGAGGATTCATTTTGTTTCAGCTTATATTTACAAGAAATAACTGTGGTGGCACAGTGGTTAGAATGTAGTACTGAAGGCTACTTCTGCTGACTGCCAACTGCTAGCAGTTCGGCAGTTGGCGTCTCACTGGCTCAAGGTTGACTCAGCCTTCCATCCTTCCAAAGTTGGTAAAATGAGGACCCAGGTAGTTGGGGGAAATATGCTTTAAAGCACTATTAATTGGTATATAAGTCTAAGTGTGTTGCTACTATAGTTGTATTGTTCCATAGTTTTTGTTTTCTTTTTTTCTCTCTATCTGTCTCTCTTTCTGACTATGTTTGTTAATTTTCATCTTTATATTCTATGACAAACTTGATAACATTGTTCAAGAAAAGTGGAATGGAATAAACCACCATATATCTGGACATATTTCAATGTCACAAAAAAGCAATGAGTTACAAATATTCCATCCAATACTATGCATTATTTATTATTAAGCTGTATGCACCTAGAAAAGAATTATGCAGGATTCTGTTACATCATGCAGATATTGTATACCATATTTTTAAAATACAAATACAGTCAAAGAATTATATGTCGTTGACAATATGATTCTTATCATAGTGTATTTACTGAAATAATGACCAGCTTCACCAGTACCTTTGAGCCATTTATAATTTGTAAAATGAAGGGGTTTCCCCTCCCCCATACAGTGCTGATTAGCTATTTTACTTGCTTCAGGGTTTAGGATGTGTTATCTATTATTACAAAGGCACCCAAAGCCTTCCACAAATGATAATATCATTCCTTTTAAGATTTCTTTCCCATCAGTGTTTTGGGTTTCAAGTGCAGAAATGATCAAAAAGCATCAGAGAAGTTTCACAAATGATTCTAATCATTTAGACTTGGATTGCCAGAAAAAGAAATCTACATCAGGAACCAAATATTATGGAATCTACTGCTAGATGTACTATTCTCTGGAAAAAAATATCCATATTTTGGCTAAGACCAACATGATATAATTTCAAGGAGCTTTAGAATCTTTCTGATGTCACGGCATGCGGACTTTCAGTGTTACCTGTTTTACACATATAGCAAACAATATGTGTTTTGAAAGAGTTTGGGCCTCTGTTTTGCACAGCTGCACCATCTGCTACTGACATAAACTTCCTGTAGATATAGTCTTTGACAATTCAAAACAACATAGTCTTTGCATAATATTACATGGTATTATGAAGTGATTTACATGGCAAATTGAATGACCTCTTTCAATGCCACCAATAAGAAAACAAATATCAAAGTAAAGTAACCCAAATAAATGAAGCAACAAGTCAATTAAACTATGAGATTATTACACAACACCCAGAATTGAATCAAACTCAATAGTTCATGATCAAGATTGCTTAGGGAATTCCAGTAGGCTAAGGGAGATTAGTGGAAAAGCTGGAAGAAGTCAATGCTTGACTACTTCTATGCAGTTCCCAAAAAATCTACATGGATGTGTCCATGTGGTCACCAGAAATTCAGAAATGGCTTTGGTTGTGATTGTCATCACCACCACCATCATCAACATCTATCATGAACAACAACAACAAAAGAATGGCAGTTTTAGACTTGGAAGGCCATTGGGCAAAGTCCTTGGTGTTGAACTACCAGCAACACCAACTATGATTTCTTTAAATTTTATGCTTCCACTATCTCACCTATTGCTCTTTCACTGTCTATTACTTTCTACCACTTGTAACTTACAAGCAAGCTCAAGGGTCTTTAGATTCTGAAGCTGTTATAATATCAAGATTCCAATACAAACAAGATTAAACAATTGTATTTTCTAACTAACAAACAAATAATGGATTGATGAATATCAAAAAGAAAAAAATAAAGCTAGAACTTTAAAGAGAGGGTTGCAAAAAAAACATCCAAAAGCAACTTCAGCTCATACTTGCTAGTTGTCCACAAGGTTGAAAATACACTTACTGTAAAAACTGTTAGTGTGAGCTTAAAAAACCAACTAAGCCACTAACATTCAACACACTAGTATTAAAGTGAAAGCTGGGATGCAGAGTAATAGCAGAGCCTAGCTATCCTTCTAAATGGAGCAGACTAGGCAAATAGCCATGTATCTTTCCAAATGTAACTTACAGATTGCTCTAAAAGAGAGAAAATAAAGCTGCAGGTGCCAGAATGGTTTTTTCTTCACAGCAGTAGGCTAGCACCAAATTTAAAACAGAAACGGCTGTGAAAGTCTGACTCACAGACGAACACAATACAGAAGCCTGATGACGGCAGATGAGATTCTGCCAAAACGTTGCTACAACTTTAAAAGCACAACTATAATGACGTAGGAAAATACCCGAATAAAGCTGAATAACATACATACATACATATACATACATACATACATACATACATACATACATACATACATATATTTGTTTTCATAGATTTTCATGGGTACCGGTATGCAGGTCTTGGCATGTTCGGGTCTTTTCCTGTGTAAGGTTGAGAGCATCTTGGCAACGTTTCGACGAGGTCCCACTCGCCATCTTCAGGCTGGTGCTTTCGGCTTCATGCTTGTGCGAGCAAAACGTGATCAGAGCTGCCATCTCCCTATAAATACTGGTGGGGAGGTTCGCTGTGTTGTCATTTCTTGATTGGTTGATGGAGTTGATGTTTGCAGATTGGCTGGCTTTTTCGTAAGAACATGTGTGGCTGAGGTATTGGCTGTGTGTCTATCAGCCTCCTGTGTTGTAACAACCTGGGTAATGGGCTGTGTGATGACCTTCTGAGTTCTATTGTTGTGACATCCTGGGTCTTGTGCCGTAATCTCCTGGATTTTTGCCTGTGTTGCAACATCCTGAGGTTTTGTGGTGTAACCTCCTGAGTTCTGTGATGTGATATCCTGAGAGGGTGGCTGTGGTGTGACGTTCTGGGTTTTAGTTTGGCTCTGAGTTTTGAGGCCTGGATATGCGTTCATAGCGTGTGTCCATTTGCTTGGTTTGGGGGTCAGTGTGTGTGGCAGCTGGTGATGCAGCCGTGATCTGGTTTCTGGATGGTGGTTGTCTTTCGTCTATGGGATGGGTTTGGGTTTGAGTCTGGTGAGGGAGAATGGTGGTGGTGTCATATGTTGTTTTAGGTCCGGTGTTGGTTTTCATGTATGCACAAGCCTGATGATGGCAGATGAGATTCTGCTGAAATGTCACTACAACTTTAAAAGCACAACTATAATGACATGGGAAAATACCTGAACAAAGCTGAATACCATAGGAAAAGTTGAGACTTAAAAATAAATAAATCTTACTCATTGTGAGAACAGCATATACTTTTAAACTGCAAAGAATGATGATTATCAATACTGCACAGCTCCATTTTTAACTCCAAGAATTTATATAATTCGCTGCTCTTTGATAGGCTCTGAGTCAAGTCATGAAATTCTTCTTTAGGAGAACTCTGTGGAGAAAACCTATCAGACACAATCTCTCTTGATGAGGACAATCTGGACCATTTAGCAGCAGGATAATTAGCTTGCACTCTGACAGATTCTGGGTAGAACTCTTTCCCTTTCAGTGGTGGCTCTGTCCTACCTAGTGACTGATTGCTTGCCTATCGTAATTTGTAACTCTATGAGGTCACTGGATAGTGACTTTATTTTGCATTTTCCACAAAAGATCCAAAAGAAAGAAACATCCAACTCAGCTCCCCTTAAGCAACAACCTCAATCAGCATACAATAGCAATCCAAAAATGGCTTTTGCTGGATTTTGCCTGTCAATATAGAATGCTTCTTCCTTTTGATTTTTCCTGGGAGAGTCAGTAATAGAATTGGAAGGTCTTGTAGAAGCAAACCCAAACCATCAATGGAGCTTTGGAGATTTGAATTTTGATCATCTGACCATGGGGATACTGCAATGGTCGTAAGTGTGAAAAACTTTCATAAATCACTTTTTTCAGCATCCGTATAACTTTGAACAGTCACTAAATGAACTGTTATAAGTCAAGGATTACCTGTAGTCTATATATGTCATTGCCTTGTGACTCTCGAGAGGCATGGCTGGTGACATCAACCAGAACCAACATGACATCTGTCTCTACTGACTTCTCTCAAGGTTTTTATTCTCCTTTTTTTTACTTTCACCTCTTGCAGTAGATCACATTCCTCATCAGTAAACCATTCTGTATCTCACAGGGGTTTGTTAGATCTCCATTAACAGTTATTTGCACTTTCTGTGAAGTGTAAATCAGTCAGTCTTGCCCATTTTATAACATTATTTCCAAAATTCCTATCTTCCAAAACTTTGAACAATAAGCCCAGTTCAAGTTGTCAAAGGCCTTCTTTGGATCTAAGAAAAATGATGCAGCTTGATTTCCATTAAGCTCTCCAAATATTTCAAAAGGTCCAGCAAATTTCTAACATTGTCCTTTACCCATTTTTTTAAGTAAAAACCCACACTGATTCTCATGAATAATTCTTATGAAATTATTTTCAGTGTTTCAGCTAAAATGCTTGTGAACTTCTTATTATTCAATAATGATGTTGGCTTATAGTTTCTTGTTAAAGACAAATCTTTCCCCTCTTTAGTTTTTAGTGGCATATTGGCCTCTTTCCAAGTCTTTGGCATCTTTCTTCCCTGTGGAATAGAGTTCACTGTGTTTTGTAAAGGTTGTAAAAGTTCACCTTTAAAACATTTGTAATAAAAACCATATAATCCTTCTGGTCCAAGCACTTTTCTGGTTTAATTTTTTTATAGCTTCAAAAAGTTATTTATTATTATAGGTCTATTTATCACCTGTCTCTTTTCTTCTGTAATGCTAAGTAAATTTTCTTTCTTAAATATCATCTATTTTCTCTAGTGAGATGTCACATCCTTCAAATATATTTGAAAAATATTGATGGAGCACTTTTTGTATGGGCCCTGTTTAATTTCAATACAATTCTCCTTTCCTTTTATAGTTAATATGCTAGCCACTTATTTGCAAACTTATTTTTCCTCTTTATTTCTTCCCAAATATCTTGTGTTTTTACTTATTTTAAAGCTTACTATTATGCTATATAAAATAACCTTTAATAAAAGCTTTACTTGCATCCCAAACCATTCTTAGAAAAGTATCTTTACCTGCATTATTTAAAGAAAATTCTTTTAATCTCTTTTAACAGTTCTTTGCTATTGTTTCGTTCTATAGCAACATTTCACTTAGTCTCCATTTAAAAGAATTGGATTTTCTTTCATAAACTAAACTCAAAGGATAGTGAAATGAAAAAGTCTTTGGTAATATCTCTATTTTAGAACATTAGTCGCCAGGTTCTCTGAAATCTAAATCATATTTATTCTTGAAAAGGATCTATGACTTTCATAAAATTACGTATACTCTTTTGAATTACCATTTTTCTGTCAGTGTAACAACCAGTCCTAAATTGTCCATTAGATAATAGAAAACTTACGGTTATTTGCCTTTAATTATTTTAATGTTTTTTCCATCCTGTTGTGGGAAGATTATTCCAATCTTCCGTCAAACACCAATTTTCATAAAAAATATCTATTAATCTCTCTTGGTTTATAAAGCAATACTTTGTTTTCATTTGGAGCTTTCATTTATAAAATGCACCGATTATCTGCACTCTTTAATAATTAACAACAAATTCCCAGGAAGGTAAGATTCATTTGTCTAATTTAATTCTAATGTGTTCACAATCACTCTCACCAACAAATAATCTTTCAAACTAACTGTCCCCTTTATTCATTTTAAATTTTCTTACATTTTATTATTAAGCTTTTGGCCAAAAATTTGTAAAGTCTTTAAAGACTCTTTTTCCCCTTTATTCCTTTGAAATCCAAAAGATAATAATAATTGCTCACTAGATGGAATCCTATCTGCTGCTCAAAAAAAAAAAAAAAAAAATCTCCTTAGCTGTAAATTAATTCCATTCAAAAGTGGTTGAGAAAATAAGGCTCTTGTGAACATTGTGTCCATATAAGCAACATATGATTGAAATATCCCAACTTCTAGCCATTCCACTCACAAGCCATTGGCAAAATTCTCAGTTCCTGCAGTCTACTCATGAGGAACAAGTGTCCAGAGTGCGAGTGGGCAATCTCACTATCTCTCCTTTTCCCAGAAACTCAATAAGGACCTACAGATTTGGATGGTTAGCTAACAAGCTGCAGAAAAAAAAATGCTTCCTGCTTTCTGTTTCAAACTTTTGAGCATTTTGTATCATTTGCATTCTATTTGATGTAAAAATGTTTATTTATTTTTTCCTGGAGGAGAGTCCCTCATGGGAGCCATGTCAGTTTCTTGCCTTTCTCTTAGTTATATGAGGTGACTGCTGACATTGGTTTCTGCCAAATTACCAAATTACTCATATTTATTCTTATGGTCCAACTTGTTTGGGGCATAATAAATATACATAATCAAATATTTCAAAGTGATGTGATAAAATCAATAGATGATTGAATGTAGCATAATTTATAGCAATAAGGATGCCTTGGCAGCTTTGCCCACAAGCTGGTCCCTGCTGGCATTTTTAGTGTGCTGTCTCTATTTCAAGTCATTTGACAACTATGAACCAGCTACGAGATGTGTCGTTCTCCCTGGGAGACACTAACCTGAACAGAACGCTTCATTGTAAAAGGAGGAGCAACAAAAATCTGTTCTGGGAGTTTTTGCACGTTCCTAGGGAAACCAGCTCCCCTCCCTTCTCTTTCTCAGTTCCTGTAGTGTAAAAAGTATCCATCTGAGAATTATTTCTAGTTACAGTCACCTAAAAAGATTGACTATATCTGTTGTGGTTTAAAATGTTTTCCCCTCCCCATTTTAAATCTCTGTTTTGTCATCAGATTTATAGGCATCAGAGAAAGGAATCTGCTTTGGAGAAGTGAAGTGGCATGAATTCATAAGCAGGTATTTTCTGCAGCACATAAATTTCAATTCATCATAAGGCACTTTCCGCAGGGAGTCCAGTGAAGCAACACAGCCTTTGCCTAATCTTGAAAGGGAAAAATAGTATGAATATCAAAAGAAAAACAGAGAACGGAGCTTCTTTGATAGGTTAAGGATTGATGCTATTATGATCAACAGGTTGGGAATTGACAGACATCTGGTACGTTTGGGCTAATGCTGGGATCAAAAGACCTAGAGAATTTACTGGAACTGATGTCAAGATCCCTTTTATACATCAGCCTGTTCTGTTTAATATAGCTCCAGGGTCATAAGTGGCAGCCGCTTCAGTGTTGTCTCTATACTCTGTACCTGGTTTGGCACACTTATAGGAGGGGCCAGATTCTGAGCAAAGAAAAGAGTGGTAGAGATAGTCCAACTGACAGATCACTTAAAGGTTGGTGACACCAGTGGGCAACTTGCCCAAAATATGCTTAAATGTAGCATCAAGTTTAACTATCAGCCAAGTTTTAGACAAGTTTTACAAGAACTTAACATGAAACTTTTAGAAACATTCATGCCTTGGCCTCAAAAGACATGTGATCTTTTATGTAGTTGCTTTTCCATTAAAAAAAATAAAAATAAAGATGCAGTGGACTGATTTACATTAAAGCTATTGCATGTATATATAGGAGAGGGAAAACTCCTAACTACAATGGTCGACCACAAGCAATGAAAGACAAAGGTGCATAAGCTGTTTAAGAGCTTTGCAAGAGACAAGGAAGGATAAGATCAGTAGTGGCCTTAGAAATGAGCTTCTTGCCATTCAATCCCAGCACTACCATTCTTTTGAAGCATAAAGCTCAAACTGCCCAAGGAGCTGCTGATACAGTTCTACAGAGGAGTAATTGAGTCTGTCATCTGCACCTCTATAACTCTCTGGTTTGGTTCTGCAACCCAACAAGATGGTCACAGACTTCAGAGATCAATTAGGACTGCAGAAAAAAACAATTACTACTGTTAGGAATATAAGTCACCTAACAGGTATTTGGGTTAGAAATATATAAACCAGGATAAACATTTTAGTACTATGTCTTTAAGGGAATGCAAGAGCATGTAATTGGGTGTGGTTTCTCAAACAGCCATAAGATGGAGCCAGAAACCTGGGTTGTTTAGTCTGAGTCTTAGAAGAGAGTGTGTCTGAGTGTATCTCTGTTTCCTTCTGTTGGAAAGTATTGTCGTTGCTCCATTTCTTCTAATTGACTGATATTACTGGATTTAATGTAAGTCTGATACTGGACTGTTTTTGACACTGGACTTTGATATTTGGATTATCCCTGGATTGAAAAACTGACAGATTTTACCTGTGAATGACTTTGGATTGCTTATCTTGGACTTTGCTTAAACCTTTCTGGAAGTAAAAACCTACATTTACTGTACAGTGTATCTGTGTGCTCTGTGTGTATTATTCAAACACTTCTCTCAAATACGTCTCCCTGTATGCGCTCATTCTCCTAACGGGGAATTACCTCAACAACTACCAACTTGCCTTCAATCGAGGACTTGTATACTGCACGAGTCAAAAAGAAGGCTGTGAAAATATTTAGAGTCCCCTCACATTCTGGACATAAACTGTTTCAACTCCAACCCTCAAAATAATGCTATAGAGCACTGCACACCAGAACAACTAGACACAAGGACAGTTTTTTCCCGAATGCTATCAACTCTGCTAAACAAATAATTCCATCAACACTGTCCAACTATTTACAAAATCTGCATTACTATTACTATTAATCTTCTCATCACTCCTTATCACCTATCCCCTCTCACTTGTGACTGTATGACTGTAACTTTGTTGGTTGTATCCTTACAATTTAAATTGACTGTTTCCTAGTATGATTTGATTGCTTATTGTATCCTTTGACTATTATTAAGTGTCGTACCTTATGATTCTTGACTCTTGATGAATGTATCTTTTGTTTTATGTATACTGAGAGCATTTGCACCAAGACAAATTCCTTGTGTGTCCAGTCACACTCGGCCAATACAGATTCCTATTCTGTTCTGTTCTATTCTATTCTATTCTATTCTATTCTATTCTATTCTATTCTATTCTATTCTATTCTATTCTATTCTATTCTATTTAGATCTCTTAGAAACTTACTCAAATCCTCCTTCATATAGCCATAGACACATTAAGTGAAACTGATTACACCCCCACTTTAGACTTACCTAAATGCACGGAGGATAGGAAAGGTTGGGGCAGATGTGTCGGTGCTATTTTCTCCACACTGATCTAAATATTTTGGGAGAACAAATTCTTGACTTTCCCAGTACAAATTTTACTTCATTGTCCTTATACTATAGCTTATGATAAGGGAGAGAATATAAAAAATGAATCAAAACAAATGTTTATCTCCAGCACTGTTGACACAAGGCAAAATCCATTCTCAGTTCCTTCATGTGGTACTAATCAGATGCTGAGTGAGTTATTGTTTTATAACCAACAACCATGAATGAAAGCATCATGGTTATTCATAGAGATCTATCTCTCAACATTATGTGTCTATGTGTATGAGAACATTATTATAAGCTAAAGCATATAAGGTAGTTTTATGCAATAAGACTGCTCATTCACTTGATGAAAAGGGAAAAAGTATAAATATGTATAGCCTACAGAAATGTATAGAAACCTACACTATGATTTAAAATGAGTTGGAAAGCGATTACATATGCTGGAATTTGAACCTTCCGATGCCTTAAATGTTAAAAAAGCTACATGAAAAATATTATATGAATTGGGATCATAGGATGAGGACTCAGTTTGCCCACTGCCGTCATTGGAATCAATGCCCATTGCTCTGGAGAAAGAGGCAGGAGGGAGAGAGGGAGAGAGAGAGGGAGGGAGGGAGGGAGGGAGGGGGAGAGGGAGAGGGGGAGAGAAAGAGTAAAATCCAGTAATTAAGTCATCAGGCTAGAAAATGGGAGACCATGAGTTCTAGTCCTGCCTTAGCCATGAAAGCCAGCTGGTTGATTTTAGACCAGTTGTTCTCTCTCAGTCCAACCCATCTCACAGGATTGTTATTGTGGAGAAAATAAGAGGAGATTATATTTGTTGGATGTTTACCACTTTGAGTTTTTTTTTCTAAAAATAATAAAGGCAGGATACAAATAAATAGATGAAAAAACAAATAAAATAAAAGAGATATAGATGTGCCTATCCATGGATACAATATACACATATCTGCTTTATTTGGGGCCATTCCAGAATGATTTATTAAAGTGCTGTCCACCAATCCCTGATCTAGCAGAAAAATAGGACAGCATAAATTATGCTGCCCCTAATGCCAACCTCTATTCTGCAACAGTAATTAGGCTGGTGAAGATAAGTCCTTGTTTATTTCTTGCAGGTTAAGCAAAGGAGCTGGAGTTTACCAGATGTGTTTCACCTTTGATCCACTGGAAGGAAAACTACCTATCAGTGGTTTAGAAGGTGGGATTAACTACTAAATTGCCTGACAGAGAATTTGCAGACGAGGAGGGAGATATGGCATGAATCAGAAAGTAGTACTATCATTGCTCCTTCTTGGCACAATCATTCTTACATTTTTGTGATCTGTCAGTTGAGCTATTTCTGAATGGAACACTTTTTTTCTGAAAGAGCACTCAACTCATATACAAAAATAGCCAGTGTGAAGACAACAGGAGTTGAGGAGTATGGTGGGGTTGTATAGAGGCAAAACCAGAGAGGTAATGATAATAAGCACACCATATCATTCATTTATATATAGAAGATAGATAGAATTCTTTATTGGCCATCCTCTTTCCCTTCCCATGGAGTTCTGCATGTGCTGAAACAAATTCTAGAAGGGGTTGGGTGGTGCTTTTTTTTTTTTTTTTTAAGCCTGAAACTCTTCCTTGAGGACAAAAAGGTAAAACATACATGGTCCAACATTCTATTCCCAGACTGACCAAGTAGTCTAAAAACAAGCTTAGGAATCCCATTTTTTTAAAAAAAGAAATTCTTCTGATGTAAAAACTGACCTTTGATTCCAATCCCATTTGAAACATCCCTTTGTTCCATGACTACTTTGCTCAACACTTTGAAAAGTCCTACAAGGCTCAGCCTTATGTCCTTACAGGACCATCCTTTCCAACAAGATTCCTTGTGAGTTTAGGGTCTTTCTTGGATTTAAATTCTATATAAGTTGAAATGAATGAGTATACCCAAAGGAACACTTTCTTGGTGTTGGCCCCACATTATGGAATACCTGCCTCTTGAGATTAAGAGATCTTTCCTTCTTGCATTTCATTAATCAATGGCAATCATCTTGCTCCAACAGGTTTTTGAAGTGGATTGTGGACTAAGCTTGGCCTCTAATTATTACCCTGTTCCCTTGATGTTTTTTTTTTAAAAACAAGTTTTATTAATTTTCAAAACACACAAGTCATCATTTTCCATTACATGTTTAAACCTTTTTCCATTATAAATTTAACAAGTCAGGTAAACTATAATTCTATTTTAAACCATTTCCATATAGACATACAAAAACCTCTTATCCAATTTCCCTTTATTTCTCTTCACTCTTATTCAATTTTATTATTATTATTTCATCTGCTTCTTTCTGACTTAGTTACCATTATTCTCATTCTGTATTTCTACAAGGTTTTATTAATTTCCCCCAAAAAAACAACATAATCACACCACACACAAAACATATAAAAGATCTTTTTGGAAAGTAACTTGGACCCAGGTATCTCTCTTTTCATGGACTTCAATTATATTCAGGCTCATCTTACATATCATTACTTATTTTATTTACCATTCTAAGTCTTCTATATTAACTTCTCCACATATTTCACTCTTCTTGATTCTATCTTAATTAATCATCTTAATTTGAGTCATTATATTTATATCTTTTGTCCATTCTCTATTATACCTTTGTCTCATTCCTTTTAAAAAGAAAGAAATTTCTCCTGAAATCACTAATCAGAGTATGATGCCTTTCTATCTCCCCACTAAATTAATCAAATTAATCTTTAAAATACCCAATCCGATTTTGCTTGGTACATTCTAACTGAATAATACATCTAAAACAATTAAATACATAGTTAAACACTAGATTAAAATATTAAAAACAAAATACTATAATGAAGGTTTTATAATAACATCAATACCATAATCTTAATAAACTCTTTAATTAAAGTTTAATATTCTAAATCTCCCCTCATATTATATTTTCAAACCAATCATTATTAACATTCCAACATTTTAATCTCTTATCAACTCTCAAGCCATTTAAATTTTCTTTTTCTGATACAATACTACAATATCATCTTATGTACCTTGCAAAATCTCTTTGAAGAAATTATACTTATCCTTTATCTCTAAAAAAATTTCTTTTTTCTCATTTAATTTCAAAACTTTGTAACTTTTCTCCACCTTTTCCCTTTCTTTCTTCCCCCAACAAACCTTTCTAGCCCCTCTTCTAGCCCCACTTCTTCTAGCCTCTGCCTTACTGGCTTCCCTTCTCTGTCGCATTCCTCTTCCCTTTTGTTTACCATCCTTATATTGATTTTGCACTTTGTTTTTCCCTTTCTTAAATGTTTTTTTAAATCTTAAGTCCTTTATTTCTCTTCTTTTTCCTCTTCCTTCCCTCTTGGTCGAGTTCTGAGATTTATTAAAGATGGCTTCCTTTCTTTGTTCTTCTTCTGCTGTCTTCATCTGTTGTAATGTTTGTTGATAATTAATAAGCGCCATTTCTAAAAAAAGGAAAGCTTCTTTCAAACCAGCTTTACCATTTTGTTTTGCTTGCTCATAGTCTTTTCTCAGTTCCTCGATAGAAGAAGCCATTATAAATCTTTTCTTTTCTTTTCTCTTACAACAGCCAGAATATTCCAAAGGAAAAATAAGACAATCCCAAAGTTCTCAGTCAGTCCAAACCAAGACAGAGTTCCCACTCTCTCCTCCTGGGGTAGTATCAATTAAAGAAAAGGAAAGTCCAAATCTGTTTCTTAAAGTCTTATTACAATATATTTTAGTCTTTCAATCCATAAGGCATCTCCTCCAACAAAGTCTTAGCATACAAATATTTTTTTTTAAGTCCCCTCTTTTCCCACTCACCGCTTAGAGCCAGTTTTCACCTAAAGAAAATAGGTTTCTTAATGTTCACTTTTATTCCGTAAAAAAAGAGGGTAAGCTATCCTTTCAGCACCATTAAACTGCCGCTTTTTTTCCTCTTCTCGAAGGTATCATTCAGAAAGTCATGCTTTTCAGGAATTTTGTTAAATATGTCTTAGAGTCCTAGGAACCAAGAAAAACTTTCTCCTCTCAAGCACTTTCTCCACTTCCTCCTGCGCATTCTTACCTGGCTGCCAGCTTCTTTGTGGCGGCCATTACGGACCGCCGCTGCACGTCCTGGGAAAAGGGGTTCTGCCGGCCGGGAGGGGGTCTGCAACACCCCAAACCCTTCTCTGGATCCCCCCTACCTTCAGCTGCCCCTGCAGGGCAGCTAGCTCCATACCCGTCTGGGTGGAGCCCCAAAACGGCTAGCGCGGCAGGATCGCGCAGCTTCGCAAATCCTGCCGCTCGCGAAACGACAAACCGGAAATCCTTCCCTTGATGTTTTGAGGGCTTTCCATTACGTAAACTGACTTGGATAATTAGGGTGGTATAGAAATATAAAGAAATAACAAGAGAGTAAATCACTGAAATATGTCACTTGTCCCCTCTAGTGGTATTAGAGCATTCATGTCTGGTCCACTACGGCTGTGGCTCTTTACAAAAAGCCAAAAGATAATACTGTGCATTGTACATCTAAAGAAAATTGAAGCACAAACATTTGACCACTTTAGGATTGTTTTTGTTTTTATTTCCCCCTCCAACGTTGCAGTATTCTATCAATGCAGGTGTGTGCTTGCTGATAAAGGAGGAGGGTGGCAAGGAGGAGAAGATACACATGCATGAATAATGCTGGAAGAACTGAAATGTATAGAAAGTGGTCCAAAAATCTACTATATGATTTTAAAAGTAAAACTGTTGTTTTTTTTAATCAATTGATTGTGCCAGAAACAACTGGAAAGGTATATCAATGTATGTAGCTAAAGAAGCTTGATTTGGCACTTGGGAGCTCCTGATTAACTTGGAATTAAAGCCTTTGGTGTCTTTGGTAACTCCACTGTGAACTAAGATTCAGTGGCACAAAAGAATGCCAAATATTTGAATTCCAATAAGTAAAATCCTTGAGAGATAAAGTTCTTCCAATTCCTAGTTGTTCAATGGTTGGGTGTTGTATTGATATATCCATTCTCCTGCCGTGTTAAATAGCTTCTTCTAATTCCTCTTTCATAAAAAGAATTAATGGTTTGCAAGGGAAACTCCTTTTTTTTAAATGAAAAAATGAAGGAAACTTTTATCATGATTTTATTCTCCCCATACCTTATGGGATAACCATAATTACAAGAGATTAAGGAATAAAGGCGCAGGCAGCATTCTTTAAGACTGTGAGAAGATAGTGCCAGAAGCCCTGCCTTTAATGTGTTTCCTGCAATTTATTTCATTTATCCAGGCTTGTTCTATCTCTGCTGTTACTATTTAATCATCACTCCCACTAGGTATTGTTTTCCGATTGAGGCAGTAGCTAAATGAGACAAGAATGAGATTTGCATTAGATCAGCAGTGGGTACTGCAGATATTACTGACACATGAGAGAGGGGGGGGAGGAAGGAAGGAAGGAAGGAAGGAAGGAAGGAAGGAAGGAAGGAAGGAAGGAAGGAAGGAAGGAAGGAAGGAAGGAAGGAAGAAAGGAAGGAAGGAAGGAAGGAAGGAAGGAAGGAAGGAAGGAAGGAAGGAAGGAAGGAAGGAAGGAAGGAAGAAAGAAAGAAAGAAAGAAAGAAAGAAAGAAAGAAAGAAAGAAAGAAAAAGAAAGAAAGAAAGAAAGAAAGAAAGAAAAGTTTAAATCAAACAAACAGGGAGTGCATTCTTTTCTGTTCCAGGAATGGATTCCAATTCAACTATTCAATAATGGAACAGCAGCATTCAGAATGTCTTCCATGAATAAGTATTATCTGAGATCATTAAAAGGTATCAAATTACCTGCTACTCTAACCTTCTGTTTTTCTTTCTTCTTGAAGATTGATTTGGTAGGAAGATGAAATAGATTGAACCTGGTATTGAAAACAATGCCAAAGCATTTTAAGATTCGTTCATTTTCTGATTTGGACTTTTTCCACTTCAGAAAATCATAGGTGGGAGTGCAATCAAACACACCCAGAGAACATTAGCTTGGAAAAGCTTGCTTAAATAATGATTTCTCCTCTAGACCAAGGCAAAGCTTCAAAGATGAATTGGCTCAATTTGATGTTGTTTTGAATGAAGCATCCTTCAAAGCTGCTTCACAAAGCAATGAAAACTCCCATCTCTTCAGACTGAAGTGAAGCTGCCATGTTGTTTTGTTTCACATCCAACTCTAACTATTGCTTCCTCTAGCACATCCAAGAGCCAAAACAGGCTTTTTACAGATGTGTCTTCCAACTATCATCTCTTCAGACTGAAGTGAAGCTGCCATGTTGTTTTGTTTCACATCCAACTCTAACTATTGCTTCCTCTAGCACATCCAAGAGCCAAAACAGGCTTTCTACAGATGTGTCTTCCAACTATCAGCTGTGGCAAAAGAGGCTGTCAAGAGAGCCACCCGAAGTTTTTTACCAAGACCGAAAACCTTGCCCCTGTCCTTAATGAGAGAAATGCTTCCCCAGTACAAAGTGCCTTATATAATTCTCTCCTTCCAGCTGCTCCAACCTTTTAGGAAGTTAATAAATTAAAAGAGGGATGGAGATGTGTTGTGATCCAAGAGTAAAACTGAAGCTTTGGCAATCAGAGGCAACAGTCCACTGATGGGTGGGATTGTAGCACAAATGTAGGTGGAATCAAGAAGACACTTTTGTAAAATAAAACTTATTTACAAAATGAAACATTAAACTCTCATCTGAAAGGATTAGAAATACATATTTTGCAAAACTCAGGGCAATCCCGAGAATCTACTTTCCAGCTGCACTGTTGAAATGTCAGCCATGTGTTAGGAATGTAAGTCACCTAACAGTTGGGTTGGAAAATACATAAACCAGGATAGACATTTTAATACTGTCTCTTTAAGGGAATGCTAAAATTGTAATTGGGTGTGGTTCCTCAAACGGCCATAAGATGGAGCTAGAAACCTGGGTTGTTCTGTCCTTTTTCTGGAGAGTGTTGCCGTTCCTGCATTGACTGTTTTTGATACTGGACTTAGTTATTGGATTATCCCTGGACTGAAAACTGACTGCTTTAACCGTGAATGACTTGGACTGTTTTGTTGAACTTTGCTTAACTGTTTTACTGGAAGTAAAAACCTACATTTTACTATAGAGTGTGGCTGTGTGCTGTGTGTGTGTTATTCTTCACTACTCTCACTACGTCTCCCTGTGTGCGCTCATTCTCCTAACAGGGAATTACCTTAACACCATGCAAACTGAAGAATGTTCAAGAAGTTACGCAAAGACAACATGGGAATCATTGCAGCCAACAGGCTACAGCTTGTCCACCACTACTTTGAAAACATGTTATCCTAGCCTTTAAATGAACTCAATTTAATTTATAGGGCTTCTTCCTGCCCTTTAAAATGGATCTCTTTCATATTCAGCAGCTTCAGGAAACATCTGAGTTCTGCTAAGCTCTGAAAGGGTGATTTCATGGAGATGAGGTGGACTCGGCCTTCAGAAAGCTTCCCCCCCCCCCAATGATATCAGCTCTGAGCTTTTGAAAGCGATCTTGAAATTCAGTAGACTTTCTGGCTATGCAGAATCTCGAGCACCAGGGAAGCTTGCCTTCTTTACAGAAACAAAGCTGAAAGGAGAAAGTCTGGTGTGATAGACTTTCTGAAACTGACATGAGTAGCCAGCCAGTGAATGTTATCCCCACTGCAAATCTGCCTGGGAAAATGCTGCTCTGAAATTTGTGACTCGCTCTGCCTGAATTAGTTCAGGAGAGATGTTTGAAGGGAAAGAGAAACATAGATTTTTCTTAGACCTAGCTTGCTCTTTCTTCTCTCAACCCCTGCTATTCCTTTAATCCATATTCTTTTATCCTTTTTCTTTAACTCTCAATGTGTTTGTCTGATCTGTGGTATACGCCTTCAAAATAGGTCCAGTCGATCTTCCGTTTTTCAGTTATCTCTTTCAGTTTTGCCTTTTATTTTTCCCACTCCGCAGTTTTTATTTTAAAATCCTGTATTTTTTACTGTAGAAAGTTAGCCCCCACCCCTCTCCTAGAAGAATGAAATATTCTAGGAAATATTAAAAAGGCAGAATATTATATTTCCCTGGATGAAGAAAAGGAGAAACATGTTTTAAAGACAAAGCAGCTTCCTGCAGCTCCCTGCCCCCCTTCAGCTCCAGGGTGATGGGATTAAGACATGGCCCTCAGGAAATGATAGGATTACCCATCTCACCACATGGCACCTGGGAAGATTGCATTAGCCAGCACTCAGGTGAAGCCATGTGGTCCAGACAAAGTCTACAAAGTTAGCTAAGACCCCCGCCCCTGGGAGCCCGACAGCCAATGGGATACATTTCTTACATGGGAACAGGAAACACTAAGGTGGAGCCCAACAGAGGGTATGAAACCAAGGGATTCTCAGCATCTCTGTCCTTTTCGCCCAGGAGCTCCAAGGCATGTGGTCCTGTCCACCATTAAACCTTCTTTCCAAGCAACTTCCATGAATCCAGTGTCTTTTTCCCCCACTTGGAACTGAACCCAGAAGGATATTGCTTCCAACATTACTATTGTCTAAATTTTTCTTTTCTTATAGTGAGTGAATTCAGCATTAGCCATGGTTCTGAGGCAGTATTCTTGCATTTAGATGATTCTGTATATCCCATGGACTTTAACATTATTTGGTATTACAGGTACAATAGTAGTAACAAGGTATTTTTCAGGTCTTTTTAATTGTTGCAAGACATAGTGGGTTATTAACAAAATAAGCCATTCCCACAAGCTTGACAACTCAGAAGAGAAAGTGGTCAGAAGATCATAAAGAGGATTTTTAGTGAAAGATTATTTTTAAAGGACCTTAGGTTTTTTTGAGTTCTTTTTAAGGAGTTTTCTTTTTTAAACATTTATTATGTTTAAAGCAATTTCTAAATTGCTTCACCATAACTTTCAATAGGTTTTTAGCTTGTAAGTGGCTGTTCTAGAGAGATAGAGATATCTGTCTAGTTTTATATGCTACTTGAATCATGTCTGAGTTGTGTCTACTCCGTATTGCATCTACCCTGAAAGAGGTACAGGTGTCAAATAAAAAAAAAAATATTGTGATAAAACTATTGAGATTATCCTTCTAAACATCTATGATTTCCTCTATTTTTCTCCCATGCTGGCAAAAAGATGAGGTAGCTGATGATATTTTGTCATCTCATTATCATGAGCCCTAGTGGCGCAGTGGTTAGAGTGCAGTGTTCCATTGCCAGGAGTTAGATCCTGACCAGCTCAAGGTGGATTCAGCCTTTCATCTTTCAGGTCAATAAAATGAGGACCCATATTCTTGGAGGTAATATGCTGACTCTGTAAACCACTTAAGAGAGAGCTGTAAAGCACTATGAAGCGGTATATAAGTACAAGCATTGTTGGTAGTGCTTTTGCTGTCACCTAGAGTCACATAATGTATGCAACTGGATCTTAAATTGGTTCAAAACTCATCTTCTCATCTTTGAGACTTGAATTACTAATCCATATTGAATCATGCCACCTTTAAATCTTGGTTGGATCTTGGCTGAGTTTCATTTCCTATAATTATCAAAACATGCCACACTAGATATAGCAAACAATATTGAGCTATGTGACTTGTTTACATTTGAAAGCATTTTTCTGACAAGAAAGAACATAAACAAGACAAACAGCGGTATAATTGTTGTAGTTAGTTGTATTCTGAGTAAATGTTATCATATAAGTATACGGACCAAATAGAATTCATATCTGAACCAAAATATAGTAAAAACAAAAAGAAAGGCAGACAAAGGGGTTAGGAACATAGTCTAACCTTTGAAAATTGTTTTAAATCCCTCAGGAAAAAATGTGATTATTCAATATTAAGTCCTGATTTCTATTATCTTGTAGGTCTTCAAGGACATATTGAGGAGACAGAAACTCATAAAATGAAAACACTGTCCTAATACTAACATGATAAGAGATTATATTTGTTCCACCTGCTAGCTTTAGTAACATAGGAAAGATTTGGACATCAACTGAATTCTCTTTTTCACTCCTGGAAAATACTAACACTATCATACAAGTTCCATCACGAGCGTTTTCAGATTCGGTTCAGATCCACACTCCAAGGGAGACTGTGATACAGTTGAAGGTCTATATTAAATAGTTTTCCAGTCACTATCAAATTACATATGCAAAAGAAAAAAAATTAAAAGATCACTATCTGTGTGGTCATTCCAAATGTCACCAGACCCACATGATTCTGTTTTTCCATTAAGATCACTGGTAAAGTGAAACTTGTTGTATCTTTAGTTCTCCCACCATATTTTCTCTTACAAAAAAGAAGGTACATCTATTGAATTCAATATATATATTATTTGTTGATATTTAAATATTGATTTATTTAAATTTATTAAATATTAATTTATTTAAATTTATTACATATGCACTTATTTAAATTTATTGGCCATCCAACTCTAGCCTGGCTGGCATGCAAAACTACAGGTAGTCTTTGATTTGCAACCATTTGTTTAATTACAGTGACACTGAAAAAAGTGGCTTATGGCTGGTTTTCACATTTATGACTGTTGCAATACTCCCAAGGCCACGTGAATCAGAATTTGGACACTTAGCCACTGGCATGTATTTATGATGGTTGCAGTGTCCTGGGGTCATGTGATCACCCTTTGCAACCTTCTGACAAGCAAAGTCAATGGGGAAGCCAGCTTCACTTAACAACAGTGTTACTAACTCAACATCTGTTGCGATTCACTTAACAACTGTGGCAAAAATGGTCATGAAATGGGACAAAACTCACTTAACAACTACCTTGCTTAAAACAGAAATATTGGGCTCAGTTGTGGCTGTAAATCAAGGATTACCTATATTTAAATATAAAATCAGCTAAAAAAACATTAAATCTCACAGATTGCCCAGACGAAAATAGTCTAATAGCAAAAAACCTGAAAACAAAACAGTGGTCATTGAACCAATCATAAACATCAACCCACAACACGAACATTAATAAACACCTTTGGGAGCAAAGGTGGGCTTTCAAAGCTTTCTGGAACCCCAGGAGAGAGGGTGCTGCCCTTATCTCTGTTCCATAGGCTGGGAGCCACAACAGATGATGCATACATCCTTAATCCCACAAGATGGCAATGTTTAAATGGAGGGGGCTTGGAATGCATGTACTCTCCTTAAGCATACTGGGTGGGAGGGAAAAACAACTGGAAATGAGCAGTATCTCAGATATGCAGGCCCTAAGCTACAAAGGGCTTTATAGGTGATAACCAGCACCTTGAATTGCACTTGGAAGCCAACTAGCAGCTAATGCACCTCGTGCAAATAAAATAAACATGACTACAAGTATTGTGCAATCCAGATCAGCATAAGTGGCTGGAGAAAAACAACAATTTGCCATAAATGTTGACCACATCTATAAAAATAACACTACCTTGGAGGTTCCAGTATTTTTGTTCTGATTATGTAAGGCCACAATTTACATAATGTAAAATCTCGTTAGTGACATACTAATTCCAAGAAATATTTTGTTCCTTATACATGCATCAGAAATCACATGCATGAAGTACAAACCCAATACACACACACACACACATTAAATGCTTTATTGGTTGTTTCTTTTCATATTTCAACTGTTATCACCAGTCATTGCTAAATTCAACAGTAGTGGATAAGATTGTGTGTTAATCCCAATCAAAGTTTAGGACAAGGCAAAGTGTTTTCAAGTGTTTAATTTCTAAGCAATTAATTCCAGCCTTTCTTTTCTGTGCTTAAGCCTGTCAGCTTGGTTGTGACATCTCAAAACATCAGCTACCTGGAAAATGTCTACCCTGTAATTACATATACAACTAAAGAGGCATTTGTTTCAACTCATCCTTATGTGAAAATTACCCAACAAATTTTTTAGGAATAATAAATTGCTGATGAGAAGCAGTCTGCATGCATAAACCATTTACAGGGGATACCTCCACCTATCAAACCTATTATCTAACTTTATATGAAAATTAGTTCACACCATTAAACAAGTGTATTCCTTGTCTCCTATCTAGACAGCATTTGCTCTTGATTTAGTGGGTGGGGCAGTATATTCAGGCTGTAGCTTTTTACATTTCCACTGATTCTTTATATTCAAAACTGGCCCTGGAAGTGGAATTACTCAGTTTATTTTCTGTGTATCTAATGGGTTAGTCCCATTGTTCTCCTAGAAGCTCAAGGCAGCATACATAGCATTTCATCCTCTGGTTTTTCCTACAATCATATATTTGGGTAAAGTAGGATGAGCTGACAGAGAGAGTAAACAGCGGGTGGCAGGATTTTGAACCTGGGTCTCCTTATTCCTAGTCCAACATTTTAATCCTTTAATCCTCTTTGTAAACTGTCCAGAGTGACCTTATCGGACAGATGAGCAGCATGTAAATTTAATAAATCAATGAATCCACTACCTCAATCCATCTATCCTTTATTGTGCACTTTTAAAAACTCTTTAGAAAATATCAAGAAAAATGATTCTTTCATAATCTATCAATACTTCTGGATTATTATTTTGCTGCTCCATGTTAGCAGTTGACTCCTTGTATAGATAGTCCTTGACTTACGAACACAACTAAAGCCAAAATATCTGTTACTAAACAAAACAGTTGTCAGGTGAATTTTTAAATGAATCATTGCAGTTGTTACGTTAGTGACATGGTTGTTAAGTGAATCTGGCTTCCCCATTGTCACAAAAGATGATCATATCATTCTCCAGGACATTGCAACTGTCATAAACACATGCCAGTTGGCAAGCATCTGAATTTTGATTATATGCCCAAGCAACCATCCTAAGTGTGAAGAATGTTCATAAGTCACTTTTTTGAGTGCCATTGTAACTAAAGGAATAGTTGTAAATTGAGGACTACTTGTATAGTTCAACTACCACTGAAAGAGAAAAAAATCAATTAATCTCATCAGTTTTGGGTATGTTGAAAACAAGTTCCCCTAGGTAAGTATCTAAATAAATTATGAAATTTAAATTGTTTTGCAGACTATGTGCTACAATTCACTATATTGAAGGCATGGTTTTTATGTGATCGTATTTGACACAATACATATTGGCTATTTGAGCATTATTTTCTCCTGTTTGTTTTATGGCTATGTAAACTAGATTACACATAGCCAGCACAGAATGTAGAATTCTTCATTTGTTCACATTTAGTCAAATGAAGATACCATTACAGAAATGGGAGGGAAATGCTACAGGCTGTCTATCATGAACTGATGCCTTTCATCATCATCATCAACAAGAAGATATTTAATTTATTAAAATAAAGGGAGTTCTCTAAAAAAAAAAAAAAAGCAACAGGGCATGTTCTAAGAATGATGTGAAACAGATGTTGCATGGTTCATTATCTAGTGTGTCTATACATTAATCAACCTCTTTATTTAATAGAAAATACATCAACATGACGTATTGTAGGTTTTGTTTCTTAACAACAGGCTTTTTTTTATATAGTCTCTTCATCCAAGGGGTGTTACCCAGTACTTTAAAGTGCCATTAATCCTTTGGATATTTTTTATGACTCAGTCAATCTTTTCCTTTACGAGTCCCAATAAAAAGAATTGATTAATTTATCTCCCTTTACATAATTAATAAAGGGATGGATACATTCAATCTAACCATCACTACAAATAAACGAGTGCCATTAAGAAAGAAGCAGGTTTTATGGATGTTTAAGAGTTCAATATGTAACCTTCAATATTTTCCCAAACCCTATATGCTCCATGATTTTATTTTGATGTAATCTGGTTACATATACTTTTTATTTTTAGCAGTGATAAATTTCAGGATAGTAACATTATTCAGAATTTAGTTTCAGTGTAGCAGATGTTATGATGTAAAATGGTTTACATACACACACACACACACACACACACACACACACACACACACACACACACACACACACATATATATATATATATATATATATATATATATATATATATATATATATATATATATAATTTGTTTTTTTATTTATTTTATTTCTTCAAACGATCATATGATAACAGGTATAAGCATGGTTATGAATACATAAAATGGATACATATTAAAAAAAAAACAATAGGATAGGGACGGTAGGCACATTGGTGTGCTTATGCACACCCCTACAGACTTCTTAGGAAAGGGGTGAGGTCAACAGTAGACAGTTTAAGGTTAAAGTTTTTGAGGTTTGGAGAAGAAATCACAGAGTCAGGTAGAGTATTCCAGACATTGACCACTCTGTTGCTGAAGTCATATTTCCTGCAATCAAGTTTGGTGCGGTTTACCTTAAGTTTGTATCTAATGTGTGCTCTTGTATTGTTATGGTTGAAGCTGAAGTATTCGTTGACAGGTAGGACATTGCAATATATAATTTTATGTACTATACTTAGATCGGACCGAAGGCCGCATAGTTCTAGGTTGTCTAGGTCTGAATTTCAAGTCTGATGGCATAAGATATTCTGCAACGAGTAGAGGAGTGGAGAACTCTTCTTGTGAAATATTTCTGGACTTTCTCAACTGTATTAATATCAGATACGTAATGCGGGTTCCAGACTGATGAGCTGTATTCAAGTATTGGTCTAGCAAATGTTTTGTATGCTCTAGTTAGTAGTGTGATATTACCAGAGAGAAAGCTATGTAGGATTAGGTTAACAACTCTTAATGCCTTTTTGGCTATGTAGTTACAGTGGGCTCTAGCACTTAAATCATTAGAGATGAGTACTCCAAGGTCATTGACAGAGTTTGGATCATCAACAAGGACTTGACTATTCAGCTTGTATTTTATTTTCTGATTTTTTTTGCCAATATGTAAGACAGAGCATTTATTTGTTGAGATTTGAAGTTGCCATTTGACCATTCTGATACATAGTCGAGGTCTTTTTGAAGGGTAGCAGTATTGTCTGTGGTGTTGAATAGCTTTACATCATCAGTGAAGAAAACACAGTTGCTCTTAATATGATCACAGAGGTCATTTATGTAGCGTATGAAAAGAGTTGGTCCTAGAACACTGCCTTGGGGGACACCACTGTTGACAGGTACAGTATTTGATAGGACGCTCCCAATTTTGACCATTTGTTGTCTGTTTGAGAGGAATGCTTCTATCCAGTTATGCAGGTGTCCAGAGACACCATAAGATTTTATTTTTAGGAGTAGTTTGTCGTGTACCACTGAATCTAAGGCTTTAGTCTATGTAGAGATTTTTCTTTGTTGCCGAACATTCAATGGACAGAAAGATCTATGCTTTAGATAAACCAGAATAGTGTTTAGAAACTAAATGGCAACATAAAAATAAATAAATCTCTTTAGTTGAACTGTGTTTAATCTATATTTACTAGCATCTAGGAGGTACCTTAACTGCATCCTGAAATTGGGCAAATCAGTGTTATAAATACTTGTTAGTGAAAAAGAAAAAAAAAGAAAAAGAGTAAATAAAAACAAATTATTTCCAAAAGACTTATGCAGCAAATCTGGGTTGAGGGGGACCATCTGTACAGGATGCATAATGCTGCAACTTTAAATTTTCTTTGGATATCTGTAAAAAAAATCTCATAATATTTTAACCTGCTCATTTCCAGGAAGGAAGGTAGGTAAGGAAGGAAGGAAGGAAGGAAGGAAGGAAGGAAGGAAGGAAGGAAGGAAGGAAGGAGGAAGGAAGGAAAGAAGGAAGGAATTCTGATCTCCCGGGCCAGATTCCCATAAGTTGCATTTATGTACCACATCAGCAATTTGTGTTTATCTTAATGTAAAGTTTCAAAAATAATTTTCTGTTCTGTGATAATAAAGCTGGATAATAAAGTTTAACACTAAATTCTATTAATTGTCATTCTGATGAATGATACTTATAATATTGGCTAAGATTGCTAATCATTTATTTGATTTTAGTAACCATTAAGATCATCTTATTGATAATATAAATATGATATTACTTTGAAAATTCTTGTTCACTTTCACACAGCTTGTAAATCTCTTATTGTTTCTTTTCTGTTTTGTTTCTTGCATTTGCTGTAACATTTCTGTCAAGATAAAATGAAAATGATTTTAGAAAGTTTCTATTCACACATATGAGCAATTTTCAGGTGAAAACCAGGATTTTAAGTGTGTGTGTGTGTGTGTGTGTGTGTGTGTGTGTGTGTATAGTGGGGGTGGGAATGTAAAGCAAAGCCAGATGTTGACTGTTGGATGAAATCATATAAAAAAATAGAAGTAAAAGAAAATGAAATGGATTTTCTTGGAATAAAGCAAATCACGCTAAAGAGAGAAAGAGAATACAATGACAAAAAAATACTAGATTGCTCAAAAAAAGTATACTGGAATATTGAGGTATTTGGAAATAAGTTGTACTTATTTTTACAAGAACCAGAAGGAAATATTAGCAGGGATAGCTGTGCTTGGGTGGAAGCCAGGGGTGGGATTCTACTGGTTCCTAACCAGTTGTTACGGTTCCCGGTAGTTCTGAGAACTGGTAAATCGGGCCTCTGGCTGGCCCCACCCCTTTCCGCCTGCTTCTCTGCTCCCTGCCCAGTCAGTCCCTATTGTGCATGCACAACATCGTGCGCATGCGCAACATTCCTGCAGCCTGTTTTTCCTGCATGCCAGGCCAGTCATTGCTGCCTGCCTTGTGCAGCAGAAGAGCGAAATGCTTGCAAGTCCCCGGCCCTTCCCGTTGGGAAACGGCTCCTGTCTGCTCACAGGTAAGGCTGTGAGTCTTGCTGCCCCCTCCTCCACTGTCCCGGGGCCTCCTGCAGCCATCTCCAGGGCTCCCCAGGCCTCCTGCAGCCATCTCCGGGACTCCCTGGGCCTCACCCAGCCTACATACCTGCCCCTGCATCCCCGGCTGGCTGGCTTCCCAACTAGCATGGCCCCATCCTGCCGGCAGCACTGGCTTGGGCCTGCTACCTGCCCTGGGCTCAGCTGGCTGGCTCAGCTGCCACACGGTCCTCTCCCAGCTCTCCCTACCATGTGGCAGCCTCCTGTAAGAAGCGGCATCGCTGCAGCACCTCTGCTGCCTCCACCCACTTCTCCCGGGCCCAAAGGAAAGGAAGCGGGCAGAGGCGGCTGCTTCCCTTGAGAAGCACCATCGCCATAGCACCTCCGCTGCCTCTGGCACCTCTGCCCACTTCCTTTCATTTTGCTTCCACTGCCGCTGCCCCAGCCGCCTCAGCCACCACCCCAGCCACCTCTGCCGTTTCTACCAGGAGCAAAACAAAAGGAAGCGGGCAGAGGCAGCCAGGTCCGCTGCCTCTGCCTGCTTCCTTTTGTTTTGCTGCTGCCACCCCAACTGCCTCTGCTGCCACCCCAGCTGCCTCTACTACCATCCCAGCCACCTCTGCCATCATCTCATCCACCTCTGCCACTTCTACTAGGAGCAAAACAAAAGGAAGCAGGCAGAGGCAGCCAGATCCACTGCCTCCACCCGCTTCCTTTTGTTTTGCTGCTGCTGCCACCACTGCTGCCACCTCCTGCAGACAGAGGTCCCATACTTTGGGAGGGCTTGGGGGAGTGGTCCATGGCCCTGCTACCACTGCATTCCTCCCCCTTCTTCCTTTTCCCACCGCTCGGTGCTATCTGGAGCTCGTAGGATCATTCAGTTCATCCCAGACCAGCTGTGTGTGTGTGTGTGTGTGTGAGTGTGAGAGAGAGAGAGAGACAGAGACAGAGAGAGACAAGAAAGAAAGAAAGAAAGAAAGAAAGAAAGAAAGAAAGAAAGAAAGAAAGAAAGAAAGAAAGAAAGAAAGAAAGAAAGAAAGAAAGAAAGAAAGAAAGGGAGAGAGGAGAAAGTGAATGAGATATATGGATGGATAGATAAATACATGAAAGGAGGGAGGGAGAGAGAGAGAGAGAAAAGGAGAGGAAGGAAGGATACAAACCCTGGCTTCAGAAGACTCTTTGAAGCAGCACAGCAATCTAGGGCTGGCCTCCAAGGGATCTCAGAGGTCATCTAGTCCAACCCCGTGCTCCAGCAGGAGCTCCTTACAGAATCACAGAATAGGAGCTCTGGGGAGATCACTCATAAATTATAACACTTGCTAAGCAACCGGCCATTATGCGAGCACCACTTGTATTTGGTTTGCCAGTCACATGGCCACACCCACCCAGTCACATGACCGCCAAGCCACACCCACAAATTAAGCCACACCCACAGAATCAAAATCGGAATCCCATCCCTGGTGGAAGCAGAAATTTCTGGGGTTGGAAGAACATTTGTCTGAGATTATTTATATAATGAAACATCTTGACTTTTCCCTGTAGCTGACAATGTCTAGTTGATCAACTTGAGATTGGTTCTATTTCTGTACCCTTGATCTACAGCTGTGTCCACACAATACACTGATAACATCTGAACCAGCCATATTTTACAGCAACGTGAACTGGGCCTGCGTTTTGTTCAGGCATACTTAGAAAATTGAATTGAGGTAGCCATGGATCATTTAACATTTATGCAAAAACAACTGGTTGATTATTCTTTCTGGGATTTGACCCTGACTTTCTGTCTATGGTTTTGCTTCTCTGTGTGGACGTGATATCCTCAATCTCTGATGATCAGTTTTATCACATTCTGTTATCCAAGCCAATTGGATGATATTGGGGATCTATTACAGTGCCATGTTCTCTGTCGTCAACCATTTTGCAGAAAAATAAAATAATAGTAAAACCCTCCCATTCTAGAGCTTTAGAAATAGACCATGATCACTAGCTTCTCTTATTATTTTGGTAAACACTTTAATTAAAGCTGGAGTTTCCCCTCCCCCTTTATCCTTGGGACCTAAAACTGAGCAACCATTTTCTGCTTTGTCCCTTAGCACAGGGGTCCCCAACCGCCGGTCCGCGGACCGGTACCGGGCCGCGGAACAAGCCTTACCGGGCCGCTGGTTGCTGGGCGCCGCCATCTTTTTTGGGTAAAAAAGTGCTTCCGGTGAGCTTTTCCGGGTAGAAAGCTCACCGGAAGCACTTTTCATCAAAAAGATGGCGGCATCAGCGCTGGTGAGCTTTTCCGGGTAGAAAGCCATTTCTACCCGAAAAAGCTCTCCGAGCGCAGCGCCGCCATCTTTTGACGAAAAAGTGCTTCCGTGACATCACCGGAAGCACTTTTCGTCAAAAAGATGCGGGCGCCCAGCTGATGCCGGAACCGGGCCACGGCGTCGAAAAGGTTGGGGATCACTGCCTTAGCACACTGTGATAAAATATCCTTTTTTCTTGGCACACATGAGACAACTACACATCTAAATGAATCAATATTATACCACTATTTAATTTTTAAAAAAGGTGATTTCTATGTCCATCTAGGTATAGTTGTCTGTACTAGACATTTTTTTTCACCTTTTGATAGGTATCAACCTGTCAAAAGGTGAAAAAAAGGTGACTCTAGATAGCTAGATGGATACAGTTAGGAACTACCATTTTGATTAAATAGCTTGATTAAATAGCTGTCAAACAAGTGGCATAGTGGCATAGTGGCAAAAAAGCTCACCTCTCACTTGGAAGGTTAAGAGTTCAATCCTAGGCAGTGATACATGTTTCTCTATCAAAGCACAAAGAAGCCATATTCTCAACCTTGTGGTGCCCCCTTTGGGCCTGGTGCCCTAAGCATGTGCTTAGTCTGCTTAATGGTTAATACACCACTGGCTAAATGTGACAGTCACTTCATGAAGGCTACCTTATATCTTGGGCCATTTGGCATACATCTTTTAAAAAATTAGTTTGAAGTTTAGAGAAGGCAGGTGGAGAAACCCTCTCTTCCTTTGTTCCTACCCTGCTCTTTGGACCTTAAAGACAAAATTATTATGCTTATACTACTAGATTGGACCTTTGGGTCATCTCTCCATCACACCTAAACCATCTGTTTAAAAATGTGCGAGCTGCTGTTTTACATCTACCTAGCCTCATGGCCTATTACTCTTTTTCTTGCCATTAAAGATGTATGAAACTTTCTTCTAGACTTGGCTGGCTATAATTTTCCTTGCCGTAATTATTTTCTGGGAACTGATAAAGCAACTCTGAAACAGGAATGTTAAACACATCAAAGCAGAGAGGATTTAATCCTGTGTTCATCTATTTTGCATGAAGTAGTTCAATTGGAAATTATGATTTCCCCATTACTACTTATTAGAAACCTTGGAAACAGAGTGATTGATATTATGGATACTTTCTGGATGCTTGACATTCAGCAGGTTCTGACCAGTTCTAGAGAACCGGGAGTGGAAATTTTGAGTAGTTCAGAGAACTGGCAAATAGCACCTTTGACTGGAGATTTTACAGTATTCTTCCCCTGCCACGCCCACCAAGCCACACCCACAGAACCAGTAGTAAAAAAATTTGAATCCCACCACTGCTTGGAAATCATCACGAAGTATATTTAAATTAGATAAAGCAGGGTGTCAAACTCAATTTCACTGATGACCGCATCAGGATTGTGTTTGACTCGGAGGCTGGGGTCAGCATGGCCAGGATAGGTGTGGGTAGCTCGACATCACTCATGTGATCAAATGCCACTTTTGCTGGTAGTTGGTTTTTGGTAGTACTCTGCCAGTGAAAACGTAGCTTGTGGGGACCCTCCCGAGCTCCATTTTCACTGGCAGAGGCACCAGGGCCATTCCTTCGCTGTTTCCAGGGTAGCCCCACAGGCCAGATCTAAGCACCCCTGAAATAAAGCTATTGAAAATTGCAATAATTTCACCAATTGCCTCTAAGGATACTTTTAGGATACTATTATCCTAAAAAAAAACCACCTGAAGGAGATATATTTAATGCAGAGCTATCAGCTTTGTACTTGCTATATATATAAAACAAGAGAAATGTGGTTCTATATTTCTGAAGCCATATCATATTTTGAAGCAGATGCAAGTTGTCAAATCAGGTGAGACTTATGAATCACCATAATTTTAAAAAATAGTCTTGCAAAACTGTGTAGTCACTGCAGTTGTAAAACCCATTAAGTATCTTACATGTCATTACAATAGAAAGGTTAACTCATACATTTGGGGGTTCAAACTCAAGTCAAATTGTATTGTTCCCAAGTGTTAGCAAACTATATGAATATCATCCCTCATTTTAGAATGAACAGTGTATTTTTCAATGAGAGGGAAATAATTCACTTGTATAATTTTACCATGATAATGGAAAGTAATTGATTCCCTAAAGATCTTGACATAAAAAATAACACTAAATATACTACAACATACAAATAAACTAAAAAAATTTCTGCTGTTGCTATTGTTTCTTTAACCAGTGTTAAAGATTTGAAACAGCTTCATAGTTATATCGAAACATTAGCATTTTAGATCTAAAGAGTCTACTTTGATGACATGTAATCCATAAGAGTTGAACCACTTCAACTTGTGCACTCCAAGTGCCTTTTGATGTAAAGGATACATTCTCCCAATTCTTCTTGAAGCTGGTGTCTACCACCTTTTCAAACCCATGATTCCTCTCACCTAGAACACAACTAAGGAGCCTGCACAGAAATTTAGCTCTTAGGAGTGGTTTACAGAAGTGGTATTCAGCAGGTTCTGACCAGTTCTGGAGAACTGGTAGCAGAAATTTTGAGTAGTTCAGAGAACCAGCAAATACCACCTCTGACTGGCCTGCCCCCATCTATTCTCTGCCTTCCAAGTCCCAGCCGATCATCTGGGTCTTCTTTTGTTGCCCTGCAACAGAGCTGGAAAGCAGGTTAGTGGGATGGAGAGGGAATGGGATTTTGCAGCATCCTTCCCCTGGAGTAGGGAGGGAATGGAGATTTTGCAGTATCCTTCCCCTACCATGCCCACCAAGCCACATCCACCAAGCCATTCCATGCCCTCCATGCCATGCCCACAGAACTGGCAGTAAAAAAAATTGAATCCCACCACTGGTGGTTTGTATAGCTTATTGCTGGTGTATATACTTGTTGCATAGTTCTTCACCTCAATCCTTACCTGGATTGTGAGATAAGCAAACTTTCCATTACTACTGACCTTTATTTCCCTTCTTGTTTCCCTCTCAGTAACAAAGTGAAGTAGATTGGACAGAGACTGTATTACTGGCTCAAAATCACCTAGAGAGCTTCCATGAACCTGAATCAAGGTGACCCTAGTTCTATCCAGCACTTTAACCACTACCTCATGTTCACCAAACGTTTAGATGTGGAGGGAAATGCTTTTTTTTAGAACTAGGAAAGTTGGTGTAATATTTTTTTGTACTACAAATCTTGGAGAAGGAAGATTCTTTCTTGAATATTGGCACTGTCAAAAAATTGTGTAGCTGGACTGCCTGCTGCTCTCTTTATACGCCCATGTTCATTTTCTGTATCTGGCATCTTTTCTTCCTTTGCTTCTAAGGGTCTGTTCTTTAGCAGACATACAAAGAGGTTTGAAACAGGGATTAGATAAATGGCTGCTGGCATCACAAAGGCATCAAGTCTCAGTATAATGAGTTAAAGCAGCGATTTTTCAAAGAGGGCAGGGAATTTTAGCGAATGCTTGCCAACAAAAAAAAAAAAAGACACAGAAGACAGTGTAGCTGACAGAGAAACTTGCAGGTGTTTTCTCTCTAAAATATGAAGATCTGAAGAATTTGGGGAAAATATTTCAAGTTGAGGATTCCCTCTCTTTTTTCCCCCCTGAGTATGTATCCTTAAGAACAGTGAAGATTGCTAATAAGATCAATTGGCTGTAATTGTGATTTTGTCCTACAGTATATTCAAAATCTTCATATGACTAGAAAACTTACAAAAGTGCTTAATAAAATTTTGATATGCAAATTTGACAGTGTTTCTCCTCTGCTTTTCTTTTTCTTTCAGTCTTAAAAAGCAAGCATGTTCGCTTATCTAGCAATGATCAAATGTGAATTAGGATACTGTCCTGCACATACCATATTCCTAATTTACATGACAATGACAAGAGCAAGATTTTTCTACTAGGCTAAATTTAAAAGAAAGGCTTAGTCAGTGAAGAAGCATTAGGAATAATTTATGATGGCAGATGATGATGAAGCTGCACAATACTGTCTGACGGGAATGTGGAATTGATCCTACAGTTTCCTGGATGGAGTAATGAAACCATTCATCTTTTGGCATTCTGCAGAAGATGCTTCCTGTAAAGATCTGAATGAAAGCTAAATAAGGCCAGGACAACTAAATGCAACTGGACCTCTATGGATATGAATATTTGAGAATGCTGCAAACCAAGTTAGGGCACATGTTTAATGATGTTGCAGGTGGAAGATCCTTGGCTAATCACTATACTAGCTATACTAGCTCATAATGAATTTGAGATTACTTTATGCTGAGTCAAACTCTTGGTTTACCTACTTCAACCTTCCCCAACCATGTGATACTGAGATGTGTAAAGGTATTGTTTTCAGATCTCTCCCTTCAGACCCTTGTTATTTAGATATCACTTAATGAATCCAGGACTTCTGCAAGCGTAGTTCACTTTTCTATTCAGCTGTGTGAAGTTCAAATGAGTTACCCCTAAATCCAGGCAAAGTTAACACAACTGTCAAAGGTACCATCTTGAGTTAAGCAAGGACTGATCAATTGTTACTGGTTCATAAATATATAAAAATATAAACAAGAGGGTTGTATAGGCATAGCAATACAATTTATTCCTGAGGCCAGAAATGGGCAATTTGTGGTTTTTTAGATGCTGTTGTGGCTGTGTCTCACCAGACCTAGCCAAAATGCCCAAAACTTTTATCACCTTTGGAGGAATACACATCAGCTTTTTCTGCCTTGTGCCTTTTTCTAGAAAGCTGGCCCAGCACTACAATAATAGTTGCCTTTAACATATCTCTATGCAATTGCTAGGTTGCATTTATATAAAAGGCATGCATTATATTAGCAGAGCTTAATACAGACAGATGAGTTTAAGAGCTGGACTGCAAAATTATTAACTGCAAAATTAGTAACATAATTAAGCAGGTTCAGAGGTATTTCTCGAGAAAAGTACTTCACTCCTCCATTCACAGTAAAATTCCCTATGCCTCCAGGCTCAAAATTTTGGGCCTGGACAAACTGCGCCTCCTGCGATCTGATCTAAGCATAGTACACAAAATTGTCTGCTATAACATCTTGCCTGTCAACAACTTCTTCAGCTTCAATCACCATAATACATGGACAAACAACTGACACAAACTCAAGGTAAACCGCTCCAAACTCGATTGCAGAAAATACGACTTCAGCAACAGAGTGGTCAATGCCTGGAACGCCCTACCCGACTCCACTGTTACAGCCTCAACCCCTCACAGCTTCAACCTCAAACTGTCTACCGTGGACTTCACCCCATTCCTAAGAGGTCCTTAAACGGGGCGTGAATAAGCACACCAGTGTGTCTACCAACCCTGTCTTATTGTCCCCATTTATCTGTATTTACTTCTTTGTTCTTATGTTCATACTTATACTTATTATCTTGTACATGTTTGACAAACAAATAAAATAAAATAAAATAATAAATAAATAAATGTACACATGGAAGATCACCAAGACACAGCAAAGAATTATGTTATTCTGTATTATTTTGTGCTGTGTCTAGTGATCATCTAATTTTTTTGCAGCCTGAATGTAACAAATTCTCCAGACCTGGTTCTTCTAACTGTTCTTCGAACAGGTTTGGGGATCCCAGGAAAATAGGGAGCCTGTGAGGTGGCTAAACCGTGTACAGGATGTATACATGGTCCATTCTCCCACTATTTTAACTTGTTTTAAGTTTTAATTGTTGCATTATATTGTTGTTTTATAATTTACTGGATGGCTTTATTGTACACTGAGAGTCACATATGTGAAATAGGTGGCTATATATTATTATGATCCATTGCACTGTCAGCCAGATGTTCAGATTGGATTTGGCATTTGACATTTTTATTCAAATATTGAGACCTTCCCAAGGACCTGGGATAGAGTGATGTTGATTTTTGATGGTGTTAGAGGTAACATTGGAGGATGTAAGCTGTTCCAAATAAAGCTACCTTTTGCAATTGACTCTTGGTGAATTTGTCAGTGCCAATGATGTTCAAGTGGTGCTCTAGATGTTTTGGGATTGCATCCAATGCTGCTACTACTATTGGTATTACCTTTGCTTTCTTTTGTCACAAGTCATTCTATTTGCAGGTCTTTGTATTTTGTTATCTTCTCTACTTCTTTCCCTTCTATTCTGTTATATTATTATTAATTAAATTTATATGCTGCTCATCATTACCTGACTAAATGACTCAGGGCAGCATATAAATGAAATGAAATGAAATGAAATGAAATCAAATCAAATTAAATCAAACCAAACCAAATCAAACCAAATCATGAATGAATGAATGAATGAATGAATGAATGAATGAATGAATGAATGAATAAAATGCCTAGAGGAAAAATTTTCATCCTCTATCTTTCTTAGGTTTTAGAACTCTAGGATGGTGAAAAGGGAGAAATACAGTTTATCTAGAAAGTTGGTATATTATGTCAACTTGTTAGAGTTGAACAAAAAATTCACGCTACATATTTTAGGATTATGTGTGATGTCCTTCAGATTCTCCCTTTAAAGCAGTATCAGTGCTCATTTCTTGGTCTGAAAAGAAATGTCTATCAATTTTGAGTAAAGCAGAAAAAAAGATAGTCTACCATTGCTCAAAGCTAGGAACAAACAAGATCCTTTTGTTTCATGGCCTCTCACGTGGAGAAGGATAGAAGGAATACAGAATACATTTGCTGTGCTTACAGCACTTTCCTGAAGCAGCACCTATGAGCTAAAAAATGTTAGCAATTATAGATCAGCGGAGGAGAAAAGTCCAATTACCTTGATAATATGGCTTTTGATGCTGCCACTTCTGATCCCCTAAAATGCCTTTTGTCCTCCACAGCCAAAGAGCAACTGTTTTTACAGTTAAAAAATGAAGGAAATAATTCGTAATGCCTCAAAAACTCCTTGTATGAAAGCCTTTCAAACACGACTATTTTCTCAGTGAGTCTACTGCTTTGAAAAATTGTAAAAGAGGAAAAAATAGAGTTTAGGACCAAAAGCCTTCAGTTATATCACATCAATGCTTTTCATAAATTCTGGGCATGCATTCCTCTTGGACTGGTTTCCAATGTACATAAGATTGCAGTCGATACAGAGCTGGCACACTGACCTTTATTGTCTTGCTGTTTATTTGGAAAGGTAAGTGCCACAAAAAGGTTTAACCACACTTATGTCACCTTGCTGTTTTATTTCAGAATTACCAAGATATTGGGTAGATTAGCAGAATCAACTTCACTTCCTTCAGATGAGTCTTGCTTCAACAAAAATGCAAAGTGGACAGAGTAAAAGATAGAACAATCACTAACAGCCCCTCAAAAACTTAATTGTGCTCATTCATAATGCAAGCAGTCCTCAACTTAAAACCAGTTGCTTAGTGACTATTTGGAGTTAGGATGGACCTACCTTGAGGCTACTTACAGCCCTGAAGTTCATAAACACACAAAAGTACACAGTGGCAAGGGACCGAACTTGCTGCCTTTATGTTCATTTGCTGCATGACAGTCACATGATCACATTTTATAACGGTTTTGCTGAAAACTGGCACTTGCTGGCTATTGGCGACACCATGTCCATGGCAAACCATTGAATCAGAGTTCACTTAATGACCACCACAAAAAAGGTCAGAAAATCAGGTTGGTCACACCACTGATGTATTTTACAACAATCACAACTTATTATCATGATGGGCAGAAGATCAGTGGAAGATTACCACTGTGGTGGCGCAGTGGTTAGAGTGCAGTACTGCAGGGTACTTCTGCTGATTGCCATCTGCCTGAAATTTGGCAGTTCAAATCTCACCAGGCTCAAGGTTGACTCAGCCTTCCATCCTTCCGAGGTGGGTAAAATGAGGACCCAGATTGTTAGGGGCAATATGTAAACTGCTTAGAGAGGGCTGTTAAGCACTGTGAAGTGGTATATAAGTCTACATGCTGTTGTTATTTCAAATGTTTATTTCAATGGCTTCTGTCTTTTAAGAAACCAATCCAAGCTTCCTAAGAGCAAATGTTTTTGAACTCAGTTGCAATTAAACAGAGCCAAAAACCACAGAAAAGAAACTCAAACAAAACACAAGCAGCTATCAAAATAATTTTACCAGAGCTACTAAAATCACTTCACAAAAGAAGAAATGGTTTGAATAAAAAAAAAAATGTTAACCAAGGAAAACCTTGATCATTCTTCTCACATCCATTCACTAAATATGCATTAAGTATCCTCTAGGAGCAAAGGTACAAAAGTCTCAAAGTCAGCTCTTCCAATGAATAGCCTATTGCTGATAGTTGAATGTAAAATGTAGCACTAAGACAAAGTGGAAGAAAACCAAAGAAAATGATGCTGGTTCTCTGAACATTGAGGACTGCAAGGGTTGCTGGAAACCGGCTTTACAAACAACCATGGAAAAGGAGTTGACAGATGAAAAGAAAGAGTACGAAATGTAAAACTAATGCAATTCCAACCTGTCATTCAGAAAGGGTTAAAGGAAAGAGAGTCAGAACAGAAAGCCCAGGAATTTTACCTGCTAAATATGATAGGCAGTGTTAAGGCTGCTCTCCTCCAATCTTTAAATCAGATTTAGTCTGAACAAGAGACAGCTGTTCTTCAGTGCCTCTTGAAAAGAGGATAATCTTTTCTTTCTTTCTTTTTTTTTGCAATGCATCCTATCTGCCTGGTCACCCTGTAATTTAATATTGAATGACATTCCCAGATAAGCTATTGTTTGAGTACTTTGGCACAGTTGTGTTCAGCCCAGCAATAGCAGCAGCCAGTAACTTTCGGTCTGCTGAGAAAAGAAAGTGCACTTGCAGAACTTTTGTACGGAAGAGGGAGAAAACTTTCTAAAAATTTCTAACATGACAGGGTTAACTCACCTGTCAATCTAAATGCTAGGCAGAGATCAGCAAAGCTTGAGAAACTCAAACTCTGAGCAACTGACCAGTCAAGAAGTAGAAAGCTTTCCATCCAGATGAAATTTAAATAATTCCATTCTGAAAGAATTTAACCTCTCACGTATCTCATTAATCTATTTGTTATAGGAAGCAGAATAGTGGGATACGTAAGAGTTTGGTGGTTTACTCTCTTTCCTGGAAAAGGTGCAAAGATTAATCTTCTCTGTAAAAGAGTAGAGGATAGGATTGTGAAAGAGTACAGCAATAAGGAGGAAGGATTTAGGGCAATGTTTTCCATGTTAAGATGTGTGGATTTCATCTCCCAGAATTCCCCAGCCAGTATGAAGTCCACACATCTTAAAATTGATAAGGTTGGAAACACTAATTTAGGCATTTCCTGTTGATGGAACCAGTATAGCTTACATCCCACACTTTAGTATGTTCCTCTGAAACAATGTCCTCCATTAGCTTGCAAAAGGTTTTCCATTCTATCTTGAAAGAACAGACTTTATACAAAGCATGATTTATTTTAATTCTACTTTGTTAAATAAGTCACTGTGATTTATACAATTTGCTAATCCAAAATCACATTAATAGTTTAGAACGGCAAAGATATGAGGATACCAAAGAGAAATTGTTTCATGGTATGATTTTCTTAAGTCATTGTAATAAATGTGTGAGTTAAAGTATGTGAAGAACCAAAGGCTCTATCCTACTCCTTATAGTTTGGTATTCTGATTACCTTCCTCCTTTTTTGTGGCCTTAAATTTAGGTAAGACTGAAAGGGAACTGATTCTATGCTTTTTAAGTACTTTTTAAACTTAGAGTTTAGAGTTTTTTAAACTTTAGTACTGTCTTAAACTTTGCTTTATCATTTTCCTAGACTGCATACATAGCAACCTCTATTCAATTATTGAGCAGCACAGTTGGACTGCATACATTATTGAGTCAGCTTACGAGAGCACATCTACAACTCATCGTGAGTCCTCACTGCCCCAGTGCAGAATTTTAGCCTCCCTGCTCCCACTTTTTAAGAACGCTTAAAAGGTGCTAATATAACGTCCTCTAAAATAAGAAGAAATGCGCCTTTTAAAATATTACATTTAAAATGGGGTCTTCAGATGACTTTATTGAAGATAAGTGGCTATTCTTTGACCCCTTTTCAGCTTAGATTAGTTAACATTAGATCTGAGTGGTTCAGACTAACTGAAAAGAGGAGAAGAAGAAATCATTAGTCTTAGACATTTAAACACTTTTACTTATCTGATACTGGATTGATAAAAGAAAGACAAATTCCTTCTGTTATTTAGGATCCCATCTGCAGAGTGATTGTGGCATTAATGAGGAAGACATGATGGTGAAGGCAACATGGCTGCAGTGGAAGGAGTTCATGGAATGCTATAAGCACATGCCAATTCATCTAAAATAAAAACTGTACAGAGAATAATGGACTGCACTGTAGCGCTATATGGCACTACAGTAGGTGCTGGCCAACCACCCACAGGATTTAGTGCTTTTTACATGCCACGGAGAGTAGCATGCTTCGTGGATCATTATGTGTTTCCCTTCGTGACCATATTAGCAATGATAATGTCCAGCAGCAAATGAGTGTTGCATCAATAGAGAAAGTGTGAGAAAACTGCCTACAGTGGTATGGCCATATTCACAAACACCACCTCATGTTCTCCTGCACTACCTACCGTTATTCTAACAATGATGGTAAACACCCAGGTCAAAGCAAAGGTGGCAGGGCAGAAGTAATCCAGACATGAAGATTGTGCAGGTGGCACTGGTTGCTGTGTTTTACTGTGTGAAATGGTGTTAATTATTGGTCCAAAAAGCAGACCCTGTGGGAAAACAAGAGGAGGAAAGGGCACATACAGCCACATACATAAAAGCAAATTAATCATATTCCTTTAGCAGTGAGTGTGTGTTCTGTGTTGAATTGCTTCTGTAACAACCATAAACTGAATCTCCAAAGCACAGAGTTACATATAAATGAATGAAAGCAAATACGTATAGTATAAACAGAAAAAATATATTATCATTCACTTATGTCTGAAAAGATCAGATATCTATCACATCATCCCCAACACTGCCTTGGAGGCAACATGAGATCACACTTTTACTTCCCGCAGTACGCACATGATTTATCATTCCTCTAGCTCTTGGTGATTCAGGGTTTATTATACATTGTTCACATAAAGCAGTGTGTGTGTGTGTATGTGTGTGTGTTTTTTCTTAACTTTTACATATATATATATATATATATATATATATATATATATATATATATATATATATATTTCTTAAGTTTTCGCGGGTACTTACATGTATGGCCTTCATGTATGGCTTGTGGTGTGGAGATTTTTTTGTTTGTGAGTGCAGGCTTCCAAATGATTGACAGCCTGGTGGAATCATCTCTTCTATTCATGCTTTCTGGTCTTTTTTCAATCTCTATGGCTTCTCTGATGATTCTGTGGCTAGGGTTTTCTATAGTGGCTAGGGTTTTGGTGCCATTGAAGTTGATGCTATGACCTGTGGCTTCCATGTGTTGGACTAGTGAGGAAGTGTGTTCCAGCTTTTTGACTGCATTTTTGTGTTCATCCAGGCAGGTGCTTATTCTTCTATTGGTCTGTCCAATGTATGTGGCCGGGCATGATGCACAGGGGACTTCGTATATGCCTTGGTTTTCCAGGTCAATTTTGTCTTTGGGGTTTCTGAGGATGGCTGCTATTTTTCTGTCTGTTTTGAAGGCAGTCTTGATGTGATGTGGTTCCACCAGGCTGTCAATCATTTGGAAGCCTGCACTCACAAACAAAAAAATCTCCACACCACAAGCCAGGCAAACACCTGGGCACAAACAGATCCCCCCTGATACCTCCAGCTCAAACACATCCCAACCCGGCACCCAGATGAAACCCAGCTTCCTAACTAATGATAGCCGTCCATTTACCCGAAGCCAAGCTGCACTAAAGGCCTCCAATAAAGTAACACAATGCTGCCAGCCAATCAAGATACAAAAAGAGCCAAAAAACAGACAGAAGATATTAGAGACACCAATCAAGCAGAACACAGCAAACTCCGAGACCAATAAACACAGACCAAGACTCCCAAACAATCAGGATGAAGAAAAAACCATTCTGGCACAGCAATAGGCTGCCCCAAATTTAAATCTGAAACCACTGTAAAAGTCTGACTCACAGACGGACACAATACAGAAGCCTGATGATGGCAGATGAGATTCTGCTGAAACGTTGCTACAACTTTAAAAGCACCACTACTATGATGTGGGAAAATACCCGAACAAAGCTGAAGGCCATACATACATACATACATACATACATACATACATACATACATACATACATACATACATATATATATATATATATATATATATATATATATATATATATATATATATATATATTTGTTTTCTGAGGTTCTCACGGGTATTTGTATGTGGATCTTTGGTTATTCGGGTTTTCTCCCGCGTAAGATTGGAAGTGTCTAGGCAACATTTCGATGAAGTCTCATTCATCATCTTCAGGCTTGTGTCTTTGGCTCTGTGCTTCTCAGAGTGATGTGAGCTTGCAGCTGCTTCTTCCTTTTAACTGCTAGTTAAATCAGAACACGGCCAACCCCCCCCCCAACCAATCAGAACACAGCCAAACCCCCAACCAATGAGAACACACCCCCACCCAATCAGAACACAGTCAAGCCCCCACCCAAGCAAGTCACACCCCCACTAGCAGTTAAAAGGAAGAAGCAGCTGCAAGCTCACATCACTCTGAGAAGCACAGAGCCGAAGACACAAGCCTGAAGATGATGAATGAGACTTCATCGAAACGTTGCCTAGACACTTCCAATCTTACGCGGGAGAAAACCCGAATAACCAAAGATACACACACACACACACACACACACACACACATATATATATAGCATTCAGCTTTGTTCAGGTATTTTCCCACGTCATTGTAGTTGTGCTTTTAAAGTTGTAGCAATGTTTTGGCAGAATCTCATCTGCCATCATCAGGCTTCTGTATAGTGTATATACAGTATACAGTATACACTATACAGAAGCCTGATGATGGCAGATGAGATTCTGCCGAAACGTTGCTACAACTTTAAAAGCACAACTACAATGACGTGGGAAAATACCCGAACAAAGCTGAATACCATACATATAGATACCCGTGAAAACTTAAGAAAACATATATATAATACTGCATATATCATATATATTATATATCAAATATATATATATATATGAGAGAGAGAGAGAGAGATAAACACACAGACACAGAATAATACAACCATTATGTAGTCATGTATAGCTTGAGTGCCACATCGTTTTGCAGTTGAGTTGGAGAACTGATCACAGATTTTCATCCATTCATCCATTGTCTTTAGAAATATCCACATGCCACAAAACCAGTACATTTCATTCAGATTGTAAAGTTCTGGGCAAAGAATGAAGGCGAGGCCAGAGTGATTTCTAACAGCTCTTTATTCAGTACTGCCTGTAAGGCAATTCAACTCCCTGGCTGACACAGCTAGGAAACTGACCAGCCAAACAGCCAATCAGGAGAGAGTATTTTCCCTCTCCAACAGAGGACCTGATTGAGAACTTCAACTGACAACTATACACTATATACAATACATAACATAGATCATTGGTTTCTTATTAAGGAGGGAGATGGGCGGTTAAGAAATATGAAATATAGATAGACAGGTGTGTGTGTGTGTGTGTGTGAGAGAGAGAGGGGGGGGGAGAGGGAGAGGGAGAGGGAGAGGGAGAGGAGGGGGAGAGAGAGAGAGAGAGAGAGAGAGAGAGAGAGAGAGAGAGAGAGAGAGAGAGAGAGAGATGAAAATCAACAGGGTGAATCTCCTTGTTTTCCATTCATAATCCAAATACCTGTATTTTTCCAAATTTGTACAGCAGCCCTCAATATACAACAGTTCATTTAGTGACTGTTCAAATATACAATGGCAGTGAAAAAGTGACTTATGACCATTTTTCACATTTACAACCATTGCAGCATCCCCATGGTCACCTGATCAAAATTATGAACCAGTGGCAATGTCCTGGGGTCACGTGATCAGCTTTTGCAAAGTCAAGTAAATCCAGATTTACTTAACGACCATGTTACTAACTTAACAAATGCAATGATTCACTTAACAACTATGCAAGGAAAGTCATAAAACAGGGTAAAACTCACTTAACAAACATTTCACTTAGCAACATAAATTTTGGGCTCAATTGTGGTCTTAACTCGAGGACTAACTGTGCTTGCCTGTTCATGGTTAAAACATCTGATTAATGCTGGAGTATGCCTGAAGAAACATCTATTGATGAAGATTTGGAAATGTTATTCTGCTTTTTAAACACAGGACCCCTTTATCTATCAAAGAGGTCTTGATTCTGCTCTTTATTGTGTTTGCAAAGTTCACAATTCCTACATTAAAAAAGTAATCGGAAATCACTGTAGAGTGAAACTCAGTAACCAGCAGAAGAAACATTATAAGAAAGAACAAACAGAAAAGTTGTATCCTTATCGGAATATCAATGTGCAAATTCTGGTATATAAAAATGTGGGGGTTTGTTCAGAGTCCTACATCTATCAAGAGGCATCCCTGAATTTACACAGAGATGATTTGGCCTTTTCCATCAACTTTATTCCCCTGTCATGGGAGTCTTTTTAAAAAAGCACACAAGAAAATGCTTCTGAACTCTGATACAAATTATTGCAATAAACTATTCATTATGATAATGCAACCTCTCAGATTGCTACATAAATTTAGAAAAATGAAAAGGAGTCATTTTGAGGGTGCATGGCTGACAGTGCATTATGTTTCAATGAATGCTTTTTCTTCAGCGTGATTAAAGTAATGTTTCACAATCTGTGACACTTATCTGCCAGAAAACCCACATATCCTAATCATGACACATAACAATTACCTGTGTTATGCTGAAAAACAATAACCATTGGCCTTAAAGAGAACTGATCCTGACCTGGAGGCTTGCAGGATTTCATTGCCAGCTTCCTTATGAAATATCATTTAAAAGCCACAACTTAAATCATGAACCAACATGTGAACAATCAACAGAACCTTAAGACTTGGGTTTCTAACTGAAGTATTTTTAATGAACTCTGAAAGCTTCTTATGTCAGCTCTCATGTCACTCTGCTTCTTATGTCAGCTCCTGCTATTAAAACCAATCCCTCTGACAATCTATGGAAGCAAACATTGGACTTTGAAAAAGCAAAATAGCATAGCTAGGAAAACACACAAATGGGTCATTGAATAAATTGATCCAGAGTCCTCACTAAAGGCACAAATGGACAAGCTCAAGCTACCTTACAGTACACACTACATACTAACCAGAATAACAGAATAACTGCAGCATAAGTGAATAGAAGAGTTGAAAAGAACTTTGAAGATCTTCTATCTAGGTACAACCTACTAGACCTATTCTATTTCAAAGACCTAGCTTTCTAAAAAAGATTTTAAAATTGAGAAAATTGGAAGGAAAGTTGAAGAAGAAAGTGACTGGCAGCCAGGTGGACAATATCAGATATAGTGGAAATGAATGCACTGTTGGAAGGCAAGTCCAAGTTGATGGCATATCTATCTATCTATCTATCTATCTATCTATCTATCTATCTATCTATCTATCTATCTATCTATCTATCTATCTATCTATCTATCTATCTATCTATCATCTATCTATCTATCTATCTATCACCTCTATCATCCCTCCCTCCCTATGTCTGTCTGTCTGTGTCTATCTATCTATATCTATATATCTATAATCTCTTCCTCTCCTCTATCCTTCTTTTTCCCTCTGTTTCTTTGTCTGTCTGTTTAATATCTATCTATCTGTCTATCTATCTCTATCATTATGTATCTTCTATCTATCATCTACCTACCTACCTACCTATCTTTCCATCCATCCATCCATCCATCCATCCATCATCTTCAACTATCTATCATCTTCATCCATATTTGGATAACTATCTCAAATGAATGTTATCCTAACCTTTTCAAGCATTGTGTGTAAGATTTATTCTAACACATATCTGGAAAGTTGCTATAGTCCATATATGTAGAGTAAATATCTACAAGGAAAGAGGTATTTCTATAGTTGGATATTTGTGTTGCATGTTCAGATGCTAGAGATTTAGCTCTGGTGTGGCTTCAGAAGCCAGAAGTACTCGGTGAGGCTACATTTCCCATTTGTGTTTTAGAATTTCAAACAATATCCGAAGAAGGAAGAACAGCATTAAAGAACAGGATTAATATTCTGTCACAGAGACCTCCTTTACCATAGAAACAGAATATAAATATGTAGACTTCCAGTTTGGTTTGATTTTATTTTTAAATCCTTTTTTTTTTAATAATGGAGTCATAGGATTTTCTTTCTAGTGATTGTAGAGTTTAAATGGCATTTTTGGCTATTTAAAATTGAAGACAGATGCAACCTATCATTCGTTGATAAGATGTTTTCATAATTAATAAGCAGAGCCCATAAGCAGAGAAGTGGGAATCAGACAACAGTACTAATGGATCATTAATAGATAAATATTTGAACTTAGTGGTGTTTTCCAGATAAGATAAACATTGAATTAGAGGGCATCTGGTCAGAAGCAAGTGTGTTTTTATAGATATTTCCTTCTTTCCATATAAGAATGCATATAAAAGCCAAAATAAGCCTGTTGACTAAGAGGCTATTTTGTTCTTAAAATAGCCAAAAACATGCCAGCAGAAAGCACTGAAGACAATAGCTGCCTCCAATTCATGATCTCCTGACTTCTGTAGCCTGGAAGTAATATACAGCCATTACGATTTGTAGCCATTGGTTGCCTAAGTGTACGTTTCTTCCAGCTAAAGAAGATGTATGTATTTATATTTAAAAAAATTTAAAAATCAAAATCACCATCAAATACGGTAATAATAAAAAATGCACCCGTCAAAGTAAATATAGGCTTCCAAAGAATTCTACAAAGAAAAGTAATATGTAAAAATGTTAATTGACATATATATCATGAGATTTGCACAAACAAAGATATAGAGACCAATTAACAGTATAACTGTCCAATTGCTCCCTTTTAAAAAAAATATTCTTATGTAATAGATTATTCAGCTTTATAGCTTAATTGCTGTAGGAATATTTTCAAAGATATGTTTGACATCCAGAACCTGGGTGAATATCAGAAGCGTGCCCCCCCCCCCCCCAAAATGAGCAAGTTAATACAGAATTTAAAAAAAAAAAAAGAATAGAGAAGGAAACAATTATAAGGTGGTATGACTGGCAAATAAAATGGATGTAACCCTCTGAAACCAGAACTCTTCCTGTCCCAAAGGTGCTTTTTTCAAGAGGCAACTGGACTTTCTGGTTTTTCTTTGAAGATCTTTCACTTCTCATCCAAGAAGCTTCTTCAGCTCTGAATGAGAAGTGAAACATCTTCAAAGAAAAAAACCAGAAAGTCCAGTTGCCTCTTGAAAAAAGCACCTTTGGGACAATCATGATCTGGATGACTGAGAACCTCCATGGACAGAACTCTTCCTGTTAAATCAGAGGTGTTGGCAACTTCCTAACTGGGGAACTATAGGAGTTGAAGTCTACAACAGGGGTCTCCAATGCCCAGTCCACAGCCCAATATCAGGCCACAGCCTGTTGGGGACTGGGCTATGGAAGTGATGGGTGAGGTGTGCATGTGTGCAAACTGTATTTGTGAAAGCAGAGGGCACATGCATGTGAAATCAACCCCTCTTCCTCCCTTCACTGCCGCCACCGCACTGCTCCCTCTGCCAGTCCACTGATCCAGAAAAGTTGGGGACCACTGGTCTACAAGTCTTAAAGTTGCCAAGATTGGACACTTCTGTATTAGATGCATAAAGTGAACACCGTTCCCACAAATATTTAATGGTGTTCGATTGAAAGGCAAGATGTGATGATTGCTCCACAGTTTCCAAAGTGCACTCATCTGTATTGAAATACAAACGTGGCCAACTCCCAATGCTCAGAGACTTATCAAATCAAATCCCATTTGCTTCCTGGGGCTCACTTCTCAGTACCTGGATGCCAGTTGTGGATGCTTTTCCAGCTATTAATTTTCCTAGGGTGAATATCAGATGCCCTGGCAATTATGTTTTCCAGGATGTTTTGCACCTTGCTGTTCTACCATCAAATGCTGAGCAAATTCCGTTCTGATTTTGTTCCTTGTGCCAATCCCAGTTTTTAGCTATTCCGATATGAAGCTTGTTCACCTCTAATTATTATACTTTAAAGTTACGATATAACTATCATTTAAAATATCTTGTTCAAAACTGATTTAATATGATAATGTATTGAAACCACATAGCGACTTGCCAAAAGATAAAGTTGTCAGAATGATAAAACATCTTGGAAAGATAACATACACCAGCAAGCATTATCTAAAGTGCTTTATAACATGCACTTGCTTTATAAAAAGAAAAGAAAAAAGACACAGTACTTTATTCCTGCAATACCATTACTCTAATAGTTAGTATACATTCTTATCTAACAAAAAGATATGCTGTAAAAGGTTTCCAATGGTAAGCAAAATATACACAACAATATTTCATCTGTGCAATATGTACTTTACTTCTTTCATTCAGGAATTCAACAAGCATTTCTCTTCTTCTTAAGGGTCCAAGGGCAGCCTCTTGAGGAGGGGGCACACCACCACATTCTTCAAGGCTGAAAGCACCATCCCTGTCTCAAGGAGACCAACACCACAACATGGACCCAACTACAGGTCACTTCCCTGGTTCGTTTAATATCTCAAGGGGGTCTTGATCCAGTTTATAGGAAGTCAAAATAACACTACAGTGAACCCAGTATCCTTCATCCAGAATCACCATCTCAGACCCATCTTAGATCATACCATAAAGCTTAGTCCCAGGCACCTGAGCCTGACCTGCCCAGCCAGGTTGCAACTGAAGAAAGATTTGAGTAACTTTATCTGCAAGATAGCCTGAGTATTTTTCTTTTGAGTGTTCTATTATTCATTTAGTATTTTTTAAACTTCCTCTGAACCATAGGGATTAGAAGAGACCAAATGTCAGTTAAGTGCATGTTCAGAATTCTTTTACGCTGCTTTTCAATAGAAAGAGTACAAGCTGGAGATCATGGACAGATCAGAAAGCCATCTTTCTTTCAGCATGTGGTGGAATCTAGCTTGAATTCCCAAGAGTCAAGGAGGGCTTTCCAGAAGAGTAAGGTGCAGCTGTGTTCAGAGAAATTGTGTGAAAGAAAGAGGGTGAAGACAGTCCCTCCCTAATAGTTCTCATGTAGCTAGTAGTCTGTTTCAGTTTGGCAAGATTCTGTCTATAGGAATAGAACAATAAAGAAATCTGCTTAGAAGAATCACCACTTGCCTTTCTTGGTTTCTGGAACCTGACATATAATTAGGAATACTTCTAATTATCTTTGTGGGAATTAAGAGGAAAGAAAGAGAGAGAAATATAAAATTCTGCATTTCTTTTCTTCCAGAAATCCCTATTAGTAATATAGTACCAATATCGTGTTTATTAATATAATCAACTAAGGAATAAGGTAACAAAAGTAATCTAATAGAGAATAATTCTGATGTACATTAAAATATTCCTGTTGTGATGGGTTTTAAAGTCATATATTCCAAATTTAACTCCACTATATAAGCTTCCAAAACTTACTACGTACAAGAATTAGATTCAGGTGGGTTAGTATTCCAATCAAATAAAGATAAAACTTGATTAAAACCCCCAGCCATAATTATCTGGTCTCTAATCAAAGTAAAAGTCAAATTCAAAACATCCATGTAATATTTCTGGAAAATCCTTAGCATCACTGTAACTGGTAAATATAATATGTTTGCTAAAACTGTCACCAATTTTTTTTTTAAAAAAATATTCTTTTGGATCACATATTTTTGTTCCACCATCATTTTGTGCATTAATCATAATTATCATAATTATTACACCTCTTGCATATATTGAATATCTACTTGTTACTGTCATCTCTGGATAACAGATTCTTCTCCAGAAGAAGGTTATGAGTTTCTTTCAATAAAATAACTTCAAAATTTAAGTTCCTTGATGTAGTAAATATCTCTCTTTCTAGCAGGGATATCTAAAGCCTTTCACAATTAACTCATATTTAAGGGCCGTGGTGTTGCAGTGGTTAGAATGCAGTATTGCAGGCTAACTCACTGCTCACTCTAGGAGTTCAATTCTCACCAGCTCAAGGTTAGCCCCCCTCCTTTCAAGCTTGATAAAATGAAGACCCAGATTGTTGAGGGCAATATACTGACTCTGTAAGCTGCTTAGAGAGGGCTTTAAAGCACTGTGAAGTGGCATACAAGTCTAAGTGCTATTGCTATTACTATGATGATTGCAGTGTCCTGGAGTCATGTGATCAGTTTTTGTGACTTTCTGACAAACAAAGTCAATGGGGAAGCCAGTGTGATGACCTGCGGCATGGCACAAAGGCAACACAGTTAAATAATCAAGAAGAGTCTCTTTAATTATCTCCAACTTTGCCCCCAATGTCCAGGTTATCTTCAGCTGGGGGAAAACTCTCTCAGGAACAGCCTTTAAGTGAAGAAAATTCAGTCCGAAAACAAAATACATACAAACTGTAGCTAAACATTCAAACAAACCATTCTGAAGTAATTAACTTGACAAGGCAGGAGAAGGAATTGCAGCCTTGAAAGCAGAGCTAAACACACACAGTTGGGAAGATACCAGGAACTCAGATAAGCCTCCACGATACCAGATAATTCACGATTTGCTTCCAACAACTCTGTTGTGCATAGCTTCCCTTTTTAAACGTTGTGTTCCCAGCTGCAGCTAGTGAAGGGAATCAGGGCCCTTTCCTTCCCCGCAAGCTACACAACTCACATTGCTCCCTTCTTCGTTCCTCCCTGTGTGCCCTAGGATGAAGAGGGGGTGGCCCTGAGTCTTCCTCTGAATTCCCGCTGCCTTGCTCTACCTCTTCCCTGCTCTGCCCAGCAGGACTTTGCCCTTCCCCAGTTTCTTCTACAGCCAATGGAGCCACAATCCCACTCCCTGTCAGCTGCTCAGCCCGCCCCCCAATCAGATTCTGACAGGGGTATGACAGCCAGATTCACTGAACAATCATGTTACTAACTTAACAACTGCAGTGGCTCACTTAACAGCTGTGGCAAGAAATTTCACAAAGTGAGGCAAAATTAACTTAATAACTGTCTCACTTAGCAACATAAATGTTGGGCTCAACTGTGATCATAAGTTGAGAACTACCTATTCTTGTCAGCATCTCATGACAACTAAAGCAAGACCCATACCTCAATGAAAAGATTCCAGTCAATTTTCAACTCCAAGAACAACAACAATGACAACAAAAGGCCTCGTGATGTTTCAAGTCTAACTTCTTTCCAAGTGAATCTCTCTTCCCCTCTCATATTGTGGTGGTACGAAATCAGGGGAGGCATTCAGTCAAGTAGCAAGTCTGCATTTTTGTAATCAATGGAAAGAGCGAAATCATTTCAGTGGTAACACTTCTCCTAATTACAGACAATGAGTGCTTTAATTCAGCTAGCTTTTAAAAACACTAGCTTTGAAACATGTTTCCTTAATCTGAATATTCAGAATTGAAAAGCCGTTCCTATATGGCTGGGTCTTTCTTTCTTCTGAAACAGATTCAACATTCAAAAGATTTCTTTTTCTTTTTGCTTTTCTTATCTCTCCGAAGCCTGCTGGTTTATATACATCCATCAAACCAAGCCTCATTTTACAATTTATTTTTCCCTCTGACCACAAGTTCTGCCAACCCTTTTCTGCATAAAAAGAAATACTCAAATGTTAATTTGTAATAATTGATGGTCATATCATCCAGTAGGCAACTTATTAAATAATTCTAGCTAAGACCCTGCATGACATCAATAAAGGGCAGCAATTACAGGCATTTTAAAACTGACTTGGTGAAATGTGCAAAGATTTTCCAGATGAAATAATGTCATTTACAACAGCCCATTCATTCCCCCTCCCCAATTAACTGCATATTATGTGAACAAATTCCTTCATCTCCTTGGACCTCATTATTCAGTAGAAAGGACAGAATTAGAAATACAGACTATTTCCTTTTACTGATACACAGTATTACTATTTATTTATGACAACTAGTGTGGCATACATTTTTAATAGTGAATTTTAACTGCATGCAATATGCATTTTTTTAAAAAAGCCCTTACCTCTCTAACAGGCATTATTTGCAAATTGAAAAATGCTGATCATCAATGAATCTCAGGTACCAGTCCAATTTGGCAAGATCAAAAGGGGAGATGGGAAAGTTTGTGGTGAAACCATAATAACAGTGAAACTTATCATCATCAATGAAGAATCCAAGAGACAATGCAATGTGTACAAAATCTTCCTAATGGAAACTGGGAACTGATATTTTCTTTTTTTTGTTCTTTTACTTTCTTTCCCTCAAGCCATTCTATGAATTCAAATCCTTTGCAACTGACCATATATTTTACTCTCTAGAATTGGACCTAGAAGTCCCAATTCTTTTCAGCCTCATGGTAGGCATGCTGCTTCATTTCTAATTTTAGTTTTATAGGAAACCAGTGTGATAGGTTGGGCTAAGAAGGAATGACAAGGTTTTCCCAATCTTTGTCAAACATTTTAAATATTACTACATATCAATACTCAGCAATAGCACCCACATTGACTTGGATCAATCTCAAGCTAATTAAAGATTTTTAGTTCTCAAATGAGTGAACACCTGAAAATCCTAGGCTGTAGGCTAGAGTGGGAAGTCAAAAAAATGTCCTAGAAGAAGACACCGGTAAACAATAGTTGTCAAGGAAAATTACATAGCTGGCAAGAATCAAAGTAAACTTGAAGAAAGCTTTTGTTTCAAAAAGAAATAGCAGCAGCATTCAAGTATAGAAAAGGTAAAATGTTTTTTAAAACCCACAGAGATTTTCATGAATAAATTCCTGCAAAATTATTTTCAGTCTATCCATTAAAATGGTTGTGAACAACTTGTAGTAATTATTCATTAATGATATTGGCCTAAAGTTTCTTGTTAGAGTAAAATCTTGTATTTAGGTTTGGTTATTAGTACTATACTGGCCTCTTTCCAATTCTCTGGCATTTTTCCACTCTGTAAGATAGAATTCATCGTGTTTTGTAAAGGTTGTGAAAGTTCACCCTCAAAACATTTGTAATAAGAATCAGATAATCCATTTGGTCCAGACACCTTTCCTAGTTTAATCTTTTTAGAGCTTCAGAAACTTCTCTTATTGTTGTGGGTCTATTCATAATCTGTCTCTGACCCTCTGTAATCCTTAGTAAATTTTGTTTCTTAAGATATTCATCGACTTTCTATAGCAAGATGTCATTTGATGGAATGCTTTTTGTATGGCCACATTGTCTGTTAATACAGTATCTTCCACTTGTAATTTCAATATAATTTTCTTTTCTTTTTGTATTTTATGTTTGCTACTTCACTGGTTTATTTGCAAAATCTTTTTTTATTTATGTAATTCTTATTAATTTTGTTTTCTCTTACTGTTAACGTAGATAATTATAATCAGACATTTAGTTTGTTGAGAAATACCCATCTTCTTTGGAAATTACTTTAATTTTTATTTTCTCTTTATTTCATCCAAAATAGCTTATGAACTATTTTCATAAGCTGTTTTGATGAAAACTCTAGAGTATTCATTTAAAATTCATTATAAGTTGTATAAAATACTTTTAATAAAAGCTTTACTTGCATCTCAAATAATTCTTCAGTCAGTGCTTTTATCTACATTATTTAAAAAAACTTTATTTTTTTTCTTACACTTCTCCAACTATTACTTTTTTCTACAACATTTTGTTCAATTCCCATCTAAAATAATTAGATTTTATTTCATAAACCAAACTCAAAAGCTTATGGTTCAAAAAAAGGCTGGGATAATATCTTTACTCTACTAATAAAAATATTAGTAGCCAAGTTCCTTGAAAGCTAAATCATTCTTTGAAAGGATTTATATATTTCAGAAAAGTAGGTAAGCTCTCTTAAATTACCATTTTTCTGCTTCCATATATCAACCAGACCTAAATTATAGGGTCGGTATAATGCACCATCCCCTTCTGAAGGTTCTTAACATCCCAAAAGCCATTAATAAGCAGTTTCTTAAAGCGATTAAGAAAGGAAATATGCAAACTCAGTGTGCTTTTGAAGGCACCAATCCACAGTTATCATTTGGTTCCAAGACCTCTATAACTCTATAACCTCTATAACTCACTGGAGACCACTGGCTTACAATTTCTCATAGGGAGCCACTGTTTGGTGCACTTATGGGTGATCCCTAGTTCCTCTCCTTCTTCCAAATGAATTCCAAGGAGCCACTTTATTCATTGGCTCCTCTTTCTACTGCAGTGGTCAGATCAACTCTCACAGAACCATCTTCATTCGGCCATTGCTTCCCCAGAAATGCAGTTATGTGGGGTTCCTCCCACTCCCCCCAATTTACAACCATGTCATTTAACATCAGTTTCTGGACCAAATTACCATTTTAGACTATCTGTAGTGAAATACAGCAAAAAGGGTTACTCTGCATCACTTATATACTGAAATGTATCAATTCTATAACTCAGCTGGGAATTATATCTGGGGATACACATGTCCAGTTGTGCTAGACATATATTTCTTGCAAGATATTATTTATCTCTAATTTGGTCGGGCTTGTCCATTCTCTTTCAGTCTTTCCTAGATGGTGTTTTCTAAAATAAAAGGAAAATGTTGGATCATGCCACACATGTCAGAAAATTCAGATACTTTCAGAAAACATTTTCACTACTTCTTGTTGAGAAATAGTTTGTGACCTCAATCTGAATAGATGTCATATCATAATGTAATAGTGATAAATTTGCAGATAATGGCATTTCTTCTGTTACCCATCTGTACGGGAAGAATTTGCAAGTGCATCAGTTCTGGTATGCAAATAAATGCATAACTATTTTTATCTGAAAGTTGATAGCTGTGTTAGGTAACATTGCCTGGCTATTTCAAAAAGGCATATTATTTATAATAATTTTTCTTGTTTTGTTTTGTATGTATATGAACCTACAGCCATGATATATGATTAGTTTTGATTGTCAAAAGTCATTTTGATCCTGGCTAATGACAGCTGGGGTAATTTGACTATTTCTTTATTGAAAACAAGAATAATGCATTGGTACTGTAAGTGAAAAAAATGTTCTAAAAGTAAAAGATGAAGGTCATGCATAATGAAAAGCAAATCCCGGTGTTTTATCGCTTAACTGATGAAATGAGACTGATAATTCACCTAAGATTATTTATAAGCCAAACATCCACTTCCTTTCCTAGGACAAAGAAAGAAAAGATACTAAAAGCATATTGAGACATATACACAAGATTAGCATCAAAATTTTACAAGCCGACTTTGCTTGCAACTGCCTACTTTTCAACTTTCTTTGGGTTTTACTTGTTGCAAAATAACATGCCGTAAAAGACATAAGATCATTCTGGGTGTTTTGGAAACCTTAAATATATTGGGGCCATAGATGGCTGAGAATTTTTCCTGAAATATAAAAAATATAACTTTTTATACTTTTTATACAACTCAATTCTTTCTTCCTTTTTTAAAAAAATGCTTTTGAAATGTCTGAAATATAAGCCCTAAATAAATAGTTGTTACTATTCAAAGCAAAAGTTTGTATAATTTGTCATTCTCCCCAGGCTTCTCACTTTTCTCTTAATAGCAGCCATTAGTGAGAAAAATATGATTGTGAAAACCGTAGGAAGACGGGAGAATCATGCTAGAATTAGCCCACCCTGCCCAGCTGTCTGCACACCAAAATTTTTACAAAAACCCACAGTGTCATAGCCACTATCCACACCCTCACTTACACATAATTCATTTGGGAAGCATTTTCCTCTTCAGTTCCTATTTATGGGGATGAAAAACTGCTTGCAGTTTGGAAAGCCTCTCATCCCCTGCATGAAGGTTAAGAAGAACTTTCTCAACCCTGGAAGAAGAGAAGGAACCAGAGAAAAGAAAGAGTTAGTATGGCGACAGAACTAGCCAATGTCTCAACTTTGGTTGCATTTTAGTTGCATCATCATTTTTTAAAGAACGTTATGAGATGGTAACATTTACTTGAACTCTTCTTATATATTTTTGGTAGGTGCTGGAAATTGGTTAAAGGTGGTTGTTTATTATTGTTTGATTGCTCCATTTATACTTGATGTTTGTTTTCCCCCCCTTTATTTAATCTTTTAACTTTGGAAATAAATAAAAGATTTATTGACCAACAAAAAGGAGAGCGTTTCTTTGACACAATGGAAGTCTTGATAAAGGGATGTTGTGATGATCTGGCACCGAAACAACACAGCCATAAAGAAGGCTTAACTTTATTGTTCCAACTTACCCCCAAAAGTTCCCTGCAAGTCCGGGAGCCAATCTCTAATCACGCACCTCCTAACAGCAGGTCCTGACTGCTGTTGGGATGGTGGAGCAGCCACAGTTCAAGGAGTTTGGTTTCAGAGAGTCCTTGTCACAGGAAGAGTTCACTGGGACTGCAGCACCACCCAGAGTATAACTGTGTCACTACACCCTCGCATGTAGCCAGGCCAGCATGGCAAACAAGACAAAACACAGCAAAATATCCAGACATCAGTTACATGTGAGGCTGGAAAAAGCAATGCTTGTTCCCAACAAACCCCACTCCCAACAGCATCTCTTTAAATCTCATTGCCCCAGTGAGCCTTGTGAAGAGGGGTGGGGGTGGGGGCCTCCTCCGAAGTTGTTGGGTTGCCCTGCACTGATCCCGCCTCCTCTCCATTCTTTGTGCTCGGAAATCGGGGGAAGGTAATTGCTCATCGCCAGAGCTCTGTTGCTCCTCTGCTCCACTGCTTGGTCTGTCCTCCCGCCTCGCCTGGTCCTCCTGCACCTCCTCTCCCTCACTGGCAATCTTTCCCAGACCCAAGGGATCCGGGATTGCCTTGTCCTGCTCCTCCAGTCATTCCTTCGTTGGCCCTAGTTCGGTCTCGTCCTCCTCCTCAGACTCATGCTCTGACTGGGCCATGATAGATGTCAGCAACATGAAGCCTCCATCTCTCGAATCTGTAGCAAGGGTTTGGGTTAGCTAGTCTAGGTATGAAGAATGAAGCCCCAGTTGTGTTGCAACAGTCATCTTAGGATATTGACTGGTAACATTTGCAATATGGTGACTTGTGCAATGAAAGTCAAGAGAGATCAGATCATTTGTGGGGTTTTAGCAGTGGTGTATGTATTAAATAAGAACAATTGCTTGTATTTCAAATCTGTGCTTTACTGAGCACCCTAATCATACATTCCTATTTTTCTAAATTTTACACCTCTCTTAAAAAGAGGCTAAATTGGTCTGAATTCTATTGCAAACTTTTTTCCCCAAATAGAAAAATTTTATCCCCCAAAATTCTGCCAACGAAGTTTTTCTTCTCCTGATAGTACACTTATGGAAGATAGTTTGAGGGATCCTTTGAAGATCTTTTCTTCATTTTCCATACAATTGTAGATATTTCCAGAATTCTGGAAATTTCTTGTGTTATTCAAAAGTCTGTCGAAGAGACACTGAGCCTACTGCTCTGGATTAATTTTAATTTACTCTGGAGTTATACAGTCTGATCTAGGTTCCATTTCTTAAAAGCTCTTTTAGCATCCCTATTTCCTTTATGGAATCAGGAGGCCATAATGAAAATTTACCTGCAATGGGATATGAAATAGCCTATTTGGAATAATTATTGTAAATTGAAGAAAAATCATTATCCCATTATTTGTTCTATAATTTTGTAAATATTATGGAATGTTTACTTAAAAGCTCACATCTCACATTTACTCACAGTTTAGCATTTCCATCGGCTGGATTATACAAAGAATTTATTTCACAACAAACTGCTAAGAAATCTTCAAGAGAATCAAACAGGGGGCCCTAGAGAGAAATAATCTCAGATCCTTCCATCACTGACATGATAGCCTTTTGTTTAATAAAACTCGAGGCGAATTAAAAAAAAGTGCTATGTTATTTTCTCATCTTTAGACTATCTCCTCTTATGATTGACTATATGGAGATGATTATCAGCCGACTGAGAAATGCCATTGTTTTTAACCTCTGGCAAGTTCAGGCAGAACAACAGTGGCAATTGGTTATTGGTCATTTGATCTCCAATGATAAAATAAGACATTTGGGGAAATAGATTTTCTGAAACTATTGCAGAGTTCATAGCACTGCTTCCATTGGTGAAGACGTAAGTATATTCTTCAGGGGTATCTGAAGGCAAGCTACCGATCAAGATTGAAAATCCAAGCAGATTGACGTAATTGATGTATAAGTAATCCTCAAATTACAACCACGATTGAGGCCAAAATTTCTGTTGTCAAGTGAGACTTTTGTTAAGTGAGTTTTGCCCCATTTTGCGACCTTTCTTGTCATAGTTGTTAAGTGAGTCACTGCAGTTGATAAATTAGAAATCTGATTGTTAAATGAATCTGGCTTCCTCATTGACTTTGCTTGTCAAAAAGTTGCAAAAGGTGATCGCATGACCTTGGGAAACAGGAATGATCATAAGTATGAACCAGTTGCCAAGCATCTGAATTTTGATCACATGATTATGGGAATGCTACAAAGGTTCTAACTGTGAAAAATGATCGTAAGTCACTATTTTCAGTGTCATTGTAATTTTGAACGGTCGCTAAATGAACTGTTGTTCAGAAAAATAAGAGGGCTTGGGGAAAATGTTTTATGACATCCATTACATATAAATCTACTACACTTGATCTTAGCCAAAAGGCCGAGAAGCGATTCCATTACATATAAATCTAATTGTTTCCAGATGGATCTGATGCGGTTTGCAGTGAAAATTGATATTAATAAGCAAAAGCTCCCATTTCTTGATTTGCTTTTGAAAAGCCATGCCACCATAACTTGATCAATTTCATATTTGAAGTCCATCTGACATCATATGCCAATCCTACTTGGACCTACTTTTATAATTAGTTGAGTGCATAGCATGCCTTTTATATCCATTAATATTAATTTCTGCTTGGTTTTGTGAACTAATACAATATCCCATAAATTTAATTAAAACCTATGACCTCCCCATCATTCTTCTTGTTCTAACCACAAGAGCAATTTCAGAGTTTGACTTTTGCCAAGGCCTCAAATAGATAAACTTTGGTTTATTTTGAAATGTGAGTCTATGGTATCTGATAGTTTATCTTTATTATGTCTTCCTGAATTATGTGGCTCTACTCTTGGCAGAGTAGCCAGCTTTATATCCTATTATATGTCCTTAAGGGAGATGTATCTGAGTCTATAGATGCTAAATTAACAGGATGCTAGCTTAATGCTAGCTGATGTTTGATCATTTTTATCAATTAGTTCTCCTACCCTTCTTGATTTCAATATATTAAAGATGAAATTATCCTGTTCAGGTTATTGGGTTACAGTGGCTGGATCCTTATTTAGATAATACATGATTGCATTGGTTCGATCAGTTAACATAAGATTGAGGGGGAGGGTTATCCACCTGTTTTTCTACTTGTTAGTTGTAACCTTGTCTGCCCTTATTAACTTAATATGAAAAAAAAATGTATTAGCATAACCATCCAGCATAGGCACAATATAGTTATTTTAAGCCCCATCCTCTTTTCATTTTCCCAAATAAATTAAACCCTCTGAAATGTGTGTGGGACTTGGGCTGTGTGCTTGAAAACTAGAACAGAGAATTTGGTACACTTCATACATTTGTTTTATAAGTTTCCATCCTACATTTTCCCCCAGCCTACAATTGATATAATGAAGATGAAATAACTTAGATAATGTATTGCCAGTCAGAATTATTAATCAGTTAGTTTCATCATGAACAACCCAACCGTTACCTATTACAATAACAAATTCTGTAGGAATACTTTGAGGAATGGAATGAATGGAAGGAGGAGGTATGCCAACCTCTTCAGAGACTAGAAATCTTTATTCCATTCAATTTCTTTTGGAAAATGTAAACAGATAGTAGTTGCTGAGGTGCATTTACTGACTGGATAGTTTGTGTGTCTGTGTCTGTGTCTGTGTCTGTGTCTGTATGCAGGTGTGTGTTTGTGTGTGTTTGATTCCTGGTGACTGTTTGCATAAGTCCCTGCACTTTTCTTGACAATTCTTTTCAGAAAAGGTTTGCCATTATCTGCTTCTTAAAGCTGAGAGTCACTTGCCTAAGGTCACCCAAGTTGGCCTTGTGCCTAAGAAGGACTAGAACTCACAGTAGTGCCTTAACTACCACACCCAAATTAGCCTGGGAAATAGAGTCCACATTTTCCACATTCTTTTTCAAGGCATTTTCTTGTTGAATTGAAATATAAGAGGACCATTGGAAGGAGATGCTCTCAACTTTCAGGAACTGTAACTTGTTTTTCCTCAGAGATCTGCCATTCTCTGGTGTTTTGGCTCTTCAGCAGGTAGCATCAGACTTGAGTGGATGTGTGAATAAAGAGGAGTTTTGGAAAACCTTGGTATTAAAATGTTTTGATGGGAGAACTTAGCTTTCAACCTATACACCTCATCAACTTTATGTGAAGATAGTACCACCATTGCTCAGTGTGAATTATATTTATAGAGTAAGTAATCAACCCTTGCAATAGCTTTGAACAGGACAGCCAATGGGGACAAGGAATGAATAAGATGGAGAAAATAATACTTTGAACTGAGTGAGATAACTTTGGCTTTAGATAATTAAAGAATACATGTTTATTTTTAACAAGTTGTAAATGTCTAGCAGAATTATTTTCTTCTTTTAGAGGGTAAAAGTACTACAGCTGGCAAGAAGAAAGTCAGAATCCCACAGTGAGTCAGGTTTCTTTAAAAACTGTTCTCTTAAACTGGTGCAACTTGGATAGCAATAGCAAATAGCACTTATATACCGCTCCATGGTGCTTTACAGCACTCCTGAGTGCTCTACAAAATCAGCTTATTGCCCCCAACAGCCTGGATCCTCATTTTACTGACCTCAGAAGGATAGAAGTCTGAGTCAACCTTGAGCCCCTTCAGGATCGAACTCCAGTCTGTGGGCAGAGTTAGCCTGCAATACTGCAGTCTAACCACTGCACCACCATGGCTAACGATATGTTATGCTTCTTGTATCTCTATTCTTGAATCAAGCTCAGGGCCTCCAAGTCAAATCCTGACCTTCATAACTGCTCACTAGACTCCTTGTCTTTTTTGTTCTCAGGCTAATCCTTTCCACTATCACTTTTTTTAACTAGACTATTTACCCAAATTCTTCAGATTTATCCACCCCTTGGGTTGAGAAGTTCAGAGCTCTTGATGTTTTGAATCTTCTTTAATGTGATGGTGTTTCTTATTAATTCCTTTATGGGATTTCTTTCGCTTGGTAAACTATTCTGCTTGGTCAGAGATTCTGTAATTAATGAAGGAGTCAGTGGAGGAGGAGGAGTATTGACTTCAGCGGGTGTCCTTGCCCTACTTTTATGTGATTTATGTTCCAGTGAGCCCAGCATTTTTAACCATTTCAGCTATAGTTGTCAGTAAAGCTCTGCATTCCTCTAGAAAAGATAGCAATAGCTGATTTCTAGATTCCACACTGAAACAATGCTTGTCTGTAACTTTGCTAATACAGGTAGTCCTCAACTTACAACAGTTTATTTACCCAAATTTGAAGTTACAACATCACTGAAAAAAAGTGACTTATGACCATTTTACAACCATTGCAGCATTCCGATGGTCATATGATCAAAATGCAGATGTTTGACAATTGATTCATATTTATGATGGTTACAGTGTCCTGTAGTCATGTGATCTTCTTTTGTGACCTTCCATCCAGAAAAGGTAGAATTATCTTATTGGCCGATTTTATTAGTTTATTAAAATATATGGGCATAGATCCAAGACTACTGATCTGTCATTTGAAGTTGACTCTAATACATTCTTGCCCTCATCAGCAGGAATTTGAAGACTGCCATATGGTGAAATAAAAGTTTTTGATCTTTAGCTGGTTAATGTAGCTGTTATTGTCCTTCAAAAAACATTCTTTTATTATCTTTAAGAGTTGGCACTAAGCCTATAATCTTTTACCATCCTCTCTGGTAAGGACAATCATGTGAGGATAAAAAACCTGGGGAAAAGTACCCTCAAAATACTAAGGCAGAAAGCAGAAGCAGCAGCCTTAGCTTGTTGTTCTTTGCTCCTAATTACATTTTTCTGTGGTTGCACATCACTTTGGAGCTTTCTCTCTACATTGATTTTTTTTTTTTTTTACAATTTTCTAGGCACATTAAGCAGCCTTATACTGGAATTTCCTCTTGCCTCCTTGAGGTAAATGTGGTGGACAGTAAACAGACAAAGGCACGTCACTTTTGCTAAAAGACAGGCATAAAGGGTTGTGCCATTTAGCCACCTGTAAACTTGAGCTGGAAATCATTTTGAGGATCATAGAATAGGAAATACTTGGAATTGCTGGAAGCTGCTGCTGTTACTCTCAAACATAAATGTCCAATCTGTGTTTCCTCCTTCCCTCACTTCCTTTACTGACTGGGATTCTTATGGAATATATTCATAAAGAGTGAGTGTCCTTCAGATGGTGAGGTTGTTTGTTGGCCAAATAACATGGGGTCAACCAGAAAGGCTTTCTTGCCTGTGTGTAGAGCAGGAGTTGGAAGCCTTCTTTTAATAATAAGAGGGTAAGAAGGACCTTGCTGCCTTCCATCAAGATGGGAGAAAACAAATTTGTTGTATAGACATTAAATACCAGTTCAGACTCAGATAACCTTCTTTAGCACAAATGCCAGAATTAAATAAGAGAAGCAACCTACTGTAGAACTAAGGAGAAATTTCCTGACAGTTAGAACAATTAATCAATAGAACAACTTGCCTCAAGACAATTATTTATCTGAAATAATATAGGGTCTCCTGCCTGAGCAGGGGTTTGGACTAGAAGACCTCCAAGGTCCCTTACAACTCTGTTATTCTGTTATAAATTTCTCAGTTATAAAGGTACACTGTATGGTTATTTAAATTGTGCGTTGTGCATGTATGGGTGTGCATGCATACCTACTGTAGCTCTTCAATATCCATATGGATGTCCTGACATGAGTGCCACTGGTCCATCTATGTTGACTTGCGCTGAATTTCTTTGTACTGCTCTCTTAATGAATATTAAAAAAAAAAAAAACTAAGAAGAAAATCTTTTGAAAATTAACCTACCCATCCCGAGCTTGAATTCTGGGCAGGAGTTCCATGTTGTTTTCTTGGCAACAATACAGAAATAGTTTACTACTGCCTTCTTAAAGGATTTTCCTTCCTTCTCAGTTTAGCCTATAGTTTGCATAGTTTCTACTGATCTCAATCCAAGAACTAAGTATGACCAACTCAGTATCCTAGCTGGGTTACTAACTAGTTCTATGCACTATAAACTTTTTCCTGTGTAAATGTCATGAGTGTGCTCCCAATTTTAATTCAGAAAAGTATCACACTTACAGAATTATCACTACGGAGCAAAATATGCAAGTAATATTTTGCTACTTGAAGAGTCTTTCAGAGATTTTACATTTTTAACTTAATTTTTTTTCCTAATAATGGTCTCACCCACTAATCCAAAATATGAAGAGAATAATTACCCCTTACTAAAGAGATTAAAAATATATGAGATATTTAAGCCATTCTTTTCTGTGGTAATGCAATATTTAGATTTATTTCCCAAGTGACTCTTTTTGCAAAAACTCTATGACTCCTTGTTGCTTGTAGATTTTAAAAGAAGTTATAGATTATCTTCATTCATACTGGAAGAGGAGAGTGAGTCATTTCGTATTTATTTTTATTTTTCAGAATATTTAAAGTTTAATATGTTTCCAGCCTTAGTTTGGCTGTTTCAGTACAACGATTTTATAGCTGCTTACTGAACTCGTGGCAAATTCTGACAACTGATTCATAAATTCTGGATTTTAAAATGTTTCTGTCCAAAGTTAAGAAGAATTTTATTACACTGATAACTGCATTCAACAATACTTTATATATATTTTTTTAGCAATAGCGAATAATTTCTCTTTCCGGAAGCACATAGAGTCCTGAATATTCAGAACATGGAATTTTGTTTAAAGAGATGCAATTACATTCCAATGGCAGTTTAGCTCTATGTTGCATTTAATTGGATGTATCATATTATAACAATAGTGCAAATCAGTTCAGGATAATGGAGTAATGAAAGCTGTGTGTGAGTCCTTTTGTAGTGAATTGATTCAAGCCCCTTCTAATTTAAACTATAAATTGTATATATTTACAGATTTGCTTAAATTATACTTTAATGCCTTTTCTAAGACTTAGTATGGATAACAATACTTATAGGATAAATGTAAATCTGGACCATTTATTGCTCAATAGATAATTATCTCCTCTATTTTTTTGTCCTATCAGTTCTCACTTAGTATGGTATAAGAATGTGTGCTTTAGAAATTATTACAAAGAAAAAATACCTGGAGGAATCCTTCTGCTAAAATATATTCAAATCAATTCAATCCCAAGAGAAAACATCATAAAGGAATTCCCCAACTGAAACTTTGAAGTTTGATTTCCGTGGAGAAATTCAGAGAAATTGTCCACTCAGTTTTCTTGCCCAAACACTCTATGGGCATTTTCAAAAGGAAAGTTGAGTTCAGCTCTAATATAACTGGATACAAAGTTTAAGGAATAGGACATCCTACCCCTTGCATTTGTTTTGAGAGAAATGAGCTAAGAACTCCTCTAGGCACTAACATTGCCTTCATTTAAAAAAAAAAACTAATCAGTTTGATGCCCTGGGTAAAAGTTTATTGCTGTACACTGGATGCCGTTAAATCCACTTCTTTGGAAATACATTATTTTCATAGAACTTTACAGCCAAAAGTAATGCTAGGAAAAATTCCACTGAAGAAAATTGAAGATTTCCTGATATAAATATTTGGTAGGGGATCCAGTTTTTCACTTCCGCTGATAACAGAACCCCTATCTGTATCTGTTAAAAGGCAATTTCAGTTAGGAATACTCCAGTTTTTGAGTAGTGGTAGCAAACAACAAAAAGTAAAACTTCACCTTGATGTTTAAAACTATATTCTGTCTGATCTTTGCCTTTTGAGACGTGCTTCTGGATTTTGTAATAAAGAAGCAAGTATGTATTATGATAATGTCTAGCCTTAGGTAGCACTTTTTTTTAGAACAAGTAAGCATTGTCTACTTCTTTATCATTCATTGATTACTTCCTTTGAAGTTCTCCAGGTAAATTGGGACATCACAGTAGGGTTATTTTCATTAATGGAATTCTGTTAATGGAATTATACCCACCAGTAGACTGGATTATTCAAAAGGCTGGAGGTACCTTCAAAACAGATTTGTCAAAATAGAATGGAAGGAAAATTACAAGAAAGCTTACTACACAGGAGAAAGTCCTTCAGATAACATTGGATGCCACTCCCAATTCATCGTATACAATTTTCAGCACTTGAAATATTTTAATCAATGCTAGATCCCCAGATTTGCTCTTGAGAGGTGGTTTCCTAAGCATAACTGCAGCATTTGCAGGGATTTAAAAAAGGAAGGAAGAAAAGCAAGAAAGTGAATGGATGTCTGTTTAAATACTATTTGATATAGCTCAAATGGTTCATCATGATTTCTAATGTCTGAAATTTGTTCATTGCCTACATCTGTTGAATGTAAGCTTCAATAAATCAGATAATCAGATTGAAAACTATGAAAATAATTATTATTCCTTTTAAATATTTGCAACACACTAAAGGGAAGTGTGTAATGTGTGCATGTATACAGAATTGTGCTGTTATCATTACCATCATCTTGCATTTTTAAATTTTGATCCTAGTATTAACACCTACTTTCATAGATACATGATGAATTGTTTATTTGGGTTGGAAACGCATGCTCTCTTTGATAGCTCCACTTCCAAATAATAAAATAATACGAGAATTAAACAGAAATGGCTCGAGGGGCAAATTTCTATGTGTGATGATCAGATATGACAAATGACATTCAGAATCCATTAACTATTGGCTACAGAGTGTCATTTTATAACATACGTGGAGAACAATCCAATAATAATTAAAATAGCAAGCAAACAGAAAATTCAAAATAAACAAATGGCTATTCACATTATGTCATCTGAGGGGGGGGGGGAACTCCTTCAAGAGATGACATCATGATTATATACTGTAGACAGACAATTGGATAAGCATGAAATAGTTTCTAATTGTTAATAATCTACATTTTAGTATAACAATAAATCTATTTGGAAAGATAAAAGGGGGCAAGGCATGACACCCAGATTTTCAGCTGGACAGGTATTCCCCCAGAATGGTTTGTAGATGAGCTGACGGATGGGCACTCTGTTCCTGAGATCATATAAGCTTACTATCATCCAGTTATCATTCAACAAATGTCAAGATTCTATCTCTCTCTCTCTCTCTCTCTCTCTCACGCCGAAGGGTTGTTACATCTTACATTCCTAAATCATTCATTTGTGCTACTGAGATACAATCAGCCTCTCCTCTCCCTTTTATTCTCTCCCTCTTCCTCCTGCTTTTAACTCAAACATGTTCAAGTTAGAAAAGTGAAGAAAGCTATTGATTTGTCTTGATAAAGAACTCTGTTCCAAAAGTAAATAGCACTTACTCTTTCAACAGAGTCTCGGAGAGTACCTGGAGCCATGTTTCTTTGTTGAGATTCTTCACTGCTGAAAGTTTTGTTCAGATGCTTGTAATGCTCTCCTGTTAATGAAATAAACAAAAACTCATTTCCCACAGGCCTTAGAAAAATCCATGATATGGTATTCAAAGTACTTCTAGCGATGGCCTAAGAGAGACAGAGAAATAAACAAAACACTTCATACGGTAAGTATGAGTTCTGGATTATAGAAATAATCTTAATAATAAAAATAATTCATTTATTTTATACTTTACTTAATAGAAATAATTCTATTCAGGCAGTTAAGGATTTCTCAAGAACATCCAGTTCTTTGTTTTGAATATGATTGATTGTGAGGCTCTTATCTTTCTCAGTTGCTTTTTCCACTTCTCCTCAACAAGGGTCTTGAACTTGTTTTAAACTTACCAAAGTCCCTCATTATATGCAGTCTCATGTTGCTTCTTGTCCTAAATAACCAGTGTTTAAACAAAGAAATATTTTCTTAAGTTTTGCCATCATAGGGAACTGTATGTGATTTATTTAGCATATGACATGAAATATGTGGATTGCAATAATAAAGATATATGAAAAGAACGCATAGCAATATGATACACATAAGGTGAAGATGTGTGGTCAATTTTGTAAGATATAAGAAGTTAAATATTAAATAACATTTTAAAATAAGTTGGTTCATAAAATAAAATAAGTGTTCTGTGTTTTAATATCTAGGCCATTTATCCAGTTAAGTGCTGTATTTGTTAATTCCTTTTGTATAACCTCTCAGATGGCAGCTGCTCACCATATGATCCAGTGTCTGCCGGAAAGCACCAAAGTCATATTCAGGAGAAGATACTCTGGCCCATTTAAACAAGGAGTCTTGACAGGAATCTTAAAAAAATTGAGTCTTTATTTTTTATTTTAAAATAAAATCTTTGTCATGCAAAAGAAACATGGGGAATAAAGGGAATGAGCACGCCTGAAGTTCATTCTCATGATAGAAACCTTTACTTCCTGTTATGCAAACCCTGACATATAAAATAATTAGGAGAACTTTTATGGGGGGTGGGATGCGTGAGGTCGTGGGGGGGGGGGGGGGGGGGGGTGGTTTACAGAAGAAAGCGTAGGAAGTTGGGGTAAGAAGTTTTAATGGTTTTTGGATAGGGGGTGTGTAGGGAGTAGACTCTCCTGGGCCTATAAGAAATGGCTTCAAATTATGTATTTGAGGTATGCATTGTTTTTGAGTATACCACAACTCTCAGGCACAGATAGGCTACTTCAGAAATCTCTTTCTATGTCCTACAGCAACCCAAGACTGGTTGTAATTATTTGGGAGCCATGCAATTGCAATCCTACTCTGTATCTTTGGAGATTGGTAGCCGAGTTCCTTCATCCATAGAGGGGCATGCAGTGGCTAAAGACTGGCATGACACCTGTTTGGAGGCACCACTTCAAGAAAGGACTGTAAGGTGTCCACTCTATACATTCTAAGACCCAAGGACAATGTTTGAGGGTCATCAGCATTTCAAGCCATATTTTCTATTGGAGGCAAGATTTCATCAGATATATTATGCTGGAGATATTTGTGGATTAGGCTGGAATAAGAGGCAGGTGAAAACCCCAAAGCTAAAAGTGACAACAATTCTCACTCAGACTCATTCTTTCCCTCTTCAAAGTTTGTGATGCTTTCTTTTTTCACTCTTTTCTTAGAGTTCCTTTGCTTTTTCTTGCAAGCAGCAGTCTGTGTCAGATAGGATAATCTCTTACCTTAGCTTGGACCTGATCTTTTGTGCAGGACTCTTGAAATTAGTCTATGAGCTGTGTATGGACCAAGGACATAGGTCACCCAACTTTGCATAAATGGATGAACCAAAATTGCAGGTGACATCACACCATTTTTTAATGAAATGCTCTTCTCCTGAGTGTATATTTTAGAAGTGGGAGACAGTTCCTAGGAAATCTGGGACAAAAAGAAGGTGGTAGGGCAGAGAAGAAGGGAAGCACTGGATCCATCTGTGGGCTTACAGCAAGGGCAAATATCAGGCTTCAGTCTCTTCTCTTGTAATCCTACACAAGTATAGTTATAATGGCAACATGTTCACATATGTGAGATAGTTTTCAACTCCCTTAAGCAGCATACCATCAGACTCCACTGATCAACCATATCTGTGCTGACTTGAATCAAATGTTATGAGACAGCAGAATGTGAAAAATCTTTTCTGACTTCTATGTTGATGCAATTGCAAATGCATGTAGCTCATGTTGCAATGGATCTTTTTTTAAAAAAAAGGACTTCAGCAACACAATTTCATGCAAATTATTTACCAAAAAGCAGGACCTATTTTATTCTACAGGTAGGAATGCATAGTATTGAACTCTACTGAGAAATCCATTGTCCCATAATAATTTAGTATTAAACAGTATCAGAATGCTTTAAACTAAATGAATGGGGGTATATAATATGTATGCATAGTGGGTGTTTGTATACAGTACATTTCAAAACTGGTTTAAAATGTTTTTCTAGAGTAACTTGCATATCTTTTTATTAATCCATTAGCCAATATCTGTCAACCAATTTACACTGAACTATAATGATAAGTTATGATAAGTTATGATTTATATTCCATATATATCAATAAGAAATGTTTAAGTTCTTTATTTGTGCTACAGTTATATCATCAACCTGTCCATACCATCACCCATTTATATTGTACATACACATATGCATGCATACATTATCAATCAACAATATTGCCCCCCCAAAAGCACTTAAGCAAATTGAAATTTGTGCTTGAATATTGGAACTGCTTTGAAAAAGTCAACCGTGTTCATCTGGGAAATAGATATTTTTGTTAAGAAGTAATATGTAGTAAAAAAAAAAAAACATTCCAAGATTGTCATATATGTAAAAAAAAAAAAAAAAAAGCTTAACATTCACTTAATAAAACATGCTATCTTAATCTTACCAAACCAGATTTACCTGAACAGGAAGTATTCTATCTTGATTCAGAGCTGCCTGGTTTATTTGTTACCCTTTAGGTGAGTGGTATTAATTATGCTTGGAATCAATACAGTAACTAGACAGAATTCAGAGTACCATTTGTTTTGGAACTGCCAATAGACACCAAAAATGCTGGCATAGATCATCCAATTCTAAATGTGAAGGGTAGCGTACACATACTGCCTATTACAGAATACATTTGAGAAACAGGAGAGCTCAGTTATTACTAACAAAGTGAATCAATTTCGCCTATGTCCTTAATTGTTTTCTAGGCTAAGCATCACTTTTCTGCAGGAGTTCAAAATATGCTGCTGGATTCTCCTAACTGTAGAAAATATAAGGCAGCAAGGTTTTATGGATCTAAAGCAACCTGAATTCCTTTTTGGACTCAACTGACCGAACTCAGGAATGAATTCAGTTAAATTTATCAAAATTTTAGGGATATTTATGAGATTGAATTGTGAACTCAGATAGTTTCTTGTGTTTTTCTTTATTATTTGAAATTCTGTTTATGAATGATGCAGTTTACATGTTATTAAGTCCCAAGCACACATGCTGAAGAAACAAATGGGGATTTTAGTTCAGTCAAAGTTCATACCCTTTCATCTTAGATTTTACTCTAGACCAGGGGTCACCAACCTTTTGGACCTCAGCAACCACCAATTTTAAATCCTGCGGACCACTAATATGAATTTTGACTGATGGTGGCTTGCTGACATTGGTGGGAAAGTTGGTCCCATATTCCAGAGCTGCAGTAGTCACAGGACTGGACCTTTGGTCATCCCGGAGCAGCTGCTCCTCCACCAGGTGCACCGGCCTGCCATGGACTGGAGGAGCTGCTCCAGGATGACCAAAGGACCAGTCCTGTGACTACTGCAGCTCTGGAATATGGGACCAACTTTCCCACCAACATCAGCAAGCCACCCCAGGGTGGATTTCCCTCCCCTGCCATTGGTCTTACCTTTTAGTTCCAGCTTGCATGGCTCTACTCGAGGTAAGGTTTGCACTTGGCAGAAGGGTAGGGGCCAACGGGTGGGCGGGCCATGTCGGCAGCGCAGCCTTGTGTTCCTGTGCAGCCTGGATTAATTGCTTTGGGGGGAATGCTTTGGGGGGGAACATTTCTCTGCGGACCACCAAAATTTTCTTGCGGACCATCAGTGGTCCCCAGCCCACTGGTTGGCGACAACTACTCTAGACCATTTCTTTCCTCTAGTGATTCATTTGTCTTTATTCATAGAGTCATAGGGCTGAAAGGGTCCCCAGCCCACTGGTTGGCGACAACTACTCTAGACCATTTCTTTCCTCTAGTGATTCATTTGTCTTTATTCATAGAGTCATAGGGCTGAAAGGGACCTTGGAGGTCTTCTTGTCCAACCATCTGCCCAAAGCAGGAGTTCTCATATAATCTTGGACAAATGGTTATCCAATCTTTTATCGAAAACCTCTAGCACTGGAGCACCCACAATTCTGGAAAGCAAGCTGTTCCACTTCTTAACAGTTCTCACTGCCAGGAATTTCCTTTTTGTTTCCAGGTTGTATTTCCCTCTGAAAGTTTCCATCCATTGCTTCTTGTCTTACCCTCAGGGGCTTTGGAGAATAAATGGATGCCTTCTTCCCTGAGGCAGTCTTTCAAATATTGGAAGACGGCTATCATATCTCCCCACAGTCTTCTCTTTATTAAGCTAAACAGACCTAGTTCCCTTAGCCATTTTTCATAGGATTTAGCCTCCAGATCCCTTATTATCTTTGTTGCTTGTCTCTGTACTCCTTTAAGAGCCTCAGCATCTACTTTGCATTGCAGTGACCAGGACACAGTAACCACACCAGTGTACTATAGAGCAGTACTATCACTTTGTTTGATCTTGATACTATCTCTCTGTTGATGCAGCCTAGGACTGCATTGGTTTTCTTGGTAGCTGCAGCATACTGCTGACTCACATTTAAGTTACAGTAAGAAGTGTTATACCAGAAAGTTTGTTTGATAAGTTTGGAGGAATCAGAGCAATTGCAACTGGTGAGTTATTTATTAATAAATTTTATATAAGCCACCCATCTCACAAGAAGAAATTCTGGACACATACAACAATCCATTTGAACGATATACATACAAAACCATCAATATAATAATATAAAGATTGACATTAGAAGATTAATATTACAGAGACAAATATATAAACCTTTAGGCAAATATAGAATAGCAAACCACTTAGACTTATATACTGCTTCACTGTGCTTTATAGCCCTCTCTAAGCTGTTGCAGGCTCAGCATATTGCCCCCAACACTCTGGGTCCTTGTTTTTCCAACCTCAGAAGGATGGAAGGCTGAGTCAACCTTGAGCCGCTAAGAATCAAACTCCTGGAATGAGCAGTGAGTTATGTTAGGAATGATAGTCACCTAACAGTTGGTTTGGCAATACATAAACCAGGATAGTCATTTAATACTGTTGTTTCTTTAAGAGAATGTTGTAATTGTGATTGGCTGAGGTTCCTCCAACGGCCATAAGATGGAGCCAGAAACCTGGTTTGTCCTTTTTTGCTTCCTTTTTGCCATTTGCCTGATCGTCATTCTGCTTGAATTGCTGTGAGTCTTGCAACTGTTTGCAAACGCTGTTTACTGAACTTTGTTTATGATACTGGTAAAGAAAAGGACTTCATTTTTGGATTATCCCTGGATTGGTTGTTTTGAATACTAACTGTTTTAAACGTGTATAATTTGGACTGTTCGTTGGACTTTCTTTACAGGTTTACTGGAAGTAAAACTTACATTTTACTATTCAGTGTATCTGTATGCTGGTTGTGTGTTATTCATCACCACTCTCACTACGTCTCCCTGTGTGCACTCATTCTCCTAATGGGGAATACCTTAACAAGTTAGCCTGCAATATTGCATTCAAACTACTGCGTCACCATGGCTCTGATAATAATAGTCATCTCAGCAATGGAGCCATTTAAGAATGTCTTCAGTTCCCTGGGAGCCCAGGTCTGGGAAAACAATATTTTTGGTGTGGGTTTCTTGTTTGGCTTATTTACAAATATGTAAGTAGAGTATATCTAAAAAGCTAATAGTACAAAATGACATAAATTCAGTGAAATAAATAACAAACTTACGGAGCTAAAGAAAACTTGAAGTTAAATTTTATAAAAAGTGAAATCCTTCAAATATGCAGAGATTCAAACAGAATGAGAAACTATATGTCATGTCCCTGTTGGAATCTGATTCCGAGAGGGAGGCTGTGTAGCTGAAAGGGAGTGAGAGTGTGGCTCTGGTGGATGTGGAAGAAACTGGGGAAGGGCAAAGTCCATCTGGGCAAAGCAGGGGAGAGGTAGAGCAAGGCAGAGGGAATTCAGAGGAAGACCCAGGCCCACCTCCTCTTCATCCTAGGGCACACAGGGAGGAATGGAGAAGGGAGCAATGTGAGTTGCGTGGCTTATGGGGGAGGAAAGGGCTCTGATTCTCTTCATTAGCTGCAGCTGGAAACACAGTGTTTAAAAAGGGAGTTTGCGCACAGCAACTCGTGGTAAACAAATTGTGAGTTATCTTTTATGGTCGAGACTTATCTGGGTGCCTGGCATCTTCCCAACTGTGTGTGTTTTGTTGCCCTTTGAAGTCTGCAATTTCTTATCCTGCCCTGTCCAGTTAATTGCTGCAACATGGTTTGTGTGGATTTTTATTTACAGTTTATATGCACTTTGTTTTCGGACTGAATTTCCTTCATTTAAAGATTGTTCTTGCGATAGTTTTTTCTCCAGCTGAAGGTAACTGGACATTGGGGGCAAAGTTGGGGGTAATAAAGGGACTTTTCTTACTTATATGACTGTGTTGCCTTTGTGCCATGCCCTGGGTCATCACACTATATGACTGGGATAGCAGATCAAAAGCCTAACTTTTACCATAGCTGTCATCAAAAAGTGTCTAGCATTCCTAAATGTTAGGAGGGACAATATCAGTAAGTTTGTGTACCTGTCAACACCTCTTTGGTGGCTTTTCATCCATCACAAGGATTGAAAACTTATCAGCTTTTGTCTAAGGCTTTTTTCTTACAGTCTTCATGACAATTTTCTGCTTGTTCCCAAATCATATCATCTTTACAAAAATGCATCTATCCTTTCTATTTCTTCTGTAAAACCTTGGCTTATTTCTTGAGGCTACTGCAAACTTATCCTTGTATCTTCTGCTTTCTAATTTTAACTCCTTTACCTCAATCTAATGCACATAGTATTCACACATTTCATTACTCTTATCCCACATTAAATGCCTATATTTGTTTCCATTTTATAAACTGAAATCCTGTTACAAGCTTCTTATCAATAATTTCAAGACTTTCCTTGATCTTGGTGCTTTATTCTTCCTTCCCAACAGATCAATCCCACAGTTTTCACTCATCCTATTCCACCAACTCAAGCTTGCCCAGATAACATATTGATGTCCGTGAAATCGAGAAAACCCAGTAAGTTGAATTTTCTATGTATTTATATTTTTCAGATCCTTGAAAACCAGCTAAGGAAAAGGGATAGGGGCCTTTCATTTAGTAACATCTCTATCTTCTCGTTTTATTACAAGCCTTGAGAATCTGAAAAAACTACCACTAACTATGTCATTTTCACTCACAAGGGAGAAGATCAATGGGAAACAGTAATTAGAGGAACACAAAATATTTCTTGGTAGAAAAGTACTAACCTCAGGACACTCTTTCTAACATCTAACATCTGTTCTAACCCTTAAACAGACTATTTCAATGACACTGGATGTGGATGACTTTAAAATAGGTCATTTTTGTCCTTAAGTAGAAATCAGAATTGTAATCAGGATCAGATAACCCCCTTAAAAAGTTTGAACCACCACTAGAGCATCCTGAACTAGCTATTTTACAATTGGATATTGAAGATATTTCAATGACCAAAAGGTTTGGCATTCTTCTAGTATCGATCTCCTACACCTGTGATGGTGAACCTATGGCATGCGTGCCAGAGATGGAATGCAGAGCCTTCTCTCTGGGCATGCGAGCCATCGCTCCAGCTCAGCTCTGCCATGCATGCGTGCGCCTCCTGCTGGTCAACTGGTCTTCAGGTCTCTGCCGCGCATGTGCAGGGGTGGGGTGCACATGTGGGGATTGTGCACACATGCATGGGGGCAGAAGCATGCACACATGCGTGGGAGGGCAGGGCTCATGGGTGAGGGGTTGCAGGGGGGTGTCACATGCATGTTGCATTTGAGCACTTGGTGCCAAAAAGTTTATCCATTGAGCACTTGAGCACTTGGTGCTGAAAAGGTTACCCATCACTGACCTATACTAACCTCCTTTATTTGCTGAGTTTTCAATATAAGATTGGCGTTGGAAAAACTGATCTGATGTGCTTTGGAGAAGGTAGGCCATGCTTATTCTTGTCTATTATAGATCCAGTCTAGAAGGCTGATAGTGTACATAATTCTATGAAGAGCAGATTTGAATGGGCATTCAATGAAGATTCCTCAACACTTGAAATGGTAAAAGAGAAAGTAAAGAAGATTCAATGAAGAGGAGGATATTTTATATTTATGGCACTAAGAAGAGATATATGTCAGAGAGAAAAAGACATAAAGCAGACTATACTATATGGTACTATTTATCCAAACCCCAGTCCTTAATTTTTTTTTACATAGTGGTAGAGAATGCAGATAGTTTTGTATATTAAAATATGAGGTGTATGATTGATACCGATAGATGATAGATAGATAGATAGATAGATAGATAGATAGATAGATAGATAGATATAATCTGAGTCATAGTTCATAATTCAGAAACATATATTAATATATTTCATAAATATATGTCTATATTATTATCACCAGCTAAACCCATGCACCCACATGAATGTAACTAGAATAATAAACAGTAGGCTCTAATATTTCTTCCCCTTCCCTTATCACTTGTACATACTTCTTTCTCAAGATAAATATTGAGATCTATGGAAGCTTATCTGAGATTAAACTAATTGTTCATTGTTGAAGCGCCATAGGACTCTGCTGTTTTTGTTGCTTAATTATTATAGCTTCTTCTCTGGAATGTGCTAGGAAAAAGATCTATATTGGAAAAAAGTCCTTATTGGAATAGTGCAAACCGATTCTGCTCTTTTTTTAAGCCTTAGAGGAACTTTTAATCAGAGCTAAAGAAATCCTTTACTTATTTGTATCTATTTCTGTTATTTATTTAGAAGACCTAGAGGTGCAATGCTCCATTAGACACTGCTACTGTATTTTAGCAGAGACAATGCATCAAATGATTTCTCCAGCCCACCCACACCCCACAACAAACTGCCATAATATTTCACGCCAGGCCTGCATTTTCAATGTAAAGTCACAAATTCATTTTCGATGTCCCTTCTTTTAATCAGTGATGGCAAACAGGTCATTAAAAGATTGCTTGCTGGACTGAATATCTTGTCATTTAGCATAGCGCTTTGAAAAGAGAATATGAGGGTTCACAGAGATCATTAAAAGGACTACCACATATTTCACACATCAGTAAGAAACCAAGGGGAACAAGAAAACTCTTCAGTTTCATAAATACATAAGAGGCTTAGGAGGAATGGACGGTATGAGTCATAAATAATATGGAAGAAGGGTTTTTTTAAGCCTTTCCATATTATATAATATAATTATTTTAATCCCTCTATAAAAGGTTTAAGGTTTCACTGGACTAACAAAAATACACTGGAAATATAACCTGAAGCAACACCTTACAAAAAACCTTTTAACCACCCTTAATTACAAAACTGTGACTCAAATCCCCAGAAATGCACAGATACACGTATGTTAACAGGCATTACTACATTCACTTTAATAAAAAATAAAATTAAGCACAATTGCCACAATCCAAAGGAATAGGACAAGAGCAGCTGGGGTTGTACACCTTTTAAATAACAAACATGCTGTCAATCAGCTCCTGGTTTCTGAACCAGCTCCCCTCACTGACAAGCTACCTAATCACTGGCATTCTAGCATTTTTGAAAGGTCTCTTATCTTTGAAGTTTAAAATCCCATGAGGTCGAGAGCCACAGTTCCCCCAAAAGTCTACGGGAAAAGGTATGTTTGATATTTTGGACAGCAATTTGCTTTATTAAATAAAGGCCATCTTCACAAGAAGAGCTTTTCTCAAATAGTGTTCCTAGTACAGTACAGCACACTGCATAAAAACATAAAATAAAATGGCATTTTACTGTTCAGTGCATCCATTTTTCTAGGCTCCTGCATTATGCACAGAATTATTAGCTTTATTATTATGATTATGCACATAAACAAAAGATTGGCGAAACAAAAGAAGGTGTTAAAAGAAATGTTTAAAATGCATATATAGTGTGATGCATAAAGGCAAAATAGAGAGAAACAGTACAAACAGCAGAATAATTAGACTATTGTCCCAATGACTTATTAACTGCCTTCATTCAATAGCAGCAAACTGTGTGAAAAATTATATTACAGTATTATCTGCTTTGCCGGAGTGTGGAATCACATCTGGAAGTGGATGTCGAAAAGATGGCAAATATCATGCTTGGATTCTTGCAAAAAAAAAAGATTTGCTTTATATCTATTTTTAAGCAAACTGTTCAAGTAGGAGTTTTTGTTGTTGTTGTTGTTGTTCATTTGTTTTTTTAAATAATGTTTCATGCCACTACTGGTCTTCTCATCATCCCTATCAGATTTATTGTTTGAATGAAATTTTATTCCATTCTAGATATCTGAGAATTGAGACATTTTGTCCTGACTAAATCTTGGCTTGGAAAGCTCAGTGTGAAATCCATTGTGCTCCTGCTTCTTGGGAACAGATAAAAACCACTTTACTTCTAATTTTTCCTTCCCTCCACTCAAAATTTATCGATTTCATTCCATAGTTCCATTCTATAGTTCAGTTCAACAACAACTGAACTTTAGTTCTAACATTTCCCCAGTGCCATCTTCTCCTCCATATTTTGTGAGCTCCATTTTCTCAGGAAATCATTCCAGTTTATTTATGTAAATAAAATAAAAATGTTTTCACCTTTTGTTTCTAAATGCCCATGTTTTATGAGCTAACAACTGTTTCCCATGTGAGAGTGAGGTATTTTTCTTCCCAAATTCTATTATACCATTTTGCCAAACAACAAAGTGTACATCTGGGTGTACCATACTTCTGTTTTAAGACATTCATACACAACTAAAGGTAGAGGGCAGTGGTTAGGTTTCCTATGTATGGCAGATGGCTGAGCATAGTGTTAAAAAAAATGTGATTTTTCTTGAAGAAAGGAAGACAGAAATAAATATTTAGGTTTTAAATGTTTTTCCCAGAGGAAATTTTGAGTAGTTCAGAGAACCGGTAAACAACACCTCTGGTTGGCTCCACCCCCATCTATTCGCTGCCTCCCGAGTCCCAGCTGATTGATTGGGTCTTCTTTAGTTGCCCTGCAGAAGAGAACGGAGCTGGAAAGCAGGTTAGTGGGGTGGGGAGGGAATGGGGATTTTACAGTATTTTTCCCCTGCCATGCCCACCAAACCACGGCCACAGAACTGGTAGTAAAAAAAAATTGAATACCACCACTGGCAGGCACCAAAAATTTGTGCTTCAATAGAAAAGAAGAGGGGGGGGAGGAAGAATCTTTATCGCTCTGTCATCTCCCCAAAGTCTGAAAGAAGAACGTGACCTATCTCAAATCCTTTGTTCCTCAATTTTTATTTTATTTATTTTTTTTATTTGGTTTGTCAATTGCTAACAAGATAATAGGTATAAGTAAAAACATAGTTATGAATACATGGATACATATAAGAAAAATAAAAGAAACAATAGGACAGGGAAGGTAGGCATGTCGGTGCGCTTATGCACGCCCCCTACAGACCTCTTAGGAAAGGGGTGAGGTCAATAGTAGACAGTCTAAGGTTAAAGTTTTTCGGGGTTGGGGAAGAAACCACAGAGTCAGGTAGAGTATTCCAGACATTGACCACTCTGTTGCTGAAGTCATGTTTCCTGCAATCAAGTTTGGTGCGATTAACCTTGAGTTTGTATCTATTGTTTGCTCTTTTATTATGGTTGAAGCTGAAGTATTCATTGACTGGTAGGACATTGCAATGTATGATTCATATTAAAGATGGCGACGCCCAACTAGGAAGGTGAAGCTCTCGCTCCTGGACCACTATCTCCCTATAAAGCCATCACCTGCACCAGAAACCACTTTTAAAGCTGCTGTTACACCAGTAACTGTGAGTAAACCTGAGTCCAAAAACAAGCCCAAAAACGCTAGATTCTGAAGCCGTGGAGCCCAAATATTCCTGCTAACAGATCCGGAGCCCTCCTCTCCTTCCCCAGAGAAGTGAAGCCCTTTCCTTCACTCGGAGCCTGCCTCATGGAGTGCAAACAACCTACCTTCATTTAAATCCCTCACACAGCTGATAGAAGTTATCTTCCACGCCAGACAATGCATTTCCTTTAATATCCCCCCACGCAGTTTTCACCGCCACATCGGTCAGCTGGCAGAAAAAAAACAAGGAGGGAGGAAAAAGCCCTGAGGCTCTTAGTAGCCAAAAGTCACCCTGGACGGCAGAGGAATGCTTTTGTGACTGACTAGAAGAAAACCTCTCCATCCAAACTAAAAAGAGACTTAGCATGGCTAAATCAAAGCTGTGACAGAAATAAAAAAGAAAGGAAAGATCTTGTAACAGCGTGCTTAATCTTGGTAAAAAATCACTCCAATTTCTGCAGTGGAATTTTCCTTGGAAAGTGGGACTCTAAGGAGGAAAATAGCTGCGATTAACGATCTGGAGTTACTGTCAGATTTAGTTGAAAGTAAAGGACAGATTGGATTGGTTAACCCAAACTTCTGGGCTGTATTTTTACTACTACTCAACTTGAAGAGCTTTAAGAAACTATTGCAAAACAATCTTATTCAGAGACATATTGATTGTAGTTAAAGTGTTTAATTCAGCAAGTTTTACTCTATTTCAAAAACCCTTTGAACATCGTGTTACAGCCTTTTGTTTACAGAGTAATAGCAATCTGCTATTACAAAGAGCAATAAATTCCTCTCATTCAGTCAACTACAGCTGCTAGTAAAACAACCCTTTCCTTGCAGACTCTTAATACTACCTCATTACTTTAATCAAACACTGATTAATTCATTACCTCAAAACTTACAACTTTCCTACCTCATTACCTATATCAACGATTAGATAATCAATTTCTATAATATATTTTATTAATGGTTTAATTGATTTATTGTTTTAATTGATTAGTGTGAATAGAGTGTTTAGTGCAAATAGTGTGATTACTGACTAGTTTAAAAGATCAAGATTCATGTAAATTAATTGAATAGTAAAATCAAAGATTAGGTTAACAACTCTTAATGCCTTTTTGGCTATGTAGTTACAGTGGGCTCTGGCACTTAGGTCATTAGAGATGAGTACTCCAAGATCCTTGACAGAGTTTGGATCATCAATAAGGTCTTGACTTTTCAGCCTATATTTTATTTTCTGATTTTTTGCCAATATGTAAGACAGAGCATTTATTTGTTGAGATTTGAAGTTGCCATTTGACCATTCTGATACATAGTTGAGGTCTTTTTGAAGGGTAGCAGTATTGTCTGTGGTGTTGAATAGCTTTACAACATCAGCGAAGAGAATGCAGTTGCTCTTAATATGATCACAGAGGTCATTTATATAGAGTATGAAAAGAGTTGGTCCTAGAACACTGCCTTGGGGGACACCACTGTTGACAGGTACAGAATTTGATAGGACGCTCCCAATTTTGACCATTTGTTGTGTGTTTGACAGGAATGCTTCTATCCAGTTATGCAGGTGTCCAGAGATACCATAGGATTTTAGTTTTAGGAGTAGTTTGTCGTGTACCACTGAATCAAAGGCTTTACAGAAGTCTATGTAGATTGCATCTATTGCTTTGCCCTGATCGAGTTGTGTAGTCCATATGTTTTTGCAGTGTAAGAGCTGCAGATTGCAGGATAGTTTTTTTCTGAAACCAAATTGTTTATTAGAGAGGAGGTTGTTTGTCTCTAAATGGAGGATAATGGATTGGTTAATAATTGATTCCATGACTTTATAGGTGACACAGCATAAAGAGATTGGTCTTTAATTTTCAACAAGGCTGGGGTCTCCCTTTTTGAAGATGGGGATGACCGTGGCTAGTGACCATAGGTTTGGCAAGGAGCTGGTCCTGAAAGATTTTCTGAAGATTATGCTTAAAGGTTCAGCTATGGCAGTGGATAGCTTTTTTAAGAAGTAGGCACATATTCTGTCCGGTCCAATAGATGGAGATGGTTTTAGATTGCATAGTGCTTTTTCAACATTGTCTACTGTAAAATCAATATGTATTAGATCATTGTAGTTGTCTGTGGTTCAACTAGGAAATACTGGGCATGATCCATTGCTGTTTTCAAACACTGAGCCAAAGAATGTGTTAAAGAGGTTGGCTTTAATAGTGTTGTCATTGCAGTCTTTACTATCAGGTCCTTTCAGGGGTGGGATGGACCTTGAGTCTTTTAGTTTGTTGTTTACAAAATTGTAGAAAGTGTGGGTGGAATTGGTGCGAAGAAGGTTTTCCTCTTGTTTAATGTGATAATTGGTGCATTCAGTCTTTATCTGGTGGCATAAATTTTTGTATCGGCTTTTGAAGTTGGCAACGTGACCAGATTTGTTTTTCTGCCAAAGTGATCTCTTTTTGGATTGAAGCTTCCTTATTGTTATGGGTAATCTGTTTTTTCTGGTTTTTGAAGTTGTTATTGGTACATATAGTTTGATGACTCTTTTGACTTCAAGTAAAAATATGTTGTAATGGTCTTCAACAGTATTGCATCCAGTGAATAGAAATTGCCAATCAAGGGATGAGAGATCGTTGTCTATAAGATCATAGTTGCCTTTTTTGAAGTTATAATTGGGGATCACATCGTTGTGTTGATTTTTGTGTGGACGTATGTTGAGACAAAAGTAAATCATGCTGTGGTCACTGTCAGAAAAGGATTCTTTAATTTGTATTCCGTAAATTGAATTCAAACAGAAGATGAGATCGAGGCAATTATTAAGTCTAGTATTGTTGTTTACTAGTTGTTCCAGTCCCAGGTTTGTTACAGCATTGTAGCAGGTTGCATTTATGGGTTCAATTTTACATTTATTTAGGATCCAGTTAATGTGAGGTAGATTGAAGTCACCAAGAAAAAGTGTGTGGGCAGGATGTTGCCCGTGTTAGTAGTGAATTTAGCCTGTTTACATGTTTGATGTCCTAATCAAGGGCTCTGTAACATAGTAAGAATTGAAATGTGATATTTAAGGACAGTTCACAGATGATGGTCTCAGGAAGAGCAAGCTCTTGGGTAACTTGGATGTTTTTTTAGATGTAAGGACTTTTTTATAGAAGATAGCAACACCACCTCCTCTACGGATTTCACAATCTGATTCGTAAACATGATAGTCTATTACTGTGGTAATGGAGTCAGGGAGAGATGCATTGAGTCATGTTTCACAGACAAATATGATGTTGAATTTAGCCATATTTAGTAAGAGGAGAAATTCAGGTATTTTATTCACAAGGCTTCTTGCATTGAGTAGCTTGCATTTAAGGCCAGTTGTAGTTGGAATTGAGGTAGTTAGGGGTGTGCGTGCCTAGTTTTGAGTGATGGTGGGTTCGATGAGGTAGGGTTGGATGTGGAGTTGTGGGTTGTGTGACTTACTTTTGATACAATCAGTGCGGTAGTCAATGTAGAGATCCTTCTCTCCACTGTTTAGATGTCTTTTGAGTTCCTTGCGGAGTTCACGGGAGCGGATTCTTTGCAGTATGGATAAGTCTGGTCTTGAGCAAAGTTTTTTGTGGTTGGGATTGGTTTTTGCAATGGCGTTTATTGTATGCATTTGCTGGATTCATATTTGCAAACAACTCTACAAAATTTTGGGGCCACCGAGCCATCATTGTATTTGGACTCAGGGCCATCTCTGGTTACTTCAATGATATCTTCAGGAGAGATGTTTGTTGTATTTGAGTTGCTTATGATATTATGAACTTTGGTGATGTCATCTGATTTGTTGGTGCCTTCAAGACCAAATAAGATGGCATTTGGACGTTTTTGATCATGTTCAATGGTGTCTCTGATGAGTAAGGAGATATCATTTGTGGAATTATTTGATGGGATAGTAATTATTTATGGTTGTGGTTTGGTGGTTGTTTTTGGTTGTAGTTGTGATTGTAGTTGAGGTAGTAGTTGTTGTTCTGTCTCGCCTTTCCTCTTTCCCAAAAGATGAAAGAGTACAAACTCACACAAACCCAGGCAGGCAAGCTGGCTCGGACTTCACAGAGTTAATTCTTTGGAACTGATAATATTCTTGACATTCCAACATGTCCTGCATGCCAAGTCCGAACTGATAGTAAATAAAATTTTACTCACAGAAAATCACAAGGCAGTCCACAAAGAAAATCTGAAGTAAGGTTAAACTTTGTCCTGTGCAAAGTTTAAGGAGAAAACACACCCACTTTTATCCCCTATGGGGTGTGGCTCAATGACTCAGCTCACTCTCTGACCCTCCCATACCTCCTATGTTGCTGCTCACGTTTCTCCCTACAACGCTGCTTAGGATTGAGCCAACACTCTTCCTCTTTGCTCCCTGTCAGGGGCTGCTCCAATATGCCTTCCTCCTGATTAATCTCAGGCTGTTCCTCTCGGTTGTCTGATGCAACCTGAGGCATTATCAGGCAGGAAGGTCCTGGGGAGGAAGGCATTGCCAGAGAGGAAGGTCCTGGGGAAGGCATTCCCAGTTCCTCCTCCTCATCTTCCAGGTCCTCTTCCTCTGACAGCATAGGCTCGGGAATCGGGAATCGGGAATCGGGGCCACAACAAGTTGTGGTAGTGGTTGTTGGCTTAGGATTTGATTTTGAGCTGATAGGTAGTCACTTATCAGTACTGTATTTTTTTCTCAAGAGAAATTAGGCTTTCTTGTATAATTGTTTCAAAACGTGTTGCTAAGCATTTTTCTACTGAGTGCATGAGTGATTCTATGCTATCAACTTTGTCAGGCAGGGTACTTGGTTTGTTTGGCTTAGGAAAACATGATGGACATAGACAAGGGAAAGTATCTGATGCTTTTAGGAGATCAGCTAGGTCTTTGTTTAAGTTTAAGCAGACAAGGTGGGCTTGATTGTCACATAGGTAACATTTGATGTTATTTTTGATTTCGTTGATGGTTTTAAGACATCTGAAGCATGTACAGGAGTCTGGGAGGTCATTGGTAGAGATATTTTTTGTTGTTGTTTGGTAGTGGAGGATTTGGAGTTTCTGGAGTTTCTGGCTGGCATAGTCAATGACAATAGTACACTAAACAATTACAATAGCTAATTAATGTGATAGGTAGACAGTTACTTAATGAATGTTGGTAATTAATAAATGTTAATTGATAAGTTAGAGAACAAATCAAAAGTAAGGTTACTTATTACTAAAAATCAATCAATTTATTACTAAGAATCAATCAATCAATCAATGGACTAGATAATCAATGATACAGTATTAAATCTCTATCAGTTCAATGAATCAGTAAATTAGTGGTCATTTAACAATTAATTATTTTACTATTATATGATAAATCAATGATTATAGACTAAGGATCTATAAATATTTGGTCTTGAGGTACTGAAATACTAGAGGTAGTATAGTATTGGAGGTTTGTGGTGTAAAGTTCCTTTGTTTTTCCTTAAAGCCATGTTTTTTGGGTTTTGTTTTGTTTTTGTTTTAAAGAGGAAGCGTTGCTGTTTGATAGATTTGAATGGAGAAGATTTGAATGAGCTCATCAATCATCTACTTTGGAGTTTGGAAAGGATGAGATTTGGGTGGGGGTTTAGTGGAGGTTGTCTAATCAGCTGAGTGGGAATTTAAATTCAGGCTGACTAATCAGCTGGGTTGTTTAAATGGAGCTGGGTGATTTATATGGAGACTATCTATTCTCCGTGAGTCTCCTTTGTTCTCCCCAATTGGTGGCCATTTAGAATTATTTTTGGTGATTTGATTTAAATGGAGACTGTAGACATCATTCCAGTTCTTCCATCATTGGAATTCACAATCAATCTCAGTTTCAAAAGGCAGTTTTCCTGAATAAAAACCTTCTTCACACCTCTTCTTCTCATCTAGGCCCCCTTTTTTCTCTTTTTTTCCCTCCTTTAATCATTCTTTTCTCAAGCTGCCATTTAACTTCCAGAGTTAGAGGGTAAAAACATAAATTAAGCCGCTGCCGCTTAATCTCCACACTCATCCCTTCCGCTCTGGAGTCTTCGCTTTTTAAGTTGTTTCTGACTCGGGACCACAGTAAATCTTTGAGCCGTTTACCCGCTCCTTCCTCCCACTGAAAAATGCACTGCCGATCTATAAGGAGCTGGGGGAGACACTCACCCGCAGTTGGACAGCTTCTAAGCTTTCAGTTGGCAGTTGCCGCAAACCCACAGCTCGTTCATTCCCCGCGTTGGCTTCCCTCTCCTGAGATCAGGCAGATTCTTTAGACCAGTTAGCTTCTTTTCACTAGGCCACTTTTTCCTCTCCAGGCAGCTGAAAGGGAAGCTGCTCCCACTAAGGAGAAGGGTCTACAATTAACACCAGAAGGACAAGGGGGCGGGGAAGGAAAGGTCTTTGCTGCTTTGTGATGAACTCTGAACAAAAGAAAATTATCCAGTCTGTAATACTCTTTTGGGTTTTGAGACAAGTATTACAACTCAACCCAACAGATATTTCTGATCCTGGAAGTACAAATGCTGAGTGCATAACGTATTCCAAGGGGAAAGCCCTTTTAAGAGGACAGGAGGACCTGTCAGGATAGATGGTGCCCTCAGGCCTTACATTACCTACCATTCATCTATAGCAAAACTTTTCAATAGAAATTCCTTTCATGCTGATGATGATTCATGAAAGCCTCTGTCTGGAGATCTAACATGCACCTCCTAAATGTTCCCATTTCTGATAGGATTTAAAGGCAATTATAAATCTGGAGTATGTGTTAGGGTTTTTGTTTTTAAATATTAATGTCTCTTGATGGTTTGTGGGGTGAGGGATGGGGAAGAGCTGCAGCTGTTAAACTGGGAGGAGTGAATCCATCTGGTTCCTCTGGCAAGATGAAGGAAAAAGAGAATAAACCTGAGAATAATATAGAGTAGCTTCTCTTCTGGGTGATATTCTATTATTGATTAAGGAGATTGTTCTTTGAAGGCCTCAGATAAAAGCTATTGGCAAAAAAAAAAAATGTGATTTTGCTTTGTAGTATTTTGTCAGCTTGCTGGATATTACTGCAGGTGAAATTAATACCAAGTCATTTCGAATGATACTGAAAAATCGACTGAAGGAATCCTGAGGATGGAGGCAATTCCTTTGCGAAGAATACCCTTAACAACACTTTTTTGTGTTCTCTCTCCTTCATCAGCAGGAAATGTCTGAGATAAACCTATTTGGAGTGGGAGGGAAAAACTGATTTTTAACTGCTTCCCTTTTGTCAGTTTACCAATCAAGTGTTACCAGTAACAATAGGAATATCCACAGAAAAGGGTACAAAAACAACAACAAAATGGCGTCATATGGACATATGGATTTGATCATGCGGTTGTGATCCCCATGTTGACTTTTGATTTAACTTTTTCCCATTGAATGTCCCAAATAACAAGAAATATTTTAAGTAACAATAGTGTACTTTGTCGGGGGCAGGGACTTTCTTTGTTGACATCCACACCACAATTCCTTTCAGCCCCAAACTCTCAGCTGTAGTTTGAAGGTAATCTATGATTGTTTTTACTTTGATGAGATGGTGGCATTTTTTTTTGACATCAAATCTGTCCACGGTCTTGTAATTAATAACATTGCTGATGTAATTTTAGTTTTTAACATTTTATTTTATTTTTTATTGTAAACTCTTATTTTATTGTTTTTATTGTAAACTCCATAGAATCTCTCTATTGTGAGATGAGCAGCTATATAAATGTGCCACTTTTGAAAAAAATATTCATTACGTTCATATCCTACCTTTAGCCCAGAAGCTCAAAGTAGCGTACATAGTAGTCCCTCCGTCACTTTTCCCTCTCCTGCACAACAATCCTATGAAATAGGTTGAGCTGAGAAAGAGAAAACTCCATCCCAAATCATTCCCTGAGCTGCCATAACTGAGCACAGATCTGTATATTTGGTTTTAACCGAATACTGAAGTGATTTTAAAATGAAGAAAGCTTTACAATGCTGAGAACAAAGAATGCAGATTGCTATTCTATCCCAAGCCAGGTCCTGAAACTCTTCCCAATCTCTCAATCCACTTAAAAAGAAAAAAGAAAACAGTGAAGAGAAATTAACAAATATTGTCAATTTCAACTCTGTGATTGTACTTTTGCCTGTGTAATTGAGGCACTCCACCATCCTAGCAATTCCTTTACAATATCTGAAGTTTAGAAACTGGAAACATGGGTGAAGCAAGAGTTCCTTGGCAATAAAGAAATGGAACTTTAGCATAAAATGAAATAAATAAAAGTAAATAAAAGTAAAATAAATTAAAATAAACATAAAATAAAATCACAGTTTTTGAAACTATTTCAACTGGATTGTAGATGAGCCAGAAATATATCTATACAATAGAGGTTGTGTTCTAGGAAGGTTTAGAATGATTTTCAAAGTAGCTTCCTTAGGATTGGTGGCCTTAGATCCAGGCTGTAGTCATTCCCAATCTTTATTTAGCTTTTGATTTGGAAATTACACTTTGCCCAATGTTACCTTTGTTATTGTCAAGCACAACACAGCCATTTGTGATTGCCATCTGTGCAACTTTTCCACATAATCCATGAAGACACGATTTTGTGGCTACCTGAAAAATCCAGAAGGTCCTGAATATTGGTCCTTCTCCTTTTTGTCTTGATATTCTGCTTCCCTGCTTCAACATGAAAAGACTCATACTGATTTCAGTGCCCTTTGGAAACTAGTCGAAATATTAAGCTGGTATTATTATGCATAATGTTGTTGAGGATAGGCAAGGCAATGCTGGCAATGAGTGAAAGAACCTCCTGAGTCCTTCTATTAAGAGGTATTGTGTCTTTTCAAAAGATAATTCTTCCATATTTGGAAAATGAGCGGGATCACTGGAGCACAATAAACAGTCAGGAAATCTTCTACCAAGGGAAGCATTATCGCTGCAGAGACTTGTTCGTGGTGGGGAAAATTATGTAGTGTAAAAGAACAGTTTTTCCCAGCAAGTTTCTTGATTTAGTAACAAGGGCAAACTTTGTGTCCAACTGAAACTTTACCTTTTGTGAAAATAAAGGAAACAAGGCAGAGCTTATGTTGCCAGATATCATAGATTTAGAAAATGATTTCTCAGTATTGGCATAAAGGACAGATTAAATCATCTCCCAAATCTCAAGCTCTAGTTCAATAGTAATTTTTAATACTAATTTTATTAAAGATTACAATTGCAACAATAAAAAAACTAACAAATTAAAAAAAATTAAATGCAGAAAAGAAGAAAAAAGAGAAAGAGAAAGAGAAAAAAATAGAAAAACCTAAGACTATAATAAGGAAATATAAAAGAAATATATAAAGACATGTCTTCCCCCATCATTTATACCAAGTATAAACAATTTTAGTAACAAATGAGGTACCTATGTTTTAGTCATCCATATCACTTTTTAATATTCTTGAGCAACATTTCGTATTTTCTATTCTTCTATAGAATAGAAGGGCCATCACAATTAGGCAGAAGGGCTCTAATATACAAAAGTGAAATGAGAATAATTGAAAAATTATTATATGTAAGACATAACACATAACATATGGCATATACCATACAACATGCAACATATGCCCTGTAACATACAAAACAACATAAGATAACATGCATATTTTTTCAAGGTAAATAATGTATTTTATCCAGGAAAAATCAATTCATGTCAATGGAATAACAGGTGAAAATAGATAGATAGATAGATAGATAGATAGATAGATAGATAGATAGATAGATAGATAGATGGATGGATGGATGGATGGATGGATGGATGGATGGATGGATGGATAGATAGATAGATAGATAGATAGATAGATAGATAGATAGATAGATAGTAGATAGATAGATAGATAGATGCACAGGACAAATAGCACTATAAACTAATTATCATATCGATGCTTGAGCCATTGCAGACAATAGGATTGTAAAAAGTTGCCCTCTATTTACTGGAAATACAGATCTAAATTCTCTTAAATGTTTCAGGAACTTGGAGCAACTCTCTTGGTGAACCTGCAAAACACACCTTGACTTTGAACTGTCTCCAACAAAAGTACCTTAATTCATATCTGCCCTTCAGTTTAGAAAGATCAAAAAGTCTGTCCAACACCTACTTTAGTGAAAAATTGGAAGGAAGCTTCAATGATTCTAAAAAGTGCACTTTTTAGTATCTCTTTTGAAATCCTGCATAACTTGGAAACAATATATTAGTGACCTCTAAAACAGAATGTAATTCTCTTAACAGAGAAACATTTCAGAATGCTGGTTTCCCCTATTCTAACGCAAGCTGTTGTTTGTCTTAATATCTGGGATTTTTTGCCTCTGGCTTTTTCTAGCAGAGAAACTGAGATAACCAATGTTGTGCAGAATTGGTTTTCCTTGTTTCAATACTATTTCATTTCTCTGGCATCCTTCTTCTTCCCTCCATTAAAACTGGAGCCTAGCATTTATTTCCACTCAGAAAAAGAGAAAACACTCATCCCAAAGCTGAACAGGAGAGGAAGGAAGGAAGGAATAGAAGTCACAAAAGGGCTTCAGTAAGTGGGATGGAGATTCCCTCTCTAAGCCTTCTGGCCCTCTGCCATTTCCCAAGCATCAACATAATTTAGTCAAGCTTAACATCTGGTAGATTTATTCACTTCCATTGCATGCAGCTGGAGACCGTTTTCCCCCCAAAGGATATTTTCGGAAAAAGTGAGAACAGTAAATATTTCTTTTTTCTTCTATCCTGCCATTTTGGGTGCAGCAGGATTTTTGAAAGGAGCATATAATTCTTTGGCTCTGCTATAAAAATTCTGCTGGGAGGGGGAAGCTAGAGATAACTATTCCTTGTTTGTTTGTTTGTTTTTAACGTATGCTTTTTTGAGAATTGACAATGGAGTATAATTATATGAAGGAAAAAGAAAAGGAAAAGGAAAGAAAACTTATGAAAAGTTAAGATTGAACCAATTCCTCTATTGTCTGTAGATTCAAGCATAAATCAATTTTATTTTATTTACAACTATTACAAGAATACTAAACCAATTATTTAAGACATGTATCATCACCATAAAATATTTATCTTTCTACATAATTAGAAATTGTTTGTTGTTGTTTTGTAGTGTATAATGTATTTTGGGGAGGCTGTACCCTGGCATGAAAATTCAGAGAAACATACAGCCTGAAGGAAAGGTGTTTTTTGTTTTTTTGCTTTGCCTTGGTGTGAGAAGTACGAAATTGGTCAATTCACTGTTGTGGGAAGCCCCTCCTCTCCTAGAGGAATGAAATATTTTGAGGGATATTTTTAAAAAGGCAGAATATTATATTTCCCTAAATGAGAAATGGAGAAACATGTTTTTTAGAGTCCCAGTATCCCTGCCTCAAGCAGAAACTGAGGAGGCAGCTTTTAGAAATGCAGATTTGGTAAGCCATTCAAGACAGGATATTTTGAAATGCATAATGGTAAGATTAGAAGCAGTCTCCCACTCAAGATCCAAAACAGGATGAAAGCCATTAAGCCACAATAGGAATTGCCCAACACCCTTTCAAAACACTAGCCCCCTCCATTGCACCATCTCAGACCAGTCCAAACTTCAAACCTGGGAGCTCAGATAAACTATAAGCCAGAGGCTGACCAGATTAGTTCAGACAAGCACCTAGGATTTGCATTTTCTCTTTTGCCTATAGAGCCAGCTATGACCCCTATATAACCCCTACACGACCCAGGGGTGGGATTCAAATTTTTTAACAACCGGTTCTGTGGGCATGGCTTAGGTGGTGGAAGTGGCTTGGTGGACATGGCTTGGTAGTCATGTTAGTGACTGAATGTGGTCAGCTCAATATCACTCACATCGAGGCACGCATCTCCTTGCCTGGCCTCTCATGACTGTGGGGATGCTGCAACAGTCGTAAGTGTAAAAAATGGTCAAGCCACTTTTTTCAGTGCCATTGTAACTTTGAATGGTCACTCCACACAAGCAAAGTACCAGCAAAGGAGGGGGAAAAAACTCCAGAGACGTTCCTGAGACAGGAAGTCTAGTCCTGCCAAGAATGTAATAAGGCAGTTTCTGTAAGCAACACCAGAATGTTTCCTTCCTGCCTTCCTTACAGGATTAGACCAGTAATTTCAACTGGTTCTAGCGAATAGGTGCGAACTGGTAGAATCCCACCCCTGACACAACCCCATAGAAATCTGACAACAGCCAATAGAACAGTAAAGGACATGTTCTTGCAAAGGAACTGAAAACTCAAATATATAGGTATAAAAACCACCCACTCTCAACTCCATTTTGTCAGCTGCCCAGAACCACAAACCCATGTGGTTCTGCTTCACCATTAAACCATCTTTCTAATAATCCTCCATGTTTCCAATGTCTTTCTCCCAGTTTGGAACTGAACCAGATGAATTATTCTTCCAACACTGTCCTTCCTCCAGGCTGACATCTCAATGAGCCCTCCTCCCTTGCTCTGTCTCTTGCATATTTTTGCAGCTTGCTTATTTCTTTTGTTTCCCAAAGAGCATGGCTTGTTTACCCATTCATAAAATTCAGAAATAGCTTAAAAGTAATTGTAAAGCTAGATCGGGCACAGCAGGTTGAAGAATCTTCTACTGATACAGTCATTGCAATGTAATGGGACCAGTCAACCCCAACTAAATATTTTCCGTGTAATCTGCACACTAAAAAAAAAGGCGGGGGGCGGACAAAATGTATATTGATCAAATAGCAGCAGAAGAAATTCAGTCAGATTTACATGGCCATTTTTAGGACTTTTCTCCATTGCTGAATTGAAGAACAATTGAGTCATTGGGGAGTCAGACAAAAATAAAACTGGCTTAGCATATCTCATCCTCCTTGCTAATCCTTTCCTTTCTTTACTCCTGGCTCTCTTTCAAGTCACTGCTATCTTCTGACCTCTGCTTAAAGTAGCAGGTACCAATATATATATATATATATATATATATATATATATATATATATATATATATATATATATATATGTGTGTGTGTGTGTGTGTGTGTGTGTGTGTGTGTGTGTGTGTGTGTGTGTGTGTGTGTGTGTGTGTGTGTGTGTGTGTGTATATGTATATGTATATGTATATGTATATGTATATGTATATGTATATGTATATGTATGTATATTTATTTATTTATTTATTTATTTATTTATTTATTTATTTATTTATTTATTTATTTATTTGCCAATTGTTTACTAGATAATAAGTATAAGTGTATACATGGTTGTGAATACATGAAATGGGTACATATAAGAAAAAATAAAAGAATAAGAGAAACAATAGGACAGGGACGGTAGGCACGTTGGTGCGCTTATGCACGCCCCTACAGACCTCTTAGGAAAGGGGTGAGGTCAATAGTAGACAGTCTAAGGTTAAAGTTTTTGGGGTTTGGGGAAGAGACTACAGAGTCGGGTAGAGTATTCCAGACATTGACCACTCTATTGCTGAAGTCGTATTTCCTGCAATCAAGTTTGGTGCGGTTTACTTTGAGTTTGTATCTATTGTGTGCTCTTGTGTTGTTATGGTTGAAGCTGAAGTATTCATTGACAGGTAGGACATTGCAATGTATGATTTTGTATACCATGCTTAAGTCAGACCGAAGACAGCGTAATTCAAGGTTTTCTAGTTCTAGAATTTCAAGTCTGGTGGCATAAGGTATTCTACAACGAGTAGAAGAGTGGAGAACTCTTCTTGTGAAATATTTCTGGACTTTCTCAACTGTGCTAATATCAGATACGTAATGAGGGTTCCAGACTGATGAACTGTATTCGAGTATTGGTCTAGCAAATGTTTTGTATGCTCTGGTTAGTAGTGTGATATTACCAGAGAAAAGCTACGTAGGATTAGGTTAACAACTCTTAATGCCTTTTTGGCTATGTAGTTGCAGTGGGCTCTAGCACTTAGATCATTAGAGGTGAGTATTCCAAGGTCCTTTACAGAGCTTGGGTCATCAACAAGATCTTGACTATTCAGCTTGTATTTTATTTTCTGATTTTTTTGCCAATATGTAAGACAGAGCATTTATTTGTTGAGATTTGAAGTTGCCATTTGTTTGACCATTCAGATACATAGTCAAGATCTTTTTGTAGGGTAGCAGTATTGTCTGTGGTATTGAACAGCTTTACATCATCAGCGAAGAGAACGCAATTGCTCTTAATATGATCACAGAGGTCGTTTATGTAGAGTATGAAGAGAGTTGGTCCTAGAACACTGCCCTGGGGGACACCACTATTGACAGGTACTGGATTTGATAGGACGCTCCCGATTTTGACCATTTGTTGTCTGTTTGACAGGAATGCTTCTATCCAGTTATTCAGTTGTCCAGAGATACCATAGGATTTTATTTTTTGGAGTAGTTTGTCGTGTACCACTGAATCAAAGGCTTTACAGAAGTCTATGTAGATTGCGTCTATTGCTTTGCCCTGGTCGAGTTGTGTCGTCCATATGTTTTTGCAGTGTAAGAGTTGCAGATTACAGGATAGTTTTTCTGAAACCAAATTGTTTATTGGAGAGTAGGTTGTTTGTCTCTAAGTGGAGGATGATGGATTGGTTAATAATTGATTCCATGACTTTACAGGTGACGCAGCATAAGGAGATTGGCCTGTAATTTTCAACTAGGCTTGGGTCTCCCTTTTTGAAGATGGGGATGATTGTGGCTTGTGACCATAGGTTAGGCAAGGAGCTGGTCCTGAAAGATTTTTCAAAGATTATGCTTAGAGGTTTGGCTATGGCAGTGGATAGCTTTCTTAAGAAGTAGGCACATATTCCGTCCGGTCAATAGATAGGGATGGTTTTAGATTGCGTAGTGATTTTTCAACATTGTCTTCTGTGAAATCGATATGTATTAGATCATTGTTGTTATCTGTGGTATGGCTAGGAAATACTGGGCATGATCCATTGCTGTTTACAAATACTGAGCGAAGAATGTGTTAAAGATGTTGGCTTTAATGGTGTCGTCGTTGCAGTCTTTACCATCAGGTCCTATCAAGGGAGGGATGGACCTTGAGTCTTTTAGTTTGTTGTTTACAAAATTGTAAAAGCACGGGTGGAATTGGTGCTTAGAAGGTTTTCCTCTTGTTTAATGTGATAATTGGTGCATTCGGTCTTTATCTGGTGGCATAAATTTTTGTATCGGTTTTTGAAATTGGCAACGTGACCAGATTTGTTTTTCCGCCAGAGTGATCTCTTTTTGGATTGAAGTTTCCTTATTGATATGGGTAATCTGCTTTTTGTTTTGTTTTGGGAGTTGTTGTTGGAACATATAGTTTGATGACTCTTTTGACTTCAAGTAAAAATATGTTGTAATGGTCTTCAACAGTATTGCATCCAGTGAATAGAGATTGCCAGTCAAGGGATGAGAGATCGTTGTCTATAAGATCATAGTTGCCTTTTTGAAGTTACAATTGGGGATTACATCATTGTGGTGATTTTTGTGTGGACGTATGTTGAGACAAAAGTCAATCATATTGTGGTCACTACTGGAAAAGGGTTCTTTAGTTTGTATTCCAAATTAAATTCAAATTATTGCAGAAGATGAGATCGAGGCAGTTGTTTAGTCTAGTGTTGTTGGTTACTAGTTGTTCCAGTCCCAGATTTGTAATAGCATTGTAGAAGGTTGTGTGTATGATTTCAGTTGTACAATCATTTAGGGTCCAGTCAATAAGAGGTAGATTGAAATCACCAAGAAGGATAAAAGGGTATGGGCAGGATGCAGCCCATGTTAGTAATGTATTTAGCTTGTTTACATGTTCGATGTCATAATCAGGTGCTCTGTAACATAGTAAGAATCGAATTGTGATATTTAAGGATAGTTCACAGATGATGGTTTCAGGAAGGGCAAGCTCCTGGGTAACTTGGATATTTTTTAGATGTAAGGATTTTTTATAGAATATAGCAACACCACCTCCTCGATGATTTTCACGATCTGATCGGTAAACATGATAGTCTCTTACTCTTACTCTTACTTAAGAATATATATATTCTTAAGTTTTCGCGGGTACTTACACGTATGGTATTCAGCTTTGTTTGGGTATTTTCCCACGTCAGGGGGGATCTGTTTGTGCCCAAGTGTTTGCCTGGCTAGTGGTGTGGAGATTTTTTTGTTTGTGAGTGAGACAAACAGATCCCCCTGATACCTCCAGCTCAAACACACCCCAACCAGGCACCCAGATGAAACCTATCTTCCTAACAAATGATAGCCGTCCATTTACTCGGAGCCAAGCTGCACTAAAAGCCTCCAATACAGGAACACAATGTTGCCAGCCAATCAAGACACAAAAAAAGCCACAAAACAGACAGAAGATATTAGAAACACCAATCAAGCAGAACACAGCAAACTCCAAGACCAATAAACACAGAGCAAGACTCCCTACCAATCAGGAGGAAGAAAAAAACATTCTGGCACAGCAGTAGGCTAGCCCCAAATTTAAAACTGAAACAACTGTAAAAGTCTGACTCATAGACGAACACAATACAGATGATGGCAGATGAGATTCTGCCGAAACGTTGCTACAACTTTAAAAGCACAACTATAATGACATGGGAAAATACTCGAACAAAGCTGAATACCATACATGTAAGTACCCACAAAAACTTAAGAATATGAATATGTATGTATGTATGTATGTATGTATGTATGTATGCATGCATGTATGTATGTATGTATGTATGGCCTTCAGCTTTGTTCGGGTATTTTCCCACGTCATAGTAGTGGTGCTTTTAACTTAAAAGCACCACTACTATGACGTGGGAAAATACCGAACAAAGCTGAAGGCCATACATGTAAGTACCTGCGAAAACTTAAGAAAACAAATATCAAACCTCTACGGGAGGGATTAAACAGCCAGATCAAAACCTACGAGTGATGATGGCAGATGAGATTCTGCTGAAACGTTGCTACAACTTTAAAAGCACCACTACTATGACGTGGGAAAATACCGAACAAAGCTGAAGGCCATACATGTAAGTACCCGAAAACTTAAGAATATATATATATATATATATATATATATATATATATATATATATATATATATATGTTTTCTTAAGTTTCGGTACTTACATGTATGGTGTTGACTTGGTTCAGTATTTTCACGTCATGTGTTCTTTAAAGTTGTAGCAACTTCAGCAGAATCTCATCTGCCATCATCAGGCTTCTGTATTGTGTCCGTCTGTGGGTCAGACTTTTACAGTGGTTTCAGATTTAAATTTGGGGCAGCCTATTGCTGTGCCAGAATGGTTTTTTCTTCATCCTGATTGGTTGGGAGTCTTGGTCTATGTTTATTGGTATATAAATACATATATTTTATGTTTGTATTTTATATACCTGGGGGTTGCATGTGGGCGTTGTCAGAATAAAGGGAGAAATACTCTCTTAAGCTTACTACAGCTAAGGACAGCTTAAACCTCTCTTAATCATAAGTAGGGGTCAAGGTGAAGGAAACTTCAAAGGAGAGGGCAGAGTAAAGAAGCTGTTGAAGAAGGTTTGTGCTGGGATTAGGTGAAAATGAGAGAAGGCATTGTGCTTTTGTCTCAGTAATGACAAGTCTCCAGTCTGAATTTCTGCCCTAAAACAGCATCTCTCTTGTCCCTGCTTGGAAGGGTATTTGTTGACTCTTATGAGAAAATAACACTTTTAGGTGGCATAGAAATATTTAAAAATAAATAATTAAGGCAATTATTCCAATTGATGAATCACTTCTTTAATCCAAATATTTACAGACCCCTCACATCCTGGACATAAACTGTTTCAACTCCTTCCCTCAAAATATAGAGCATTGCACACCAGAACAACTAGACACAAGGACAGTTTTTTCCTGAATGCCATCACTCTTCTAAACAAATAATTCCCTCAACACTGTTCAACTATTTACAAAGTTTGCACTACTATTAATCTTCTCATCACTCCTTATCACCATCCCCTCTCACTTGTGACTATATGACTGTAAATATGTTGCTTGTATCCTTACAATCTATATTGACTGTTTCCTAGTATGCTTTACTTGCTTATTGTACCCTATGACTATCATTAAATGTTGTACCTTATGATTCTCAACTCTTAACAAATGCATCTTTTCTTTTATGTACATTGAAAGCATTTGCACCAAGACAAATTCCTTGTGTGTCCAATCACACTTGGCCAATAAAGAATTCTATTCTATTCTATTCTATTCTATTCTATTCTATTCTATTCTATTCTATTCTATTCTATTCTATTCTATTCTATTCTATTCTATTCTATTCTATTCTATTCTGGCTCAATATATGCTTTGTGGATCATATACCCACAACCCGCTTTGGATACTTGAGGTATTTATCGCTGCCATGAATCCTTAATTGTAGTGACTTAAACGTGTTGCCAACGGCAAACTTTCTGTCTAGGTCAGGGGTGTTAAATTGGTGGCCCGTGGGCCGGATACGTCACACGCATGGCCACACACACCCCACCTCTGCGAATGGGGAAAATGTCATGAAACAAACGCGAACAAATGACAAGCTTATCCAAAATCATAGACAAGCCTCATTAAAAATAGCTTTTTAAAATAAGCAAACCTCAAGACAAAATGAAATAAAAATAATTTGTTCTTTCTCTACTAGCCACCTGTGCTTAAAACTTTGGGTGGGTTTGATTCCTTTCTGCATCTTAGAAGATTCCTGCTCAGCTGAAATTGAAACAGAAGCTTTCAAAGAATAAAAGCAGATTTCTTCCTAGCTATTTATTCTCAAGCCACCTGGCCTACCTTAGTTCCATCCATAGAAGTAAGGGATTAGTTGTAGTCAGTTGTCTGTGCCTTCTGGTTTAATGAAGGTCTCTAGAGCTTGCCTTGTTAGAAGTGGCTGTTTCAGGGGGGGAAAATAGTTTAGAGGAAATGTGACCATGCTACCTTTTTTTTCTACATGTAACACTTGCTTAAATTCTCATTTGCTAAATGGGAAAGTGAAGCTGAAAGCCAAGGGAACAGATATTGAGCTTAAAATCAATAGCAAGTCATCTCAAATCCAGTTCAGTGCTCTCAAATTTTATAAAAATAAAATAAACCCAACAGTTCCTGGCATTAATTTAAGGTGTGCGAATCCTTTTTGAGAAATCATTAAACACATTGTACTTTCTTCATTACTATATTCAAAATCCCACTCAAAGCTACTGTAGCCAAGTGTATTGTATCCACCACAGCAGGAAAACGTTAATCTTCTCAAGTCACCTGTAAACCTGATAAATGATGTGATGGTTGTTCTTCCACCATTAGTCCAATTACATTGCAGATTATGCATGGCCTCCAACCAAAAGCCAAGCTGGGCCTATGCACCTGATCAAGCAAGTGATCAGCAGCAGAAGTAAGTTGCACAGAATGGGTGAGGGAGAAGTTATGGAAGGAGAAGGAGAAGTTATGGAAGGAGGAGGAGGAGGAGGAGGAGGAGGAGGAGGAGGAGGAGGAGGAGAAGAAGAAGAAGAAGAAGAAGAAGAAGAAGAAGAAGAAGAAGAAGAAGAAGAAGAAGAAGAAGAAGAAGAAGAAGAAGAAGAAGAAGAAGAAGAAGAAGAAGAAGAAGAAGAAGAAGAAGAAGAAGAAGAAGAAGAAGAAGAAGAAGAAGAAGAAGAAGAAGAAGAAGAAGAAGAAGAAGAAGAAGTGATTTAAAACTCCCAATTGTTTCATGAAGATGATAACAGATAGCTGTGTTGATGCTACAAAGAGTTTCAGAAGCTGGAGAGAGGAAGTGAAACAGACAATGAAAATAGAGCTGAAAATTGAACACTTAAATGAGCACTGCATTTAACTGAGTGATATAGAATAGTATTTCGGTAGGTTTGTTTAGGATTTCATTATCCTTCATTATTATTTTTTAAACAAATTTTATTAATTTTTAAAGACAATACACAAACAAACAAAACATAAAACATAAGAACATAAAACATCTTTTCTGAAAGCTGCTTATTGAGTTTTAACAAAACAGATAAAACATCTTATTTGAGTACAGCATAGTTCCAGATTATCACATTTCCATACAAACACAATTGATATGCATATTTATCTTATGTATTCAACTTCATATCTTATTACTCTTTTTCCAACTTCTCACTATTTCTCCCTTTACTTCTATTCAATTATATTTCTTTTACCTAAATTTCTATATCTTTTTATTCATTGTGCTTATACTTTCATCTGTCTTGTTTACAATTTCATTGTTCTCTTCCAACATTCTTCCAAAATTTTATTAATTCTCAACAGGCAAACATAGACCAAGAAAACACAAAACATAAAAACATAAAACTTCTTTTTGGAAAGAGGCTTAACCCCGGGTTACATCTTTTTGTACAGACATAAATCAAATTCATGCTCACCTTATATACTATTGCATATCTTATTTAACATTCTACATTTTTTATATATTTTCTCCCCTCTTTTCACTCTCTTAATTCTATTTTATTTATTTCATCTCAATTTAAATTATTATACTTGCATCTTTTGTCCGTTCTTTTTCAATTATCTATTTATCTATTCTCTTTAATACAAAATTTCTCCTGTAATCACTGGTTGAAGTATGATGCCTTTTTATCTTTCCCCTAAATTTAACACTTAAAATAATATATAATTTCCATACTGATTCTGCTTAGTACATTCTACATACTACATTTTAGAATAAAAAAATAATAAGCTTATAATATAGTAAAAACAATATTCCATACCAAATTAAACTCTATTATTAAATCTTAGACATTTTACACATTCCCTTTAATATATTGTTAACTCATATAATATTCCAATTTTCTAACTCTATTTCAAATACAAATACTACAATACAGTCTTATGTACTTTTGCAGAATCTCTTTTAATTGTATTTTACCCTTTGTCTCTAAAAAAACCCTGTTTTTTAACATCTTGTTTTAAGCCTTTATAACTTCTCTTCCCTTTTTCCCTTCCTTTCTTGTCGATTCTAGCCTTTTTACCCCCCCATCTCTCAATCTCCGCCCTCTTGGTCTCCCCTCTCTGTTGTATTCCTCTTTTCTGTTGCTTTCTGACATTGTATCAATTTTTCACCTTATTTTTCCCTTTCTTTGTTGTTTTTTTAAATCTTGAGTTCTCCATTTTCTTTCCCCTCTTTCCCTTTTCTTCCTCAACTAAAATTATTTGTCCATTAAAGATGGCTTCTTCTTCATCATCCCAGCTTTCTTGTTGTTGTAATTCCTGATAGGTAGAAATCGCCATTTCTAAGAAGTAAAAAAACAGATCCAGAAGAGCCCTTGCCTTCTTGTTCCTCTTCTTTTCTTTTTGAATTCCATTTTCAATTCTTCAAAATATAATGCCATTATGAGGTTTTTTTAAACAACCCAAATGTTTTTAGTCTTTCAAAAAATAGTTTCCAAAAGTCCCAAAGTCACAAAGCAATCCAAATCAGGACAAACTGTTTCATTTAGCAGTTTCTTCTTTTTATACTTTCTCTTCCTGGGGTAGAATTCAATTACACAGTTCCAAAATAATTTTTTAGAAGTCTTATTGCCATTTGTCTCTGATCTTATTAGCTCCAAGCAGTCTCCTCCAGCAAAATCTTAATATAGATTATTTACCTCTCCCTTCCCACTTATAGCAAAAAGATTTTAATTTTTAATTCCAATGTTCAGAAATCTTTAATATCCCCTTGGCTTTAATTTTCAAATTTAATTACCTTCTGTGCCAAAGCAGGTTTTTCTGATTTCCATCTGCTATGTCCGTAGAGAAGGAGAGTGAGAAAAAACAAACTTTCCCTTTTCACTTTCATCTGCCGCTTTTTACAATCTTCTTAGGAAACAATGTATCATTTAAAAAGTTGAATTTCCAGGGTATTTAGATGTTACTTGTTGTCCCGGTTCAGCCAAAAACTTTCACTTTCTCAGACTTCCTCCTGCACATTCTTGTCCGGCTGAAAGCTTCTTTGTGGTGGCCATTGCTGACCGCCGCTCCACCGCCTTTGGAAAAGGGAGTTAAGCTGGCTGAGGAGGGGGGTTGCGATACCCCCGGACCCCTACCCGGATCTCCCCTATCTTCAGTTACCTCTACGGGGTAACCGTAGCCTCCAAATCCAGCTGGATCGGGGGCACTCCCGCAGCGAGCGCAGCAGGAACCGTGCATGATCGCGGATTCCTGCCGCCCCCAAAGCCTTACAAACCGGAACTCCTCATTATCCTTCATTATTGATCAAGCTGAATAGAGAGCTCTTCTAAAGGATTACAGGCTCCCAATCTGTAGTTTTAGTTACAAACGAGCTCTTGCTAGATCACTAAATATTAATGACTTCAGATATAATCTGGTACATTTGAAGCAATGACTTTTGTCTAGAACAGGGGTGTCAAACTAATTTAACTGAGGGCCACATCAGGGCTGTGGTTGACACTGGGGGGGCCAACTGGGCATAGCTGATTGGGTGGGTGTGGCCAGTTTGATGTCACTCATTGGGCATGGCCAACTGGGTGGGCATGGCTGACTGGATGGATGTGGCCAGCTTGATGCCACTGCCCAAACTGGTGGCATGTTTCCTCTTTGCATTGGGTAGACTGGGCTGAAGCCATGCTGGCCTGATGTTTCCTCTTCACATTGGGTAGACCAGGCTGAAGCCACACTGGCCCAATGTTTCCTCTTCACATTGGGTAGACCAGGCTGAAGCCACTTTGGCCTGATGTTTCCTCTTCGCATTGGATAGACCGGGCCATGTTTCCTCTTCGCATTGGATAGACCGGGCCATGTTTCCTATTCACATTGGGTAGACCAGGCCATGTTTCCTCTTCACATTGGGTAGACCGGGCCAAAGTGATGCAGACCAGCCCCTTACATTTTCCAGGATGGCCCCACAGGCTGGATCTAACCACATCATGAAGCAATTCTGATTCAGCCTTGTGTTTGACACTCCTGGTCTAGAACATTGAAAGAGTGAGTGTCCTGAATTTAACTGTTTGGTTATTACATTGGGACTTCTCAGCTGCCTTTTTAGTTTTTTTTTCCAAGTTTTTATTTTTTACAACAAACATACGAAAAAAACATAAAAACATAAAACCCTCTTTCAATTATATACATACAGTGTGTCAGTTGGTTACAATCTTTTGTGCTATCCTTTTTTTACCATTACTCACAAGTTATATAAATTCTCACCTTATAATCTAGCTTGTGCTTATATAATATCAATTATTAAACATTCATTTAACTATTTTTCCATCATTTCATATGAGATATTCTAATTTTCATTATGATTTAATCTTATACATTCATCCAATAGTTATATATTTTATATTATATTCTTTATCAGTCTATTAACTTTTATTGTAAGGCTTACTAATCTATTTCTTTACCATGTCTTTTTATCTAACCATTGATAAAATAAATCCCATATCATATAAAATTGTTTATCCTCTTGTTCTCTAATTTCAAATGTCAATTTACTCATTTCGGCACAGTCCATGATTTTCTTAATAATTTCCTCCTGCATAGGTATTTTTTCATTTTTCCAATTCTTAGCAAATACAATTCTAGCCACTGTTAAAACATTTACAATCAAATATTTCAATTCTTTACCATATATTTCTGGTATAATTCCCAATAAAAATATCTCAGGTTTAAAGTCTATGTGTTGTTTTGTCATTTTTTCCAACCATGTGTGGATTATAGTCCAATATCTTTTTGCATCCGAGCATGTCCACCACATGTGGTAATATAAACCAGGTATCTGATGACATTTCCAACATTTATCCGATTTATTCTTGAACATCCTGGCAATTCTCGTCGGGGGTAAGTGCCACCTGTAAAACATCTTATATAAATTTTCTTTATATGCAGTTGACATTGTCATTTTATAATTTTGAGACCACAATTTTTGCCATTTTTCCAAATCAATCCCATATCCAAAAATTTCCCCCAAAGCAACCATCATTTCTTTAAGTTGCTCCTCCTCCAATTTAAATTCTAATAGATGTTCATAAAGTTTTTAAATTATCTTTTCATCAGTACCCATCAAAATTTTATCTAAGTCAGACAACTTATCATAAAGACCTTCTGCCTTGGAGTCTTTATCAAACCTAGATTGTATTTGCAAATAAGAAAACCAATTCATTTTTACACCTTGTTCTTCCAACGTTTGCATAGATTTAAGTTCACCCTTTTCATTCAATAACTCCCCATATCTAACTGTTTGTTCCTTTTTTTATATATTATTGGATAGGAAAAAGCTTCAATAGTAGATAACCATAGCAGAATTTTTAAATAATATTGCTTTTTTATCTTCTCCCAGTTTAGAAACAATGCTTCTTGAATATAATTTATTTATTTATTTTATTTTATTTATTTGATTTGCCAATTGTTTACAAGATAATAAGTATAAGTGTATACATAGTTGTGAATACATGAAATGGGTACATATAAGAAAAATAAAAGAATAAGAGAAACAATAGGACAGGGACGGTAGGCACATTGGTGCGCTTATGCACGCCCCTACAGACCTCTTAGGAAAGGGGTGAGGTCAATAGTAGACAGTCTAAGGTTATAGTTTTGTCTTAATAATGTCTTCTAAAATACCCCTGCATTTTAGTTCCCTTATACCAGAGGGAGGCATGCCACCCTAACAGCAGGTCATGTCCTTCTAAATTCAAAAGTCTAGTATTCCTTAGTGTTATCCACTCCTTTACCCACATCAGACTCGTCGCTTGGTAGTATAATTCCCAATTGGGCAAAGCAAATCCTCCACTTATTCTCGCATCTTGTAGCAATTTAAGTTTTATTCACGCTTTCTTCCCCTGCCAAATGTATTTTAGCACTATTTTGTTTAAATCTTCAAAAAATTCTTTCCCTAATCTGATTGGAATTGTCTGGAATAAGTATAAGATTCTAGGGAATACATTCATCTTAATTGTAGATATTCTCTCAATCAGTGATAATTGTAAATTTTCCCATTTTATCAAATCTGTCGCAAACTGTTGTTTAAGTTTGAGATAATTGTCCTCCTTAAGTGTGCTACATCTTGGTGTTATATGTATTCCTAAATACTTAACCTTGTTTGTGACCTAGATCCCCAAAACTTCCTCCAATTCTTTCTTTCGTCTTACTAACATGTTCTTTGCTAAAATCTTTGTTTTATCTTTATTTATTTTCAAACCTGCTACTTTCCCATATTCTTCTATCTTTTCTATCAGTTTAGGTGCAGACTCCAATGGATCCTCTAATATAAATACCAGGTCATCTGCAAAAGCTTGTAATTTATATTCTTCTTTTTAAATTTTCATTCCTTTTATTTCTTTTTCTTCTCTGATGTTCCTATTCAGGACTTCCAGTGTTAATACAAACAACAGAAGCGACAGTGGACAGCCTTGTCTGATCCCTTTTCTTATATCTATAAAGTCTGTTAACTCTCCATTTATCATAACCTTTCCAGTTTGTTTATGATATATCATTTCAATGGCTTGAGTAAATTTTTTACCAAAGCCCATTTGGTCCAATTGTAACAACATAAAATGCCAATTCACATTATCAAAGGCTTTTTGTGCATCTATAAACATCAGAGCCATTTCTTTTTCAGGATGTGCCTCATAGTATTCAAGTGTATCTAAAATTATTCTCATGTTATCTTTAATCTGTCTCTTCGGCAGAAATCTATTTTGATCAGGATGAATAAAATTGTTTAAGTATCTTTTCAGTCTTTCTGCCAGAATTGAAGCAAAAATTTTATAATTTAAATTTAATAGTGATATAGGTCTATAATTTTTAACTTGCTGTAGTTCTGTGTCCTCCTTTGGTACAAGTGTGATATATGCTTTTGACCATGTTTTGGGTATTCTCTTCTTTGTCATAACTTCATTCATAATTTCTAATAAGTGAAGATTCAATGTTTCCTGGAATGTCTTATAAAATTCCACTGGCAAACCGTCCAGACCTGGTGCTTTCCCAATGTTTTGCTTTTTTTAAAGCTTCTGTTAATTCCATCATTGTTAGTTACTTTCTAACATTGTTTCGATATCTTTGGGTATCTGGGGCAAATTTGCTTCCTGTAAGTATTGTTGAATTCTTTCTTCCTGAACATTCTCTTGATGGTACAGTTTCCCATGGTAATCTTGAATAATTTTTTTTCTTCTCTGCATTTCCATAGCATACATGTCCTTGTTCGTTTATTGATTGATTTATTCTTCTCAAGTCTCTTTCCTTTCTCAATTTATCTGCTAGCCATCTGCCTGGTTTGTTTGCATCTTCAAAATAGTTCTGCTTAGCATATCTAATTTTTTGTGCTATTTCTTCTTTTTTCCATTAGCCCTATTTTATGTTTAGTTATGTCCATTTTAATTTTAATGTCCTTTTTTGTGGAAATTTCTGTAGTTCTTTTTCCAACTTCTTTTAATCATCTTCCAGTATTTTAAAGATTTTTTTCTGTTTTATATTTCTTTTCCTTGTACAGTCCATTATCAAACCTCTTGTATAAGCCTTCATCATGTCCCAGAGGTTCTGTAATGATGTATCCTCTTTTGTATTTTCTTTAAAGAAAAAAGTCAATTCTCTCTCAATTTTCTGTTTAAAGTCTTTTTCCTTTAATATCGTATTATTTAAAGTCCATCAGATCTCCTTTTTTGTCCTTTCCACACAAGTGTTATTGGATTGTGATCTGCCCAGGTACTTGCTTCTATTTCAATGTCTTGTATGTTAGAAAGCAATTCTGTTGACATCCATATCATGTCTATTCTAGACCATGATGCATGTCTATTTGAATAAAAGGTATATTGTTTATTTTCCACATTTTTCTCTCTCCATGCATCTTTTAAATTTATCTCATCTACCATTCGAAAGAAGGATTTTGGCAATGTCTTTCTAGTTTTCTCTGCTGTTTTTTTGTCTTTTATAGTCCAATTTGTCATTTATTATTCCATTAAAATCTCCCATCAGATATTAGCATAGTCCAGTTCAATTATTTTCTTATGTAATTTCCTGTAAAAATCTTCTTGATTATCATTTGGGACATAAATTGCTATTAAAAGTGTTTTAGATTATTGTCCATTATCTCCACCATCAAAATCCTCCCATCATCATCTGTATATATTTGTTCCGCAGGGATTGTACTATGTTTCTCCAACAATATGGCCTCCACCAATAGGAAGACCCAGCATGATTTCTAGGCATGAGGTGAAATTAAGCCCCAATCCCCAAAATTTAGGCCTATTTAAACCATGTGTTTACCCTCCATCTCTCACATCGTTCGTTAGAACTACACTAGGTGAAGAGAAATGGGGGGGAAGGGCAGGGGGTGGGGAGAAAACTTGCCTTTAGGAGTGCCCTGCAGGTAGCCTAGGCTAGAATACCCCAATCTACCGATAGAACATCAGCCGATAGAAGCTCCCCGAAGGCAGAGTCCACAGCTGCTTCAGGGCATGGCTTGGCTCCCTGTATCCCCTCACCTTTAGGCAGTCTCTTTCAGGCGATGGAAGCTTCCCAAGTGCAGTCACCAGCCACTTCAATCAGCCAGTAGAAGTGGCCTCGAGGTGAGGGGAGTGTGTGTGTGCGCTTGCCCCGAGGCCGCTTTTACCGGCTCATCGAAGTGGCTGGTGACTTCACTTGGGGAGCTTCCATCGCCCAAAAGAGACTGCCTAAAGGCGAGGGGACACGGGCAGCCATGCCATGCCCCAAAGCAGCTGGAGACTCTGCCTCCGGGGAGCTTTCATCGGCCGATAGAAGCAGCCTCGTGGAGAGGTATATGCATATGGGCCGCTCTTGGGGAGGAAATTAAGTCACCCCTGAAAAGATGGCTTAGCTGTTTTTCAGGGGTCAAAAAAAAATAAGGCCCAGCTTTATTTTGTGAGAAACACGGTATCTCTAATGTACAACACCACTCCTCTCTTTTTACAGCATGTCAACGCTGTAAATAATTTCTCTAATTTTTGTTATTTCAATATATAATCATGTTGTTTTTTAATATGTACTTCTTGTAGGCAGATTATATCAAATTTTAATTTCTCTAATTTATGAAATACTTTTCTTCTTTTAATAGCTGAATTAAGCCCATTTATATTAATTGTAATCAGTTTTTTCTCATCCATTTTAAACTTTATAAGAAGAATTTGTTGCTCTAGTACATCTTGGTTCTCGTTGTTCTCTGGGTACACTACCCATGGCTCCTTCTTCTTTTTCAATTACTGGTGTACATTCCTCTTGAAATTCAATTAATGACTCTTCTTATCTTGTATCTTCCTCCTTTCCTCTAAAATATTCCAGATAGAATAACTCAGCTTTTTCAACTGTATCAATTCTGTGTCTTTGTTCCTGCCAGGTAAACATGAGACCTTCGGGTATCAGCCATCTGTAATTTATTCCTCTCTTAAGTAACTCTTTGGTCAAGAATAAATATTCTCTTCTTATCTCTGTCACTCTTCTCGGTACCTGTTTCAGTACTACTATTTCTTTATCTTTGTACTTTAGCATTTTTTCTCTTGCCGCCTGCAGTATTTGTGATTTAATTATTTTCTTAGTAAATCTGATATGAACTTTTCTTGGCAGTTTATTTCTCATCACATATCTTGTATAGACACGAAAAACCTCGTCCATTCCATCCATCATCTTCTCTTTAGTTACCTCTAATGCTTCTGCCAGGATTTCTGTCATCATTTCAGCAAAGTTTTCACCCTTTTCTTCTTCTATATTTTGAAATCTAAGATAGAATTCTGATCTATCAATTTCCCATCCCAATGATTGCAAAGATCTGCCCTTATCTCTTTCCACTTCAATCAATCGGGTATCCATATCTCCAATATTCTTATCTCTTTGTACATCTTGTTCTTCAATTTTCTTAATTCTGTCCTCATATTGCATTATCATCAGTTGAATATTTTCAATTTTCTCATCTGTCTTTTCTGTTCTTTGCTCAATATTCTCCATTCTCTTTTCCATATTATCTGTTTTTACTTGTATCTTTTGAATTCCTTGCATAATCATCTGCACTGTCACTTCTTTCTCCTCCTCTTGTTGTAACATCACCTGTATTGATCGTTGTCCTCCAGATGGTGAGGAAGAAGAAGTCGGGATTGAAGAAGCTGAGGCTGGTATCTTTCTACTCATCTTAGAGTACTTAATAGAAAAATTGAAGAGAAAAAGCAAGAGCAGCCAATTGCCACTCCAGTAAAAAAAATTAATAATAATTAAATAAAAGCAAAAGATAAAAATAAAAAAGGGAACAGAAAAAAATCTTCAGGCACTTGAATAACTTAATCCAATTGGTTCCAATTCTGTAGGAAAAAAAGGAAGAAAAGAAAAAATATAAAATGGAAAAAGGATGAAAAATAAAAAAAAATAGGAAAAAAATTAAAAAGACAGAAATCCATATATTCCCCTTGCTAAAAAGGTAAAAGAAAGGGAGGAGGGAGGGGGAAAAAGTAGTCTTATTCGTGCATCAAAGGACTCAAGTCCAAATATAAAAATCCAACTGGGGGGGGGGAATAGAAAAGAAAAGGAAAGAGAAAATACAATTCTGTCAATAAGCAAAGCCTGCCACTATATGTTCGAGGCTCTTTACTAAATCAAAAAACAAAATTTCCAGTTCTCTTTTCAAGGTCACATCAATCTTCTTTCTTCAATTTCGAATCCAGACTCCAGCTATCAGTAGTTCCACAGAAGAGCACCTGCAAACAATCTACATGCTCTTTCCACTATCTTTTCAATGAAAATCACAGAGTCCTTGAATGGAACACCAAGTGTATCAACAAGAAAGAAAGAAAGGAAAACAATGTATTGAATGGAACACCAAGTGTATCAGCAAGAAAGAAAGAAAGGAAAACAATGTATCCAAGCCTCCAGGTAGCAGCACTGCTTATTTCCCTTTCCTTTCCCTTCCCCTCTAATATTAAAACCAGGAATAGAAAAAATAAAAAGAATCTAAAATTATTAAAAAGAAAAAGCAAGAGAAAAATAACTTTTCCAAAGAGTTATTTTGAAAGAAAAAATTAAAATTAAAAAGGAAAGACCAGTCCAGTTGAGAAGTTGAAAAGTTTTAACAAAATTCAAAGTTCCAATAAAAAGAAAGAAAAAACCTTCAGGTTTAATTTGTGCTTAATCTCGCCGCTTAAGCACTTTTATCTTCACTTTTAAATTTAATTTTTAGTCTTTTATAGGGTGTTCTCTCCAGAAAAAAATAAGTAGAAAATTATCTCACCAAACTGACACACTTTCTTTCCAGCTTTCTTCCGTTCCGGAGCTGTCCCAGCTTCAGCAGCTTTAATGGCTGCCTCTCCACTGCGGGGAAAAAAGGGCTTCTCCTGGATCTACCGGGGACTTTGTGATGTCCTTGGGATCAACAGGATGTGCCCTCCACTGTCACCATCTCTATGGGACAGTTTAGGTCCATTAGGACCGTCCTGCAATGGAGATATCAGCAGCGATCTTAGAGCTTAAAGATCACATGCTGTACCGTCACGACGCCAGCTCCACCCTCTCCCTGCCTTTTTAGTTTTCATTAAATAAGGAATGATTGGTTCTAAGATGACAAAACTGGCCATTTCTGAGATTCTACATCCAGATACACAGCACCAATCTCTAAACCTCTACCACGCAAACAAGAACAATTGTTCTTACAGTAAAAAAAAAAAAAGCCTATTGGATAGGTTGGATTAATATTATTTGATCCCTAAAAACCAGGACGTCAAAACATCAATTCTATCTAGGGATCAGTTCAGTTTTCTTTGCAAAATCCTCAGTCTGCCGATAAAAGAACATCCTGTTCCAGAACCAGCTGTTTTATGTCCAACATTATTGCACCAAATTTGTGTAATGTCACATGGGAGAACCATTTAGTAGGTGAAAAGTCTCACAATATTAAAGGGAAAAATTGTTTGCTAATTACTGTTTTTCATATGGTAGTAATCACGTTGGTGTAATATCATTCTCAAAGGTAATATTAGTAAGAAGGCTCCTTTTTAGGTGAGATACTGCTGGCTGGATGCCCATCTTTTGCTGGTCAAATACAGCATCCATAGCCTTAGGCTTGACTTTGCCATGACAGTTTATCGTAGAGGGGAAATAAAATATCAATACGACATAAAGTAATGATGAAACATGTTCTGCCTTGAAGATAATTGCAGTTTTTGATGTGATTCCATCTCTACCTCCTTTCCAGGCTTCTACAGATGGTCGGTGTTGGAGCTGTATGCTCATGTTAGATCATAATGTTTCAGCTTAGCTCAAAACCACTCATCCTATGAATATAGGTTTCCTATTAAATATGTCAATTAAGGCTTGCATTAAAGAAGTTTGATTTTTTTTCCTGCTTTTACAAGGAAAGCAGAAAAAAAGAAGGACCCTTTGTGGCTATTCTAGCAATGTATGTATGTATGTATGTATGTATGTATGTATGTATGTATGTATGTATGTATATGTATGGATGGATGGATGGATGGATGGATGGATGGATGGATGTCTTAAGCTTTGCAAGGCTGGCAAACTCAAGACACAAGAATCACATCGGTTTCTGGAAAGATCTTTTATTGCTAATGTCACAGAATCTTAAAAGTCTATCAGAGCAATTCTGCTGTTTGATTTATACCTAGCACAAAAACAGAAACATTTTTCTGGGTCTATTTCTCCTATAATAAGGTATCTCTTTTATAAGAGTATTTTTTTCTTCCTCTGTTTTCCCAGAGTCCATTAAAGATTTTATCACACGGGGAACATGGGGAAGATCTTGGAAAGACTTAGTGGATTTTCTACTCATCTACACATTTCATTCAAGGATTGCATCTCCTTGAATTAGATGTGGAACATAGCTTTATGTTAAACGAAAACATTGTTCCACCAAGCCCACTGTTTTTGATATCAGATTGTGACTGCCTAGGGCAGTGGCAGCAAACTTTTTAAGTTTGGTGTATCAAAATTTTGGAAAATGTCAAACTTAACTCTGCTGGCATGCCACGTGTTTGTTTTGTGGGGTGGGGGGTTCAGTCCAATTTAATGGAGAAACTTGACCATAGGTATTGCCTTGATCTTTAATGCCTTAAGTGGGTTAGGAACTGACTCTCTTGCTCTGAATCTTCCGTTGGATAGGACAAGACTGACTATGTTGAAGATACTCCCACTGCTAAAAGCTTGGCTATCTGGTTTGAGAGAGGGGGGGGTCTTATTTCATTCCATATTTCCAGTAGTTGGAGAAAAATAGCCAAAATTCAGAACTCTTATGTTCTAAATAAGTAAATAAATCCCACAACAAATAAAGGAACAAATAATAAAAATGATTTTCTCCATCAAGTGCAGAGCGAATGAACAATGTTATTTCTTTCTTTCTTTCTTTGTTAAATTTATATGCCACTTATCTCGCTGTGGGGCTACTCCTAGTGGCTTACAACAATAAAAAAGGAAGAAATGAAAAGAGTGTGAACAGAACAGATAATAGAACAACAAAATAAACAATGAATGAGAACATAATGAGAAATACAACCACATGGTTACCAAAAAAGAAGATGGATGGGTAGAGAGTAGAGAACAAGGGGGGAGGAGGTGGAGTCTGCCATCCATCCAGCAGTCACTTCCAATATGCACCTGCCCCATTTGGTCCCCGGGCCAACTGGCCGAGCCAGATCTTCAAGTTTTTGTAAAAGGATAGGAGGATGTTATCTTGGAAGGTAAGATGTTCCAAAGTGCAGACATTATATTTCATTTAGATCAGAAATGATGAAACAGAAATGTCACAATATTTGGACATTACATGCCAAATATTTATGTCAGATATCTTTGACGTTTACTTGGACTTGCAAATGGTACTCAAAGCTAAATATGTAAAGCATGTTCAATTAATAGGAGAAATTTCAATTGAGAATTCTGCTTTGATCCCTGGTAAGATTGTTCCATGTTTCCTTTGTAAGAAAGATTTCTGTTTGATTTGCATGATACTGTAACCATCCAAGCATTTCAATTTCAGTTAATACTGGAGAAGAAATGAATGACTGCAGGGAATGCCTTTTAAAAAGAGAGTAATTTCAGCTATATAAAAAAGAATCTACTAATTTGCTTTATGTGATCTCATTACTACACAGAATTCTCTTTCAAAAAGTTGATCATATATTTCACCTAGTTCAAGATACCTGCCATGAAATATTAAGCTGGGAAGTATTACTCCTTATTTAGACTCATTGAATGCAGATGCTTTGATAGACTGAAAGGTTAAAAAAAAATATCTAAAGCTGAACCATTTAGCTATGTGAACCCCGTTTCATTTATTATAATTCAAGATGAATAAGTCATCTCTACTGTGAACTTGGTAATTAATTCCTTATACTCTTGAACTGAGTGGGAACGGGGCAACTCTTTTTCATTTTTGCTCTCAGTGCAATAACAAATCTCTAGAGCCTCATTTCATTGGGCACAATTTACAGGAAGCCAAGGGAAAGCTCTTAAGCAGGAAACAAATCCAATCCCAGCCTTAACAAAGTTATCTGTTTTCTATTTAACTTACTAAACATGTGATAGGGAAAAGTACCTCTATAAATTGAGAGGCTATTACAAGCATTCTGGAAAAATGTTATATTTACATGGCAACTACTTTATTATATTTATATGAACATCTGTTGCAGGTTCACTAAAACCCTAAAAGCAGATGGACATAAAGAAAAAAAAACCTAGTAATTAACAAAGCTATATGTTGATTAAATCAGCATGTGGTTAATTTTAATGATGGCTGATCTTTCGTGGGGCTTGCAAGCAAATCTCTAAACTGATATGTTGATTGATCACAAAAGCATAAAGAGTATTTCTTGTACATTTACAACAATCTATCAGAAAAGGGCCTTGTCTGCTCCATTTGAAGTTGATAGTAGCAAGTAATTAACTGATGAATACACTCGGGTCATAGCCATCATTGCTTTACAATTTGTGTCCTTTAATGTAGACACCAAAAGGAGTTCACTTAACTAGGGAAAATACATATTTTGCATGTTTGAATTTGTAGAAAAGGTTTTCATGCCAGGTTTGTTTTCCCTCTTGCTTAAAAAAAAAACCTTTTACTATGAAACATTCATGTTAATAGCTAATCTAGTCGACTTATCAGTAGTCTAGAAAAACTAGACTAAACAAAAGTCTGATAGCGATCTGTAACAAAATTAGAAATAAATTATGTCCAGTTTGCCTATTAATTACTCTACACATGAGCAAGAGCTAAAATAATGTTAATTCCCCAATCATGCATATAATACGGCTTCCAACATATTAGAATCTGCTGACTCGAAAAATCAATGGTAATGATCCAAAAGTGATACTTATCGGTATCATTGCATTTATGACTCAATAAATACTTGAATACTTAATGTTAGATAATTGGCTCATGTTATTCTGTGCTATCCCCTTCTGAAGTACTTTTATATAGATCGGATTTAGTTTCTTTGGAATGCAAGAAAAGTAGAAATGTATCCAATAATATTTCCAATAGAGGATCCTTTAAACTCAGCCATTTATTACTTATTTTGAATTACTCATTCAAAGACAGATACAGAAAAATGCAGAAAAAATAAGACTGCATTGTCAGATATTCTTGTCAGACAAAAGGGAGATTTGGGGAGCTATAATTCCATATCCATTGGTCTCACACCTGGCTAGAAGACCAATAAAAGTTAATCATGTTTATATCTGAGTAGACATCTGTTAGATTTATTTAGCGAGATAATGGTGAATCAATGAGACCATTGCTTCTTTCCTACTTTAAATCATGAATTTTCAGCAACTTGATCAAAACCTCTGAAGTATATGACAGAGCATTTCAACTACATACATGCAAACACAATACCCAAAGAAGTGCCATACACAAAACTAGTTAAGGAAGATCTGGTCCAAATGAGGAAATAGGAGGAAAATCCAATCAGCAACTCCAAGTTCATGAAGAACAAACAACTGAAAATCTGATCAGGTAACCAACAGGAGTAGCTCAGAGTGCCATCTCCTTCTGGAAAATTCCATGTTTCATGGAATATTAGATTACCAATGAAAGCAAATAGCTTTTTAATACTGGTATGTTTTTATTAAGGTTGAATATTTTCTTTGTTTCTGCCCAAATCAATTTTTATACTGTTCTCTTCCCAATTAATCTAACACAGATCTAAGTTACCACTACTCCCTTCCAAGATTAGGACAAAATATCTTCCTTTGTTCTTCTTCCAGTATCTGAGAATATTTTGGCGTTGTGGTATCTCACACTATGACATTGTCTTCCTCAACTTAGTACATTTTTTTCTGTGTTGGACTACAAACCCATTACTTGGCTGCCTGGGGAATTCTAAGCTGAAATATAGTCCAATATATGTGTAGGGCACCAATTTAGGGAAAGCTATTGAGGCAGATTTTATCTCACTGACTTTTAAAATGTTGCTGTAACCAATGCTTTACAGAAGATATTACTGCAAGAAAGAAAGGCTTTATGGAACATTTATAATGTAATCTTGCCAAAGGAGAAATATAACTAAGTGACCTCTTCCTTAGGCAGAAGTTCAATTCCAATTAAAATGAATTAACTGTATAAAAAACCCCACCAAAATGCTAAATATAAAGCTCTGTGATAAGAAATTCCACCATATGCTACAGCACCTCTTTATACTCATTCAGTGATTACAAGGATCAACGAAACAGTGTTAGAAATCATTGTGGTTCATATGGATGCTACTGCAGAGATTAGTTTAATTAAGCTGATAAATCCCTAGCACAGATTAAAAAAAAAACATTTGATGGTGAATGAGAAAACCAAAGAAAGGGAGGAAGAGTGTGCCAAGAAGCGCCCGTCAGTCCAGAATGATTGGCAAACCTGCAGTGTTAAAGAAAGCGACAGTGGACACAAATGCCAGGTATGTACAAGCTCAGAAGTCTGATCTGTATTGAGAAATTGGCTCTGAGACTTATCGCTGCAGAAACACGAGGATGCCCGTCTTCTCCATGAATGAGCAGCTTCCCACTCCTTCTCAAGAAATATGATGCTCTTAAATGCCACTGAATGAAACTAGGGGATCCTAGCTTCCCGATATGCAGTATACTTTGAGAAGAAAAAGAAAACCTGGGAATTGTCCAATCCACAAAGGACCTTTTTCAAAATAGATGGAAAGAAGAAGGACCCCTTGAGTTAAGATGAGCTCCCTGCCTACCAACTGCTATAGTCACCCTCCTTTGTCATTACATTTGCACAAATATTGGCACCTTTCCTTTTTTTATTGTTTTTTTCTTTCCATCAGGATGGGGGAAGCCTTCTCAGCATTATGTCAGACACCTGATTTGGGAAACAGAAGAGGGAAGCGCCTCTATTACATGTCAGTGTGTAAATCACACGAAAAGGTTTGCATCCTTTTTAAAGCAGGTCACCTTAAGTATCTCAACTTTCATAATTCCTAGCCAACATAGTATTATTTTAGAAGTTATAGGAAGGAGGCATGGTTGTAGGATATCACCACTGTGGTAGAATTGTTTGTTTTCTATATCCATAATCAAGAAGGAAGCAAAAGAAATAGAAACAGAAAGAATGAAAAGAAGAAAACTCCTTGATAGTATTTCCTAGCTTTGAGTCACTATTTCCTTTTCTGGATATATCCAGGAAAATATCTAGAAACAAAGAAACTGGATTAGGAGGATCTTTGCTCTAATCTCAATAAAGGGTTGGGTGGTTTTTTTTAATGATTCTGAGTAATACTCCGCAATTCTGTTAGAAATATGAGGGAAAATGTTCCATGTTCACAGCTAGCAGGCAGGAAGTAGAAAGCTAAACAGAAAAAAAAGGAATGTAACAAATGCTGAAGGGAATCTAGGACTGGAGAAGACAGCAAATTAGACATGAAATTGCAATGCAATTTGGCAGCATAAAAGGTCAATGCAATTTGAGACTGCATATGCCAAGAATTCCTGTCACAACCAAGGAGGTTATGGCCTATTACCAATTTTGCATACGTAAACGTCTTGGCTTACTTGAATGAGCTTTTTCAAAAAAAATAAAAAAATGAGCCATTTAAAATGTCTTGGTGTTTTAACCAAGCCAAATCACAACATTTCCAGTTTCTCTTTTAATCTGAAAAACCTATATTCAAACAATTCATCTGTCCATTCATGTCTAAATCAGATCCTAGAAGGTAAGATAAGGGACAAGAGTTCTAAGAATTGTCTACTGCAGGGATGTCAAACTCAATTTCATTGAGGGCTACATCAGGGTTGTGTTTGACCTCAGGGGTGTGGGGGACAGGGGGCAGGTCCAGCTCAACATCACTTGTGTCAGGGGTCTCTGTGGTGGGCTGAGGGCTCTGCCAGCAAAAACGAGCTCCATTTTCACTGGCAGAAGGTTGCAAGGGGCCATCGCAGCCAAAAACTGGGCTCAGGAGCCCATTTTCATTGGCAGAGGCTCTGTGGGCCAGTCCTTTGCTGTTTCTAGGGAGCCCTTGAGCCAGATCTAAGCACCCCACAGACCAGATATGGCCCCTGGGCCTTGAGTTTGACACCCTGGTCTACTGGATCAGCCAAATTCTAGAGCAGAGGTGTCAAACTCAAGGCCTGTGGACCAGATCTGGCCTGCAGCCCTTCCATGCTCCGTTTTCAGCTGTGAGGCCTCCCACAGCCCTTTGCAAGTGAAAATGGGCTCCATTTTCACTGGTAGAACATGGTGGGAGGCTGTCGCAGCTGAAAACGGAGCCCAGGGAGAGCCGTGCATGGCTCTCCCAAGCTCTGTTTTTGCTGGCAGTGTGCTAACAAAACAAACTACTAGCAAAAGTGGCATTTGATCACAAAGCAAGGAGGCATCAAGAAATGTTTCCCCTTTTGCATTTGAGCATCCAAGAAAGGACAGGAAAGGAGAAAGGGAAAGAAGAAAGACAAAGGAAAAAGAAAGGTGGGAAGAGAGCAAGGAGGGAAAAAGAAGGAAAGGAGGGAAGGAAGAAGAAAGAATGAAGAGGGAGGGAATAAGAAGAAAAGGGAGGGAGGGAGGGAGGGAGGGAGGGAGGAAGGGAGGAAGGAAGGAAGGAAGGAAGGAAGGAAGGAAGGAAGGAAGGAAGGAAGGAAGGAAGGAAATTATAATGAGAGGGAGGGAGGGTCTGAGGGAAGTTCTTCCATTACACTTGGTTACTAGCAGTCCTGCTACCCATTTGCTATCCTCTTGTCTCCTCCTCCTCCCTCTGGTGGTCTCCCATCCTATAGCTGAGGATGCTTTGATTACAAAGCCAGGTGTCCTTGCATGGAGAGAGAGTGGACCTCTCTCTGACCCACACACTTTGCCCTCTTGCACACACCATGAGCAATCTGGCCAAGGAGAGCAAGAACAGCAGTAGCTGCAGGAGGTAAGCGCAGCTGGGCATTCCCTCAGGGAAACATGACTGGGATGAGCTGTGGGGTCCTGGTGTCCTGGGAGCTTGAGGGCTGGGCTGGGTGCTTGTCCTCCACTGTGTAGGGCTTGTGACAGCCTGTGCCACCATCTGGGAGTCCTCCACATGGCCTGAAAGGGATGACGAGGCTACTTTGCAGGACAAGGGTTTGTCACTCTCCCTGGTCTTGCCTAACTCCACTGGAGACAATGGTTCCCCCAGGCCTGCCTGGGCCACCACAGGTACCATTGCATGAATAACATCAAGACGGCCATGCCCACCCTGCCCATGCTCACCCCGACCATGCTCACCCAACCCCCTGAGGTCAAATACACCCCTGATATTGCCCTCAACTAAATTGAATTTGACAGCATTGTTCTAGAGAGGGTTCTTTCTTTCTTCTTTTTTTTTTTTTTGCTTTATCACTTGAGTACTCATAACATGATTTCAGAACTGAAATCCCTGAAAATGTCATGCTGATTAACTGCATTTGTACAAGATATATTTTAGATTCCTTAATAACATCTCCTTATCCCTTGTTTATACATTTGTCTTTTCAATATGATTAGATCAATCACCTGGTCTGAATCATCTCTTCCCATTCCAATCCCATACACTTCTATTGTGTATATGTCTGAAGACCAATGAAGAGCTTGTTAGTAATAAATATCTGCTCCTGTCAGAAATGAGAGATCATTATTGAGACCTTACCAATGAAAAAATGGATGCATCTTGAAAATGATCTGATGGCTAATGAAGACAGAATCCATCTGACTGTTATGGTTGTAGGTTTGGTAGTGGGAATCACAAGATTTGGCTGGTTTTCCATCAACTACTGTGATTGGTTCTAGTCAGTGTTGGCATATGAGGAGAGGCCTAGCTCAAAGTCCATGTTTGCAAGATCCATTGGGTTTGATACTCTCATCTCTTCTGTTTAATATCCACATGAAACTATTAGGTAAGGTTATCTGTCCAAACAGGGTCCCTATCAGTATGGTAATGATACCCCTGATAGACCAAGGAATGCTACTGAGAACATATCCCAAGATCCTTGCATCTGGATTAGGGGAACACACACACATTCAATACTGACAAGACTGAGCAGCTATGGATACATAGCTTTTGTGGTGCCAGTTATTTTCCTCCATTGGTTCTGAATGGGATGGCAATTCCTTGTTCAGAGTTAATGCACAATCTAAAGTTCCTCCTGGAACCCCAGCTATGCTCAATGAGTAATTTCGTCCTTTCCTGGACCAGGAGTCCCTTTTCAATGTCACTCATGCCTTAATTTATTAACTGTGGACTATTAAAATGGGCCTGTCCCTGATGACCACTTGGAAACTATATCTGGTCATGAATGCAGTGGCTCAAGAAAATCATCTTAATACACCCAGAAACACTTGTGCAAGCTGCATTGGTTACTAGAGAGAGTTTGTATGCAACTTAAGGTGCTGGTTATCATCTATTAAACCATTTATGGAATAGAACCTGGATCTACAAGAGACTACCTCTCTTCCATCATTTTAGCTCCCACTTTAGATCAGACTAAATAGGCGTACTTCATATCTCTTCTTAAACAATGCCATATGCTAGGACTCAGGAATCCTGCCTTCTAAGCCATGGTGCCTGCCCTCTGAAATAACCTCCCTCTGTAGGTTTGGACTACCCTATCTTTTTATCTTTAGACAATTTCTTGCCTGTCTTTTTCTGCAAGCTCTAGAAAAAAATGGATGTATTGAAATAGGACTTTCGCTTTTTATTTGTTTATTAATTTTTATGCCACCCATCTCTTCTATAAGCTGAGCTTTTCTTAGCTGTGGAATATTATTCTGAGTTCTAAGCCATGTCTTGTCTTTTTTTTTTTTTTTTTGTCTTCAGATATTGTTTTGGTATTAGTCATCTGCTGCCCAGAATCTGTGCTGAATTGATCAGCCTTTATAAATATAAATAAAATGGAGTTTAAAGCATTTAGCAGATATGTGTCTGTACAGTGGTACCTCAGAACTCATCGTTAATTGGTCTAGGAAGGTGTGATGAATATAAAAATGACGTGCCAAACAAACCATGTGACTTACCACATGAACCTTTGTTTTGGCAGGGTAGGACTTCCTGTTTTCTCTTCTCCTATGTTACTGACCCTTCCCAGCACGGCCAACTTCTTGTCTGCCCTCTGCAACTAACCCCCTCTTCCTTTTGCAATGACCTACCCTGCATGGCTGACTTCTTGTCTGTTCTTGACAGCTATCCCCATTTTCCTATCACAGCGTTTCAAGTCTCAAACAAATAATAAGTAACTGGAACAACATTTTCACATCAAAATGGATTGAGTGCTAAATTTGACAAATTTTGAAGCAGTCAAGTATTGAGGTATCACTTTGTATATGAAAATAGTGTAAGATAACAGCTGTTTCCTACCCCATATATTTTTGCCTCCTGTACCTTCTTCCCCTGGATTTCTTTTCATTTAATAAAGAATTCTGTAAATATATTATATAGTCCAACAGGAAAGCTTGCAAGGGTGGAAGGAAGGAGAGAGATTGTGTCACAGAACAAGGAAGGACCAATTTAGCCCCTTAAACCTAGTTTAACTTTGGTGCATTCAACAGAATGTACGCAAAAAGGTTTTAGATATCCAGGTCTTTTCATTACTAATATTTTAAGAGACATCTGTAACACCGAGATATCAACACTAACATAGAAATGTCAGAAATTCATGATGGTCTTTGGCAGATGTTATTCTGGAAATTAGTCTTTTATGCGTAGAGTTTTCATTCATCTCGGTAGCGAAAGCTTCTCATTTCTAAAATGCATAGATTTAGCAATGGTTTTCTCATATAAAATAACACCTCTTCAATGTCAAGAAAGTTAACATCACTTCAGTGCAGACATTCATAAACAATTTTCTAGCAAATGTTTAATGGAGACAAGAATTTATTTGTCCGGACATAATATTGAAGTATATAGGCTTTCTTTAAATTGTCAAGGAAAACAGATTCTTTTTTTATACTTGTCTTGTGCACTAGAGTTAGATTCATTTCCTAATCCTTTGAATTGATGATTGAAGGCCATTTCACCCCCCCCCCCAAAATTTCCCCTACCTGAAGATTATCTCATGTATGCTAAGAAGAGTATTATCCAAATATTTGCACCTCATGCTATGTCAAAAAAGTGAAGGGAGAGCAATGCACCGTTATTTTTTTTGACACATCTTCTCAGGGAGCAAAAAGTCTAAACTAGTATCACCTGATGGAGGTGAGGACTAGGATGCTAGGCCTCACTTCCTCCCTTTTCTGTTTTTGGGAATAGAATTTTAAAATGAATATGTCTGTGTTATTAGGTTGCCTGAAAAAAAAATGCCAAAAGACCACACACGTCTAAACTGATATTTTGCTGCCTTTTTGTGGCAAACACATGGTAAATCCTAGAAACGATAAAATGGAACTAGAGTGATATCCAGTCCAGAAGAGATGCAATCCACATAATGTGCCCATTTGCTTTATACAGAAGGAAGATGCTAACTGCCATCATTCTTCCATCATTGTTCTTGATGTCTTCCACATGTGAAGGGCAACTCCTTGCAATAGGGATCCTCCATTTTTATCCACATAATTTGGCCTCTTGAGGTAAAGGAAATTTTCCACTACAGGAAATCAGCTGTATATGTAGAGGGCGATGAGGTAAAACAGAGCTTGTCCACTTAGGACCACAATTTCTCCTCAAACGAAGGCCCTAACGATGTCTACAGGGGTTTGTACATCAAAACAATCAAAGGTGGTGTTAAGTTTGGAGAATAATGGAGACCAGACATCTGACCAGTGACTTCAACTCTTTAATAATAATAACAGAACAGAACAGAGCAAGGCTATGGGCAACAGCAACCCTTTTATAGGGTTAGCTGCTACCTTATTAACCAATGACATGTGCAACAAGTTCAAACTTATAACCAATGAGAAGTGTCAAAATAGTGGCCAATCAGGGACTAGTTATGGACCAATCCCTAGTTGTTGTATAAGGACCAATCAGGTGTGCAGGTTTCCAAACCCTGATTTGCATTTATGCTAGTAACTTTTATTGATTCACAACACCCCTCCCCTTGGGTTCCGTTTGAGGGAGCTGTAATAAAATCCTCAAGATAGACAGGCCGTTTGGTCTGTCTGGATTATTTCCGTGGCTCCACGGTTTTGGTCTAAGGTCCGGTTCCGGTGGAGCGTTTGGATGATCTTTATTAAAGTCTGTTTCGCTGCACGGTGATTCCGTGCTGTTTTCACTGTGGTTGTCTCCGCTACTCCGTGTTTCTTCGGGTTTTGCAGTTCGGTTCCCCGTATTAAAGTTCCCTGAAAAAGTCAATTCCCTCCCGCTTCAAGTTCCGGTGTTTCGCTGGGCCGTAGGGTTTCCATTGGCCTGCTATTTGTCATATCAAAGTCAATTTCCTCGATATTTCCTCCCCCTTGAGTTTGTGAACCCGGGGAGTCATGGGCGCTGGGTGGTAATCTCGATCGGAGTTGGTCTATGTGGCGTTCCACACCCTCCCATCGTCTGTTAGCAGGCGTTACGATCTAGGCCCGGTAAGGTGGGTAACGGTTGCGGGTATCCATAACGGGTCGCCGGAAAAGTTTTTGGCAAAGATTAAATCGCCTACCTTAAATTCCCGGCATTTGCTGCTGGAGCCGAAGGGCTTTTCCGGTGCGAATGCGGGATGGAGCCAGTCAAGTGCGATCGCAGTTTCCGCCCCATAGAAGTTCAGCGGGTGTTTTGTTGGTCACGCTGTGGGCGTGATGTGCTGCAACAAGAGAATTCGATTGATTTTCTCGTCGATGTTGCCAAATTCCATTTTGTGAAGGGTCTTTTTACAAATTGTACCATGCGTTCTGCACGTCCATTCGCCGCAGAATCGCGGGCGAGGTTAGCGCATGGCGGATGCCCGATCAGCAAGATATTGTTCAAAGGGTAATGCAGTAAACTGTGGGCCGTTGTCCAAGACCAACACGTCCGGAAACCGTGTGTGGCAAATAGTCTGTTTAATTTATTGATAACTGAGTCCGTTGTAGTTGTGTTCATTCGATGGATCTCGAGCCAATTTGAATAGGCGTCGACAGTAATAAGGAAAGTGTGTCCTTTGGTAGGTCCCGCAAAGTCAATATGAATACGGGACCAAGGTCCCCTCGGAGTTTCCCATTCGGTTGGGCTTGCTTTGGCGGGCGTTGCTGGCGTCCTGGCAACGTTGACAAGTAGTGACCCAGGCCTCGATTCTTTTGTCGATTCCTGGCCACCAAAGCGTAGCTGCGTGCGAGTGCTTTCATCCGCACAATCCCGGATGTCCTTCATGCAATACCGCCAAAACAGTTTGTTGCAATTTGCCAGGGATTACGACTCGATCGCCCCACAAGATACAGCCTTTTTGGGAAAACAGTTCAGTTTGGCGGGCTTTGAAGGCGCCCATTCCGGTGCTATTTGTTTTTGTCGGCCACCCCGTTCAACCCAGCGTAGGATGTCTTGCAGAACTGGGTCACGTTTTGTTTCAAAGGCAATGTCTCTAGCCGTCAATGGTGGTACATGTAGAGCTTCGATCTGTAGTGTTGAGATGGTTGGGGCTGGATCTACAACAGAGTCTGGGAGCAGCGTTCTGCTCAATGCATCAGCGTGGAGAATTGATTTCCCGGGCGATGTTGCAAGGTGTAGTTGTAGGCCGCCAAGAATTCAGACCAACGGGTCATTCTGGGGACAATATATACGGGGTTGGTTTATTACCGCAATGATCCCCAGTAGTGGTTTATGATCAGTAATTATCGTAAATGCATGGCCATAAACATATTCATGAAATCTTTTAACTGCGGCCACAATAGCTAAAGCTTCTTTGTCCAGCTGACTATAATTTCTTTCAGCTTTAGCTAAGGTTCGCGAAAAAACGCGATGGGGGCTTCCGCTCCATTTGGTAATACGTGGGCCAGAATTGCCCCAACCCCAAAAGGTGATGCGTCACACGTGATAGTGAGCGGAAGAGTCTCGTTGTACTGCATAAGTACAGAATCAGAAGTTAGCAATTTCTTCACTTGTTGGAAAGCATATTGTTCCCGTTGTCCCCAAACCCACGTTGCTTTTTTGTCTAATAGTCTATGCAACGGTTCAGCTACCGTTGCTTTGTGGGGTAAAAGACATTATAGAAATTGATAAGTCAAGGAACGCCTGTAGGTCTGCCTTGTTCCTTGGAGTGGGGGCCTTTTAATCGCCCTTAATTTGTCTTCGGTGGGATGGATTCCTTGGCTGTCCAGGAGGTATCCCAAAATTCTACTTTTCGGTACATAACTGGCATTTATCTTTTTTAACTCTGAGGCCTGCATTTTGGAATCTTCGTAAAACCTCTCTGAGTCGTTTTTCTAGAATGTCTTTGTTAGGGGCGGCGATGAGTACATCGTCGAAATATGATACGACCCTCTTATCCCTTGTAACAACCTTTCCATTAAGCTCTGAAAGATTCCGGGCAACGCTACCCCGAACTGGAGCCGGTTGCATTTAAATGCGCCCCTATGCGTTACGATAGTTTGCGCCTCTGCCGTGGTCGGATCTACAGGCAATTGTTGATACGCCTGGGCTAGATCTAGTTTAGCGAAAACTTTCCGCCACCCAGGGAATGGAGCAAGTGTTGCACTACCGGCACTGGATATGCACTTTGCTGCAGTGCATGGTTTAAGGTGGCCCGGTAGTCTCCGCAAATTCTTAGTGACCCATCAGGCTTGATAGGCGTCACTATAGGGGTTTCCCAGCGGGCGTGGTCGGTGGGCTCCAGCACGCCCTGTGCTATTAGCTTATCGAGTTGTTCGTCGATTTTAGGCTTCAAGGCGAACGGCACCCGACGCGGCTTAAGGCGGATGGGTGCTACCTCAGGGTTCAAGTTAAATGAGATCAGGGTCCCCTTTGTACTTGCCTAGTCCATTTGCGAAAACGTCTTGGAATTCTTGCACGAGTGCCTCCTCCCAATCGCTGCTCTCGGCCTGGTGGACTCCGGCTACAGTGATTCCGAGCGGTCTGAACCATTGAAGGCCTAAAGACTAGGCCTGTCGCGGTCCACGACAGTCTGTGGTAGTGCGACGGTGCAGTCCTTGAAAGAAACCTGGAATCTGCGGGACCCGACGACGGGAATTGGTTACCCTGATAGTCTTTGAGTATAACCCTTTGAGGGTTAAGGTCTTGGCGGCGAATCGTTGGAATGAGCTGTTGGAGCGTTTTCCACGACACCATCGAGAGGGAAGATCCCGAGTCCACCTCCATCACACAAGGTTTGTTTTCGATGGCGACCTTTACTCGGATTTTCCCGGCATCAAGGGATGTAGCGTGGCCTATGGTGCTTGTTTGGTGGGTCTCTTCCCACCTGGTTTCTTCACGCCTGGTGGAAGTGGTGGATGGTTTGTTTCTGTAGGAGTGGTTTCCCCATTGGTGGTTCAGTTTTTCTCGGTGTGTGCCGAAGAATCCGGAAGATTGGCATTCGGCCTGTCGGGGTTTGGAGTTTTGTTTGCTTCTGCAGACCTTTGCGATGTGACCTCGTTTCCGCAAATGCAGCAGAGTGCGTCGAGAATTTGCAGCTGGATCGTGGGTGATTCGCCCCACATCCTGCACACGATCGGGATGAGGGTTGTGTGAACTGGTCTCGTTCCGTTCGAGTCGGTTGACCTCTTCCTCATCACTTTCTGATGGGGATTCTAGGTCTTTGTGGTGAGTCGATACCAGGTGTGTCTCTGGGCGAGGTGAGGTATCTTTGGCGAGTTGATGTAGCGGTGCGTTGGTGCGGCGCATTCGGGCTGCCGACTTCTTTGTTGCCTCCGCTGCCGTGGCTTCTTTAAGGGCATCGGTGAGGCTGATGTCCCCTTAGCCATAATTTTGCTCTGGATCGTGCCTTCTTCTAGGCCCAGAACCAGGCGGTCCCGGAGGGCTTCTTCTAAGTCGGAGAATCCGCAGAGGCCTCCCAGGTTTCGGAGGTCCGCAATGTAATTGGCAAGGCTTTTGCCCTTCCGTTGGTCCCTCTGGTAATATTCGTGTCTTCTGACTAAGGTTGGCACGGTGGGCGTAGTGAGCCCGTAGTAAAGGCTCGAGGACGTCCCAGTCCATCTCTTTTACTTCGGCTGGCTTGGCAAGTGATTTTGCCATTTTAAACACGGTAGGCCGCAGTGAGTTAGAAAGATAGCTCTTTTTTTGCCGGTTGTTGCATCTTTCAAATTGTTGGTCTCCAGAAACATCTGGAACCTATCCATGTACGATTCCCAGTCTTCGGTTTCTGGGTTGAATGGAGCGGGTGGTATGGCACCGCTGGCCATGTTGCCGTTGATGATGCGTGTTCGACCACGTGCTCTGTTGGTTGCTCTGTAACTCAGTCAGTTCTTCGGTCTCTGCATCCCACCTTCGTCGCCAGTGTTAAGTTTGGAGAATAATGGAGACCAGACATCTGACCAGTGACTTCAACTCTTTAATAATAGTAAATAGAACAGAACAGAGCAAGGCTATGGGCAACAGCAACCCTTTTATAGGGTTAGCTGCTACCTTATTAACCAATGACATGTGCAACAAGTTCAAACTTATAACCAATGAGAAGTGTCAAAATAGTGGCCAATCAGGGACTAGTTATGGACCAATCCCTAGTTGTTGTATAAGGACCAATCAGGTGTGCAGGTTTCCAAACCCTGATTTGCATTTATGCTAGTAACTTTTATTGATTCACAACAGGTGGCAATGCAGCATTGTGCAATATTGACACATGTGCAAAAAGAGTGAATATTTTATCACACCTTTATAACTCTGCTTTTGCCTGTTTTGATATGCTCCCTGGCACATGCTGAAAGAACTTTCCTATTGTAGAAGGATCCCTTGGAACAGGATTAAAGGCTTCAGATCAAGGTTAAAGTGGTCAACTAAAACTATTTTATTCAAGGCTCCCAAAAACATGTCATCTGCAGTTTCCTAAATAAAAAAACAAACAAACTTAGAATCCTAAGTTTCTAATTAAAGATTAGTGCTTCATTCATTTACAAGTAGCAAGGTTCAGGTTAAGACAGTCCAATCGGTATTATGAAAATGAAGAGCATGAATATGAATAACTAGAATCATGGCAATTAAACATGTGCTTCCTATGTCAGAGAAAACAACAGGTATCAGGTACAGTTTGAGATGAAAGTGAAACGTTATTTTCCAAGGATAATTCTAATTGTGTGAAAAGTCTCAGCAGAATATGAGTAGAAGATTTTGTATCTGAGAGAAGGAGTCAACATTAGATCCAAGTTCCTATTATCATACTGTAAAGATTTATATGTTGATGGAGAAGAAGGAAGAGGGAACTAACATACACCAGATGCAGTTTCCTGATGTCAAAAGAGAAGTGGAAGTTATATACTGTAGATAGAGGGAGAGAGGGGAAGAGGGATAGAGAGATTATTATCTTTATATAAAGCATTGTTTGTATATGTGAAATGCAGAAAAATTCTGTTATTATATTATAGTATCTATTCTTTCATTTTTACATTATAAATATATTATAAATTTTAGATATTATAATTATATGTGGCACTGTCTAGACATCAAAGTTGTAAAATAAAATTTCATAATATATTTCTGTATTACATTTCCTATCACTCTGTATTATAATACCCAAAACAAAACACAAACCCTGACACCAAATATCAGTTGACTATTACAGTCCCCTAAATTCTTCTCTAGCTGGGTTTCATTCCAGACTTTCAAATATTTCAAGTCCTTTTTTCCCCTCTTTTCCTTTGATGGGATTTAATTTGACTCAGACTGGCTGTGACTAAGCCAGGATATTTCTAGACTTTAGAGGGAAAAGTTCATCTTCTTCTCAGCCAATGCAAAATGAACCAAAGTGTATCAGTTCCTTTGCTCTTGGCTAATAATTATATAAAAATGTTTTTTTTTTAAATCAACATCTCTAAAATGAATGAATAAATAGACTGCATGTGGGACAGCATGCAGTTGAGCTAATCTTGAGATAATTTTTTCCAGCCTTTAAATCAGAGCTGCCCAACCTTGGCAACTTTAAGACTTGTGAACTTCGACTACTAGAATTCCCCAGTCAGCATGGCTGAGAATAACAGAGGACTCTAAATGCTTTTGATAGTAGCTGCACTGGATCTCTGGAGGTAGGAACTCTTGTGACTGAGGTATTTTGAATTAAGTGGACAATTCCAAAGAGTATTGTATTATTATAGAAAAATATTTTCTTTTTCTCCCAGTATGTCACCCAGTGGTAGTATTCTACCGGTTCAGGTGAACCAATAGTAAAAAATGCTACCATTCAGGTGAACTGGTAGTAAAAAAAACAGTTACTGGTTCAGCCGAACTGGTATTTCTTTTTTTCCCCCTCCCAACGATAAGCTGTTCCGACAATCAGCTGTGCTGGGATCCCCCTCGTTATCTTACTGCTTTGCCCAGGAGACTTCCCTGAGGCCCAGGAGGCAAAAAAGGGGCACAGTGGAGGGGTGCTGCGCAGGTGCCCTGCACTCCATTTTTTGCCTTCTGGGCCTCAGGGAGGCCTCCTGGGAGCAAAATGGGCTCCCAGGAGGCTTCCTTGAGACCCAGGAGACAAAAAAAAATGGAACACAGGGGGGTATACAAAAAAAAAAAGCTATGCACACCTAGTCACATGGCCACACCCACTTAGCCACTCCCACCTAGCCACGCCCACAGAACTGGTAGTAAAAATGTTTGCATCCCACCCCTGATGTCACCTATTTAAACTCAGAGGATCAGTTTTATATCACCACTAATATAATTAATACCTCCTTGGTCAGTTTCATGTTAGAGAAAACAAATGAATGGGAATGAAAGACAAACTACACTTTCCTGAGTATTCAAAGGCCTACAAGAGACCATTGGTACTTCATATTTGACTTTCCAAATAATCAGAGGTGTAAATTTTATGGCATGTCAATCTGCTATCTTTTATGGACATGACATTAATTAGTTGAATCAACCACTTTAAAGCATCTCGATTCAGAATGATTTACAGTTTTGTTTTATTTGTAGCTGAATAGCTTCAGAAAGGTCTTCCTTAAATACATTAATTTGGTTGTGAAAGAAAATCAACACAAAAGATTTGCTTCTGAAGCAGAGTACCAGCATGCCAGTAAAACCAGTATTGTTCTGACGCAGCTCCCAACGACAACAAACCCTCTGTAGTTAAATCAATGATTCTTTTATTAGGAGTGCCACAACCCCAGCAAAAAATCTTTCTCACACACACAGAAGGCTAACAAGTCTGTCCAGCAGGGAGATGAATAGTTGTCTGCCACACCTATTCATTTCTGCCCCCTGTCTTTTCTCCCCAGAGCTAGAGTGGGGCTTTGCTAGCAGCAGTGGCTCTTCTGTCCCAAGGATTGGCTCATAGATTTCCACTGCTCTCCTCTCCTCTGCCTTCTGCACATCCGTATGTCAGGCACTGGACCCAGCTGTTCTCTTCCTCATCAGCCACCTCCAGACCTGGGGGTTGTTGACTTTCCATCTGAGGGCTGATGAACAGCCCAAGCTCTGCCTCTGTTTCTATCTCTGACTGCTCCATTCCCTCTTCCCCCTTGGAACTCTCAGGTTGCTTTGTTGCTGGCACTGACACCCATGCCTTCTCCTCATCCGATTCAGCTGTTGTAGGGGCTGACAGGCCACACAAGTATTCTTCTAAAATGCTACAGGTGATCCTTGACTTACAATCACAACTGAGCCGAAAATTTCTGTTGCTAAGCAAGACAGATGTTAAGTGCCTCATTTTACAACCTTTCTTCCTACAGTCTGTGAATTGATGTAGTTGTTATATGGTTAGTAACACAGTAGTTAAGTGAATCTGGTTTCCCCATTGACTTTGCTTCTCAGAAGGTCCCATGACCCAGGGACACTGCAACCATCTAAATATGAGTCAGTTGCCAAGTGTCTGAATTTTGATCACATGAATATGGGGATGCTACAGCCATCGTAAGTGTGAAATGTTGTGCAACTTCTAGCTCCTTCAGTTGCTTTGTGTCTTCCCCCAATATGTTTGTGTGCATCAGTAAACAGTGCAGAAATATCAATGGCATTTGATAGTAAATACACTGTGATATTGAGATTGGTTTTGCAAGACTTTTATCAATAAGCAGAAATATGAGCTAATAGGTATTTTGTTTCAGTCACTAACAGTGATTCCAACCAAAGTTGCACAAAATTATAATTCTATATATGTATGGATCGATGTTGTACATTTGTGAAAAATGATAATTTTGAGAGATTCTTACAGAGGACAGGCTACAGGACAAATCAAGAGTATTTGGATCCAGCATTTCTGAACACATCCAGGTAAATCCTGAGCTGCTGCCTAATTGTCTCCAATTACCATATGCACGTGTTGCTTTTTTACCCCATCTTTGCTCTCCTGGGGACCCAGGTGGGACCATTGAGAAGGAGAAGAACTTGGCGAGCATTAGGGTGCAGGAAGGAAGAAGAATAGTGTTGGAGTTGAGTAGCAGTAAGAAAAAGAATAGTAATTGTAAGAAGGCAAGCATTAAGTTGATGGTTAGCTGCGAAGAATAATTAGCAGGAAATAGCAAGATTAGAGTATTCAACAGAGGGAAGAAGAATCTGAAATGGCATGACTGGGTCCAGGGAAATAATGCCATGCATGTAGGAAAAACCACTGATGGAATATGGCAAGTGTAGGGAAGGAGTAAGCTTGGAGACATGGCATATGAATCCTAACTAGACCTCCTAAATCCTAAGAGTAGCATGTTCTATAGTCCAAGAAAAAATTTAAAAAAATATTAAAAAGGGAAAAAATGCAATGAAATGAAATGAAATAATAAAATAGTAAAGTAACTGTGAGAGGGACCTTGGAATCCTAGTTGGACAATCACTTAACACATGAGCCAGGAATGTGCAGCAGCAGCCCAAAAAAAGCTAATACAATCTTTGGCTGAATAAACAGAGACATAGAATCAAAATCACCTGAAGTATTAGTACTGCTTTATAAAGCCTTAGTAAAGCCACACCTGGAATACAGTACTGCATCCAGTTTTAGTCACCACTTTACAAAAAAGATTGGAGACTTTGGGAAAAGTGTCAAGAATAGCAACTAAGATGATTAAAGGCCTGGAGACAAAAAATGAAGAACCATTGCAGGAATTGAGTAAGGCTAGTTTAGGGAATAGAAGGGCTAGGAGTGACATGATGGCAGTATTTGAGGGGCTGCCACAAAGAACAGGGGTCAACTTATTTTCCAAAGCACCAGAAGGCAAGACAAGAAACAATCAATGGAAACTAATCAAGGAGATAAGCCACCTGGAAATAAGGAGAAACTACCTAACGGTGAGGACAATTAACCAGTCAAACAGCTTGCCTTCAAAAGTTGTAGATGCTTCATCACTGGAGGTTTTTAGAAAAAGACTGTCTGAAATGGTATTGTTGTGGTTCGCTGGCAGCTGGTGTGGATAGCAGCGGAATCAGACAGTGAGGATGAAAGGGAACCAGTCAGAGAGTCTGGCGAGGACTTAGACAAGGGTCCTGCATCCGATGCAGGGATGAAGCCAGGGCCACCTGAGAGTGGGGTGCTGCCTTCGGAGCCTTGGAGTCTGGCAGCAGCGAAGCAGAGGACCCAGGGGAGCCTGTTCCCAGTGCACATGTGCGCAGAGCTGCTAGAAGGTGAGAGCAGCTGAAGAAGGGGAAGCTCAGGATTGAGGCTGGGAGGTGATTGCCCCTCCCATTAGGGATAAAAGTCAGTCCTCAATGACAAAGAGCATTGCAGTTCAGTAATCTCCGAGTCCTTCAGTGAAGCTCTGCACTCTGGTTGATTTTTTCCTAGGTTCTTGGGTTGGTTGATGTTAGCCTTAAATGGACAGCATTCTACGGCACTGAAAAGCATGCTCTTATCTGGAGGAACTGTATATAATGAGTTTTGGCTGGGAATGCAAGTAATTCTCAGTGTCACATTAAAAAAGGTTTTACTTTTAAATTCAATGTGTGTTTTATTAAGTTTGATGAAGCCTGGGTCAGAACAGGTATAGGGCAGTGGTCGCCAACCAGTGGGCTACGGACCACTGGTGGTCTGTGAGAAAATTTTGGTGGTCCACAGAGAAATGTGAGAGCACCCCACAAAGCAATTAATCCAGGCTGTGCGGGAACACAAGGCTGCGCCACCCACATGGCCTGTGGGAACACAAGGCTTGAGTCGGAACAACACGAGGTAGTGAGGGGAGGTGGGAAAGGGCAGGGGGGGAAAACTTGCCTGGCCACCGGGCTGTTCTTTCTGCTTCTTTCTTCTTCTGCTTTTGGCTGCACTCAAGGAAAGCAGCAAAAGTCTTTCTCTCCCCCAAACTCTGCCAGAAATGAGTCTTTGGGACCCTGCAAGGCATCTTCCTCCAAGAGGCTGTGCCAGCAAAGACTCATTTCTGGTGGAGTTTGGGGGGAGAGAAAGAAAGACTTCTGCTGCTTCTGTTGCTATCCTTGCATGAAGCCAAAAGTCTCTCTCTGTCCCCCTGAAAACGGAGCAGGAAATGGTATCCTGCGATCCCAAATAAAGAACGATCAATCGGTAGGAAAACGGGGTGAGGAATTTTCCTGCAGAATTTTTTTGGGGATTTTGCCAGGGTCTCTGCAGACAGAGACCCTGGGAAAATTCCAAAAAAAGTCTGCAGGAAAATCCCCCAGCCCATTTTCCTACTGATGGCAGAATACCGTCTCTCTCTCTCCCTCTCCTCTTGAGAACGGAGCTGAAAAGCAGGTTAGGAATGTGGCTGCCTTGGAGAAGGTGGGGGTATGTGAGGGACCTCTGTGTGTGTGTGTGTGAGAATGAGAGAGAGAGAGAGAGAGAGAGAGAGAGAGAGAGAGAGAGAGAGAGAGAGAGAGAGAGAGAGAGAGAGAACATCACCACCAGCCCTCCGAGGTTAGATCAGATCTCTCTCTCTCTCCCCCTGAGAATGGAGCTGAAAAGCACGTTAGGAATGTGGCTGCCTTGGAGGGGGTGGGGGTGTGTGAGGGACGTGTGTGTGTGTGTGTGTGTGTGTGTGTGTGTGTGTTTGAGACAGAGAGAGAGAGAGAGAGAGAGAGAGACCACCCTCCGAGGTTAGATCAGATCTCTCTCTCTCCCACCAATGTCAGCAAGCCACCATCAGTCAAAATTCATATTAGTGGTCCGCGGGATTTAAAATTATGAGTTTGGTGATCCCTGAGGTCCAAAAGGTTGGTGACCCCTGGTATAGGGTCTCCTGCTTGAGCAGGGGATTGGACTAGGAGACCTCCAAGGTCCCTTCCAGCTCTATTCTGATTCTGAAATGGAGACATTTGTAACATCCGCTGCTCTTTTGGGAACCAAAGGGATTCTTGAGTCAAGCTTTCTTAATCACATCCGTGGAAAATTACCAGGTACTGTGACACATGAACAGAAAGGGAAAGCATATCTGTTCTTTGTCTCAAGCTGCTTTGTGCAAAGCTCCATTATTATTATTTTTCCTTTCTCTTCCATTGAAATAGCAGCATGGACACTACAATGCTATGCTGTGCTTATTTTGACAAAGCAAGTTGCTAGTGGAAGACTCCCATAAGACTATCATTGCTCTGTGATGGGTAATAGGTCAGAATTAACACACCTTTTGTCTCTAAGCTCTTCCTAATAAGGAATTGGAAATTCAAGACTCTCACTCCCAGTTGTTATTTAGCTGAGTGGAAAGGAAACAAACCTTTGTTTCATTTCCTGACTGTGCACCTCTGATTACCATAGAGATTTGTTTCTCGCTAGGCACTCTGGTAAATTTCATTATTAGCTGTTACCAATTTTATATGAGACATCTGACCATTAAAAATTCCTTTTAACATAGTACCGAGCACTTAATGGCACTTAAAGAAGCAAATGAAACTGTGTTACAAGACCCTAATCAGGAGGCCAGAAAAACCCCAATCATCTGGAGGAGTTTGCTTCACTTAATAACAGTTATGATTTAATTTTACAACAGCTAAATTGAAATATAGCTGAGGACGTTACACAAATCAAGGGCAGATGAAGGAATTAAAAAGTTGGGCCTTGCAGTTTAAAGCAGAGGCTTTCATTTAACCACAGAGAATCAAAATGTTTGGGAAAAGCAGTAGCTTTACACAATAGGTAGAATAAAATCTGATATGGAAAAGTTCTCAATTAAACCAAATTAAGATCCAGGTTCCTGAGGGGCAAATGATCTGGATTTGGTAATTTGTTAACTAACGTAGTTACTTTGTATTTTAATTTGATTTATTTTCTTTGTTTTAAAATGTTCAGGTTTATTAGTTTTTAACATTCCTAAACTGATAAACAAGCTGGAGACCAGCTCCAGGTAGAAAAAGTTTGTTAGTACAAATTGCGGTCTGGCTTATCTCTTTTGTGAACTCCAAACAACCTTTTTCCTTACACTTATGCCCCTTCTCATGTCAGACCTCATTTTAATGAACATGTGTGATATTATGGGATGCAAATATGTAACATGTTTGACTACATGTAGCTGATTTCCTATGCCAGTGGTCGCCGACCAGTGGGCCGTGGCCCACTGGTGGTCCACGACAAAATTTTGATGTTCACCCCCAGAGTACCCCCCCCAAGCAATTAATCCAGGCTGCACAGGAACACAAGGCTGTGCCACCCACATGGCCCACGGGAACTCTCCCCGTCCACTCACTCCTTACCTGGCAAACTTGCATACTAAGTTGCTATTTTTCCTTTTTTTTTCCCCAACCATCATCTGTTCTGCTGTGCCAAGAGATTTAGATTAGCTAGAAAGCAAGAAACAATTGGATTTCTTACTTTCTAGCTAATCTTTAGATCTTCCTTAGGACTGAAACTTCTATTATTCAGTGCAGACTCAGATAGCCGATGGCAGAAAGATAGATCTCTGAATGAATCTGTGATTCTGTGAGCAACTCAATCTGCCTGCCTGCTTTGCCTGATTTTGGGTAAAAGTTGCTCTTTTTTAATTAAAAAAAATCAATATTTACATATATGGTGTGTTGTGAGTTAATTTTGTGAGTTTGCTTGCAAGCAAATTTTATGTGGCAGACTCAGGTTGCCGATGGCAGAAAGATAAATCTCTGAGTGAATCTGTGATTCTGTGAGCAACTCAATCTGCCTGCCTGCTTTGCCTGGTTTTAGGTAAAAGTTGCTCTTTTTTTTTTTACAAAAAATTCAATATTTACATAAATATTTATTATATTTACATACAAGCCATGCCCAGCCAGTCACATGACCACCAAGCCACACCCACAAATTAGGCCACACCCACAGAACCGATTGTTAAAAAAATTGAATCCCACCCCTGCTTTTGTGTGTTTGTGTGTGTGAGAGAGAGAAAGAGAGAGGGGGTAGATCAGATCTTTCTCTCTCTCTCTCTCTCTCTCTCACCAACATCAGCAAGTTACCGTCAGTCAAAATTCATATTAGTAGTCCCCAGGATTTAAAATTATGAGTTTTGTGGTCCCTGAGGTCCAAAGGGCCTATGCAAAGGGGAGGTTACTTTTTCCCTGTCCAATCAACTTTCCTCTTGCATTTTCTTTGTTGTGTTAACTATAAAAGGGAGGGAAACATGGGGCTCAAGGTTCTCTCTCTTCCTTTTTCATAGAGAGATCAGGGTACCCTAATAAACTGCTTTTAAATGATCTTCTGATTCAGTTGCTTCTTGGAAGGTAAACTGAGGCAGCACCTAGGGCCAGATTTGGCTTTCAATCCCACCTGTTGTACATTCAAGCATGTCTGTCAAACCTGTCCATCGACCATATTTCTAGGGCTTCTTCTGTTGCCATCTGGGATGAACTGATTCTCTTATACACTTGCCAGGGCACATATTTTAGGGGAATAGTCAATCTATTGTACTGATTCATAGGAAGTCATCTAGAAAATGAAAATGTGGATCCCATGCTTAACTCTGAATATCCCTTTGTTGCTGGATTTAGCCAAGCAGAAGATGGGATTCGAGGAAGATGCTGCTAACATTGAAATCATATTTAATTCAAAGGCATTGCTTTACAGATTCAACAGAGACCAGGATTTTTTGTGGGTGGGGAAGTCTATGCGCAAAATAAGTCTTTTGGAGAAAGACAAAAAGAAAGAGAACTGAAAATAATGTTCATAGCATTGCATTACAAGTAGTCCTTGAATTACGACCGCAGTTGAGTTCAACATTTCCATTGCTAAGCAAGGCAGTTGAGTTAAGTCAGTTTTGTCCCATTTTACAACCTTTCTTGCCAAGTTGTTAAGTGAATCACTGCAGTTGTTAAGTTAGTAACACAGTTGTTAGGCAAATCTGGCTTCCCCCTTGACTTTACTTGTCAGAAGGAGGGGTGGGCTAAGATTCTGTGAAGTACAGAGAATCCCCAAATCCCACTCCAGGCTGCCCCCCCCTGCCCCCCCCAGGAATCCCCACACAGCCCGTTTTGGATGTAGGTAAGTGCAGGCACGTGCAGAGGCTCGGAAAGGGTGAAAAATGGGCCTCCCAAAGGCTTGAGGAAAGCCTCCTGAGTCCAGGGAGAACAAAAATACCCCCCGCCGCCATAGTGCAGGAGGCCGATTAGGCCATGGCCACATGGCCACACTCACTCAGCAACCAGGGGGAGAACCTGTTGCTAAAATTTTTGAAGCCCACCCCTGGTGATAAGGTCACAACAGGTGATCACATGATACTGGGACTTGTCTGAAGTGCATGCCACTTGCCAAGCATATGAATTTTGATCATGGGACCATGGGATGCTGCAATAATTATAAATGTGAAAAATAGTAATAAGTGACTTTTATAAACAAATAGTTGTAAGTTGGGGACTACCTGTACACAACCAGTGCAGTGATGGGATTCAAAAAAATTTACTACCAGTTTAAGAGGGAGGAGCTGGCGTCACGGCGGTACGACATGCGATCTTAATGCTCTAAGATCGCCATCGATACCTCGGCTGCTGGACGGTCCTCACGGACCTAAACCATCCCATAGAGACGGTAATAGAGAAGGGCACATCCTGTTGACCCCAGGGACATCGCAAAGTCCCTGGTTGATCCAGGAGAAGCCCTTTTTTCTGGCGGCAGAAAGGCGGCCATTGAAGCCGCTGAAGCTGGGACAGCTCCGGAAGGAAGAGGAAAGTGGAAAGCGGAAGTGTGTCAATCTGGTGAGATGATTTTTAAAAATACTATTATTTGAGAGAACATCCTGAGAAGGGAAGAGAAAATTTTTAAAGTGAAGACAGAAGAGGGAAAGCACCGAGATTAAACCTGCAGTCAAGATTAGTGTGTTTAATATTTTTTTATTGCTGGACTTTTTTACAAACGCCTTAAAGCTTTAAAATTGACTGGTCTTTTTCTTGAATTTTACATTCAATTATTCCTTTACTCCTTTTTTTGTTGTTTTTTAGAACTTTTTTCTTTTTCCTAGTGCTTCTGTTAAATATCTAAAAGCATTTTAGTTTAACTGCTTATTTGTTAGCCATTTTTAACTTTTTTTTCTTTGGATACAAGGAGGGAAGTGAAGTAGAGACAATAAGTAACACTGCCATCTAGAGGCTTGGAAACACTGTTTCTTTCTTTCTTCTTTGTGGCTTGGTAAGCCTGACAATAATAAGAACTGTTGTCAAGGTCAATGAGCCAGTTTGTGAAGATAGTGGGATGAGCATGGAAGAATGTTATTACAGGTGATGTTCTGGGTTACTATCTGTGGTTGCTTTTGGATAGTGAGAGAAAGCAAGAATTAAAAAGAAAGAAGATTGAGAGGATCTTGAGAAGAAAATTTTAAAGCTTTTTTGGAACTTAACTTAGCAAGACAGCCTTGGACACTATACTGTGGCAGTGTGTGGCTTGTTGTTTTTTTCTCTTTCTTTGCTGTTTTTTATCTTCCCCCCTTAATAATCTATTTTTTTGCTGACATCTGTGACAGTGGCCTGTTAAAGGGTTTTTCCTTTTTAATTTTTAATCTTTAATTTTTTAATCCTCAGTACTTTGCTTTTTCTTTTTTCTTTTTCCCTTTGGATTCTTTTTTACCTCACAGTATATCGATCTACTTATTTTTATTTTTTCTTATTTTCCTTTTTTCTTCTTCTCTTTTTTGGGGATTTGGAACACTATTTTCATGATATTGTTAGGCTTTTTCTATATTGATTACTTGGATTAAGGTATTGAACCTGAAGATCTTTTTCTTTTATTTTTTCTTATTATAATTTTTGCTTTTTTATGGTTTTCTTTTTAATCAATTGGATTTAATTGGAGGGGTATACAAGAACCTGAAGATTTTTCTTTTTCTTTGCTTCTGCCTTGTAAAAATGAGTAGAAGACCATCAATTACTGGTTCTTCAATACCAACTACAGCTTCTTTGACATCTGGAAAACAATGATCAACAATGGTGATGTCACAGCAGGAAAAAGAGAAAGAGGTGACCTTACATATGATTTGGCAAGGAGTTCAAGATATAAAGTTAAGAACAGAAAAAACAGATGATAAAGTTGAGAATATCCACCAGATGATGATGAAGTATGAAGAAAGAATCCAAAAAAATTGAAGAAAGAGAGGAACAAAGAGATAAGAAGATTGGCAATATTGATAACAGATTGAACGTGATTGAACAGGACAAGAGTATGCTAAGATGGGAAATAGATAGATCTGAATTCTATCTTAGATTTCAAAATATAGAGGAAGAAAAGGGAGAAAACTTGGCAGAAATAATGATAGAAATTCTAGCAGAAGCACTGGAAATAACTAAAGAGAAAATGATGGATGGAGTAGATGAAATTTTTTGAGTCTTTACAAGATGTGCAGTGAGAAATAAGCTACCAAGAGAAGTACATATAAGATTTACGAAGAGGGCCATTAAAATGCAAATATTACAGATAGCAAGAGAGAAAACACTGAAATATAAAGGCAAGGAGATTGTGGTCTTGAAACAAGTACCTAGAAAAATAAGAGAGATGAGAAGAGAATATCAATTCCTGACTAAAATTCTTTTGAAGAAAGGTGTGAACTACTGATGGCTGATACCAGAAGGCCTTCAGTTTATATGGCAAGAACAAAGACATAGAATTGATTCAATTGAGAAAGCAGAATTATTTTATGCAGAATGTTTCAGAGACAAGGAAGATGAGAGGGAAAGACAAGAAGCAATACACAAACTACAAAAGGAGTGCCTTGAAGTGATTCAAAAAGAACAAGGAGCTGTAGGAGCTGCTAACCCCTCCTATAAAGTATAAAACATGGAAGAGAAAAAAGTGATTACAATTAATATAAATGGACTTAATTCTGCTATTAAAAGAAGGAAAATATTTCATAAATTAGAAAAAATGAAATTTGATATAATTTGCCTACAAGAAGTGCACATTAAAAAACAATATGAACAACTACTGGTGCAGCCAAAATTAGGGAAAATATTTACTTCACTGACACGAATTAAGAAAAGAGGAGTAGTCTTATACATTAAAGATATAATTCCAGCAAAACAAATTTACACGGATGATGATGGAAGAATCTTGATGGTGGAGATAAAAGACAATAATGTGAAATTACTTTTAATTGCAATTTATGCTCCAAATGACAATCAAGAAGGATTTTATAAAAAAAAAACTACACAGGACAATAATTGACTTAGAATATGACAATATATCTATGTTGGGGGACTTTAATGGAATAATTAATGAGAAGATGGACTATAAAACACAGAAAACAATAAAACAAAACAGAAAGATCTTGCCAAAATCTTTACACAGAAAATGGAGAAAGAATTGGATTTCTTTTTCAAGGAGAATAGAACGGAAGATACATCAATACAAAAGTTGTGGGATACAATGAAGGCTTACTCTAGGGGTTTGATAATAGACTATACAAAGATAAGAAAAAGAAAAGACAAGTGTTGAAAACATTAGAGGATGATTACAAGAGACTTGAGAAAGAACTACAAAAATCACCATTAAAAAAAATGTGAAAATACAAATGGACATAGTTAAACACAAAATGGGACTAATGGAAAAAGAGGAACTAGCACAGAAAATTAGAAATGCTAAGCAAAACTATTTTGAAGATGCAAATAAACCAGGCAGATGGTTAGCATATAAATTGAAAAAGGAGAAAGAATCAAGAAAAATAGCTCAATTGATAGATGACCAAGGGCAAGCCTGCTATGGAAACACAGAGAAGAAAAAAAAATGTACAGGACTTTTATTGGAAGTTATATGAACAAGAGATAATAGAGATAGGGAAGATTAAACAATATCTACAGAAAGTGAATTTGCCTCAGATACCAAAGGATATTGAAATGACAAGGTTACAAGGAAACATAACGATGATGGAACTAACGGAAGCAATTAAAAAACAAAATAATGGAAAAGCACTGGGCCTGGACGGATTGCCAGCTGAATTTTATAAGACATTCCAGGAGCAGTTGAACATTTTGCTTCTGGAAGTTATGAATGAAGTTAAGTTAAAAAAGAGGACACCTAAATCAGGGTCAGAAGCATATATGACACTTGTGCCAAAGGAGGAAGCAGGCCCACAACTAATTAAGAACTATCGACCCATTTCCTTATTGAACTCAGACTATAAAATTTTTGCTTCAATAATGGCAGAAAGACTCAAATGATATTTAAATATTCACCTTGATCAAAATGGATTTCTACAATATGAGAACTATCCTGGACACATTGGAATACTAAGAGGCACATCCTGAAAAACAAATGGCCTTGATATTCTTAGATGCACAGAAAGCCTTTGATAATGTAAATTGACAATTTATGTTATTACAATAGGAACAGATGGGCTTTGGTAAGAAATTTATTCAAGCCATAGAAGCTATATATCATGATCAAACAGTAAAGGTAATGATTAATGGGGAATTAACAGATTCTATTGCTATAAAGAAAGGTACAAGACAAGGTTGCCCGCTGTCACCTCTGTTGTTTGTGTTAACATTAGAAGTGCTAACTAGAGATATAAGAGAAGCGAAAGAAATAAAAGGAATGAAAATTAAGAAAGAAGAATACAAATTACAAGCATTTGCAGATGACCTGGTTTTTATTTTAGAAGACCCACTAGCAACAGTGACTAGGTTGATAGAAAAGATAAAGGAATATGGAGTGGTAGCTGGTTTAAAAATAAATAAAGATAAAAAAAAGATTCTGACGAAGAATATGCTAGTAAAACAGAGGGAAGAATTGGCAGAAGTCTTGGAAATCCAGGTCACAAATAAGGCTAAATACCTGGGAATACATTTGACAGCAAGATGTGGTACACTTAAAGAGAATAATCATAATAAACTCAAGCAACAGATTGTGACAGACTTGGCAAAATGGGAAAACTTACAATTATCATTAATAGGGAGAATATCAACAATTAAAATGAATATTTTACCAAGAATTTTATATTTGTTCCAGACAATTCCAATTAGATTAGGGAAAGAGTATTTTGATGAGTTGAATAAAATAGTGCTAAAATATATCTGGCAGGAGAAAGAAGCAAGAATAAAATTAAAGTTATTACAAGATGCTAGAATAAGAGGTGGGTTCGGTCTGCCAAATTGGGAGTTATATTATCAAGAGACAACTCTGATGTGGGTCAAGGAATGGATTACATTGAGAAATACTAGATTATTGACACTTGAAGGACACGATTTGTTGTTGGGTTGGCATGCTTTCCTATGGTACAAGGGAACTAAAACACATAAATATTTTAACAGATACCATATGCCAGAGGCTTTATTATTAAATTGGGAGAAGATTAAAAGGCAACACTATTTGAAAATTCCAGTCTGGCTTTCAACTATAGAAGCATTTTCATATCCAGTGATATATAAAATGGAACAAACAGTTAGGTATGGCGAAATTATGAATGAAAAGGGTGAACTTAAATCTATGCAAGAACTGGAGCAATGAGTTATAAGGATGAATTGGTTTTCATATGCGCAAATACATTCTAGATGTGATAAAGATTTCAAAACAGAAGGTTTTTATGATAAATTGACTGCCTTAGATAAAATTTTAACAGGTACTGATGAAAAGGTGATTAAGAAATATATGTATATTTATTAGAGGTTAAATTAGAAGAAGAACAAGTTAAAGAAACAATGATTGCATGGGAGAAAATTTTGGATACGGGATTGACCTAGAGAGATGGCAAAAACTATGGTCTCAAAATTATACAATGACAATGTCAACTGCATATATTGGACTACAATCCACACATGGTTGGAAAAAATGACAAAAAGTCATATTGATTTTAAACCAGAGATATTTTTATTGGGTATTGTACCAGAGATATACAGTAGAGAACTGATATATTTGATTGTGAATGTACTAACAGCAGCTAGAATTGTATTTGCAAAGAATTGGAAAAATGAGAAAATACCAACACAGGAGGAAGTTATTAAGAAAATAGTGGAATGTGCTGAAATGAGTAAATTAACATTTGAAATTAGGGAACAAGAAGAAAAACAATATTATAAGATATAGGATTTATTTTATCAATGGTTAGAAAAAAAGTGTGGAAATGATATATTTTATAGATAACTTTACAATATAAAAATAATAGAATTTAAGAGAAAATGATATAAGAATGTATTTTTATTAGATGAAGTGGCAATGGAAGTTGCATTACATATTGGTTTAAAATGTTGAATATCTTATATGAAGTGGTGGAACAAATAGTTATTGTCAAATGAAAGAATCACAATGATAATAATACATATACATATACATATACATATACATATACATATACATATACATATACATACATACATACATACATACATACATACATACATACATACATACATATATATATATATATGAAGATGTGGCACGACCACGAACTCGAAGCCAAACGAACACAGACCCAGACCCCAAACTCAAAGCCATATTAAAAACCCAAAATGCTACATCACAGCCACCCGCTCAGGACATCACATCAGAAAACTCAAGAAATTACACCTCAAGAACTCAAGAAGTCACAACACAGCAAATGACCCAGGATATCACAGCACAAGACCAAGGATACCACAGCAATAAATCTCACAAGGTCATCACACAACCCATTACCCAAGCTGTTACTACACAGGAGGCTAATCGAAAAGAGATCAAAACACAAACGACCCAGGAGATTACAACGCAAGACCCAGGATACCACAACAAAAGAACTCACAAGCCCATCACACAACCCATTACCCAAGCCGTTAGAACACAAGAGGCTAACGACCCAGGAGATGACAGCACAAGATCCAGGATATCTCTACAACAAAAGGCCATTACTCAGCCCATTATACCAACATCAACTCCATCAACCAATCAAGAGGCTGCAGCACAGCCAACCAGCCCAGCACACCATCCCCCACCACTTGTATATATAGAGAGATGGCAGCTCCGGTCACACACTGCTTGCACTGGCACTAAGCCGAAAGCACCAGCCTGAAGATGGCGAGTGGGACCTCGCGAAACGTTGCCTAGATACTTTGAATCTTACGCGGAGAAAACCCGAATAACCAAAGATCCATATATATATATATATATATATATATATATATATATATATATATATATATATACACATAAAATGGAAAATATGAGAATTTATGTGACTTGTGAAGGAGGACTATGGACACGTAGCACAAAAGAATTGCAGCCAGTCGACACACTGTATGTCATTGAAAGATGGTTTTATGTTTTTATGTATTGTTTTGTCTGTGTTTGTTTAAAAAAATAAAAAAACTTATAAAAAATTTTACTACCAGTTCTGTGGGCATGGCTTGGTGGGTGCGGCATAGCTTGGTGGGCGTGGCTTTGTGGGCATGGCAGGGAAAGGATACTGCAAAATCTCCATTCCCATCCCACTCAAGGGGAAGGATACTGTAAAATCCCCATTTTCTCCCCACCCCACTAACCTGCTTCCCAGCTCCGTTCTCCTGTGCAGGGCAACAAAAGAAGACCCAGCCAATCATCTGGGACTCGGGAGGCAGAGAATAGATAGGGTGGGGCCAGTCAGAGGTGGTATTCTGAACTACTCAAAAGTTCCGCTACCGGTTCTCCAGAACTGTTCAGAACCTGCTGAATACCACCTCTGAACCAGTGACGGGGGAAGATGGCACATGCCTTCCCCTTACTCCTTCTGCCTTTCTACTGAAAGCTATTTTTCTTCCTCTCTCTTTTTATGCCAATGGAAAGAAAATGAGCTATTCTTGTTTCACAGGTGCTGTGGTTCTTCATTGTTTCTGGCATATTTCTGAGTGTAGAAAATCACCTCTTTGTGAACTTTGTGAAATATAGCTTGACCTATGTCAAGCTATATTTGCTCTCAGCACAGATGTGTGCTAAGCAATATATAGCAATTAGCCTTAGTCATTGGGGGGCAGCTTTGTTTAATATTAGAATAAATTTATTATGGCATAATCCAAAGCATGATGCACATTATGAAAAAAAGAAGAAGGTGTGCTCCCCCTTAGAGAAATCATCAAACTGTTTAACCAAGCTATGGCTGTGGTATAAATTGCGCGAGAATATCGGAAGGTTTCCAAGAGCCAAGTGTGCAGAGTCATCAATGAACAATTGAATATCTTTAAAGACACTTTTCCTTTCTTATGAATGAACAAGGGGTGGGGAGGGCGGTTTTCTGACATGATTGAAGTCATGTTGTTTAAGAAGGGAGGTTTACCATATAGGTACTGATATAAACACAAGCAGAGATATGTGAAGGACCAGAAATGGATGTAGCCTTTTGATTTGTGTGCTTTGTGTGGTGGTGGTTGTTTTTCCCGCTTTGATAAGTGGGAAAATCTTATCTAATGCCATTCATCATTACATTACAGGCTTGAGCTTTTAGAACAATTTGCCAGCTTCTCATTTTGCAGCTCTCCATGACAATTTCATATGTCAGTTCTAAAATTGTGGCAGCCATCCAAGATCAGTTTTCATACCAAGGAATGATTTTAGAGAGGGACGCTCTTTTCACCAAAGATGGTGAAATGTATCTCCATTAAAAAGCAGTGATTTCAATGATATTAGATTTCACATATTCTCTTTCAGTCTGCCCTAAATGGTATCAAATTCAGTCCCCAAACAAAGCAAATGTTGTTGTTTTTTTCCCCATTGAATCATTTAGACTGCTAAATCATTCGTTGGTCTTTATATTTATTCATTTGTTCGTTCAATTTGTATGGCTATCCATATCAAACAAGCAATTCCGGATGGCAAACAATTGTAAAATAGAATAAAAAATCAAATTAGAATAACAATGCAAAAAGAAAATTATTGCAATGCCACCTTTACTTACATCTCTGAAAGAGGCTTTTTAGTTCCAGCAATCAGGAAATACTAAAAATTTATTTCAGTAAGCCACAAGATTACGTATGGCTAGGAAGAAAAACATGATGCTAGTTTATCTGCAGCCTGGAACCTGAATAAAATAATCCAGCTGTACAAAGCCCTGTCTGAAATACTTCCTATAAGCTCTTTGCTTACACCACATTCCATGTGCCTGACAGGCTTGTGAGAATGAATTTGGGTTGTGGGAGAATGAGGTATATTTTAAGGTTGATTAAAAGAGTGGATCCAAAAATTTAGTTGAATCACCTCTTTGCACTGCATTTTCTAATCAACCCTGCAATTTATCAAGAGTATGCAGGAGCACGCACACATATTTAGGAGACCAAATCAACTCTTTATTTTTCATACCTTCCTCCTGAACTTAACAGAGAATGGGATCAAAAGGTGGCATTATGAGTCTCATTGCATGTTAGAGAGTTTGCCTCACTGGGAGAAGAGAGATCAGAAAAACAGATGCATGGCAGCAAATAATGCGAACTATACGCATTTCTAGAGATGTTGATGTCTCAGTACTGATGCGCTGAAAACACAAGATAATTTCTCATAGATGAGAAGGGGGATATGGCTTCCCTTTAAATTCCAGAGATAGTAAAATTGTATGAGTGGGGATAGTTGCATGGAAAAGAAATACGGTCACCTTCCCTAGCTTCTCCTCTGTTGCCCAAACCACTGCAGTAGTAGAAAATTAATCTGGATAGGGAAAACTTAGATGGGTCCTGAAAACTACTCATATGATACTCAAGAATCACATGGCTTCCATCTAAAGTTTTGTAGTACCAAATAGCTTTATTTATTTACTTAGCATATGTCAAAGTTACATTAATCAAGAGACTGCACTGGTTGTTTGGCTGCTGACAATTGCTAGTCCATTCAGTTCACACTCATCTGGGCAAGTCCAGCACCGATTAAATTTGTACTGCTACACAAAGCACCAAAGTGGTATCTATTTATCTACTTGCCTGTAACATGCTTTCAAACTGCTAGGTTGGCAGAAGCTAAGGCGATTGGCAGGAGCTTACTCTATCATGATAGGACTTGAACTGCCGATCTTCTCCAGTGTCATTAAGCCACTGAGCCACTGAACTTCACCAAGTAGCTTATTTTTGTTTTTCATGTAGAAATGATATAGTAGGAATCCTCCTAATTTTTATTTGCTTTCTTAATGGAATTCTGTGCAGGCACAACATGTAGAAGTTCTTCATTCTCTCACATCATCTTCTGTTACTTAAATCAAATGGAGCAAGATATAGCCCCAGATTAATTTAATACGTACGACTCTCATTGTCACCTTTCCAAGAAATAACTTCCATTTTTCTTTGAGGCTTCTGGGCTGCCACACATCCTTCATCTGTAAGAGATCAGCTCAGACCTCTAGGAAGAGGTATTTGTCTTTTCCCTGCAGCCTGTTGCTTGGAATTGGGGGGAAGATAAGAGTCAAATTTCCAGATTTATACATAGAAAAAGAGTTTACAGAAAAGAGGATGATTCCAGAAAAAGAAAAAAAGACCAAGGGAAGGTGACAGACTTCCAAATAAATCAACATACTTAGTGTCAGTGTTCCAGCAAAACCAGATCCCAATCAGTAACTCCGAGACAGGCATTTTCTCAGTTTCTTTTCATTGGAAAAGTCATACTGGCACATCTGGGAGAACCCAAATCTCAAAGTTCCGAGTTTTCCTCAGTAAATCAAAATCGTCAGTAAATCAAAATCAGTGCTTAGACCCTGCACCCATCAGTCCATCACATGGCCCAATCACCATCTGCCCCAACAAGAGACATCCCTTCAACCACTCCTCCTCCAGATGCAGGAATAACATGACCTTGACCAAATAGAAGAATGCAATTATGCCTGACTACTAACACTCTAAAAATCCCCCTCTCCTAATTTCCCAACCATAGGAATGTGGCAGCGTGGAAGTTTCTGGTGTTAATATAGCTTCCAAAGCTGACACTTAGTCTAGCTGAATTAGTTCTTCAGTACAGGTTTACATAAGATTTATGTCCAGAGTTTATCGCAGAGAAAATGGTTAGAAGAAGATTATAGGGATTTCTACTTTGGATAAGTAGGATTTTTGTAGTGATGCTGCCCCATTCTTTCTCCTTGACCACCATTGGCTGTTTTATAAAATATGCATATACGTAAAATCCAACCTCTGAGAGGAAACTGATAGTTGCTTGGCCAAATCACAAATACCTCATTTATAAAGATCTATCCAGTAAATCACAAAATTATTGAATGGCTGTTATCTATCTTCTTGTGCCCTTTAGCTACATGATAGAAACACTGTTAGGCTGTTCCATAAAAATAATATATGCAAGAGGATCTTTTTAAACAACAAAAAAAAGATGAATATTGTTTATTGAGGCCTCTCAGCATGGGTAAAATTACTAAATGTTATGGAAGTCCACTGGTGGCATATCAAAAACAAATGGGCTATCACAACACCCCAATTGAAAAATAAGGAACAGAGAAATCTTTTTCTTGCCCTTTTTATTATTATTTTTCAAACCATTGAAATCTGGGTGTTTTGAACTTCAGTTATACAATAGTGTCAAGGGCAAAATTCTATCTTTTATCTCAGAATAATTTAGCAAATCTTTGGTTGCAGGTTGCTGATATCTCAACAGCAGTTTCTTAGGGGGAAAAACTTCCTTCAATGTACTCTATGTATTTCAGTTGCAATGTATTCCAACTTATATCTGAGACATCCAAATTTCAATTTAACCCTTGCATGAAAACTAACTTCAATCCTGTTTTTTCAAAGTGCTGTGCCAAAACAACATTTGAATGGCATGATCAAAATAGTCCAACTCGGAGACCAATCTCCAAGTCCAATTATAGAAGGAAGAAGAGAAACATTTTAAGCAACAGCAGCTGAATTCAGAAAGTATGACATGAACTCAAAAATTGAGGATACTTGCCAGTGAAAACAAGCAAATACCTGGAATAATAAATTATAGACTGATCCACTAAATTCTTCAAGTTGGAAAGGGATGAAACTATTTCTCTGTCTCTGTGTCTGTCTCTCAATCTCCCCTCCCTCAATCTCTGTTTGAGTGTGTGTGTGTTTGTGTGTTTGTGTGTGTGTGTGTGAGAGAGAGAGAGACATGTGTATGTAGCTTGGCCTTCATTATAAGCTCCGTGCTATAAAAATCAGTGAAGTATTCAATAAGTGAGCTTTTAGAGCCCAAAGCTGCAAAATGTTAACAATATGAAATAAATGGATGTCAACTTTTCTTTCAAATGCTGATCTTCACTGAGGGATGGAAATGTAATATTTTGACATCTTGAAATTAACAGTCACATCAATTGTTCACAGCCAATTTTCATGTGAATGTGTGACACCCGTTTTTTTTTTAATTTGCAAATCTCTGAAGCAAATAAAATTAAAACTCTAAGATTAAAATAAATGGAATAGATCAATAACTCTATATAATGAAGCAGGAAAGAAGGACTAGGTATGTACAAAATATATGCTTGATGTGGTATTATGTTAGCAGTTTATTTTAGCCAGATAAATCAAATGGAAAACAATATAAACACCAATAATAATGTAACTATAAAAATGAAACAGTAGGGTGAAAATAGCCAGGAACCTCAATACCATGTCGACTCAGATCTCATACAGTTTGGATCAAATTCCAACCTCATAAGGCTGATTGAACAATTAGTTTCAAATAATGAAGAGTAGGAAGTGATATCTTTGGAAGTAGGGAGGCTTGCTTGTTCAGAACAAGAAGCCACAAACATCAGAGTTAGTGTGGGTTGATCTTGGCAGTGATATGAACATTTGCTACATATGTGGCAGTGTGACCTGGTATATTTATGAGAGCAATTCTGCACAGGGTTGCCAATTATCACAGCCTTTCTGGTTCCACCAGTTCACAAAGCTCATGGGTTTAGAACCTCTACAAAGCACCTGTAATTATGCTATCATTTATTCATTTGTTTATTTAAACGTATTGGCTGTCCAATTCCAGTGGACTCTGAGAATAACCTTGAGAAAAGGAAGGAAGAACGACAGCCAAGCCTGATGGAAAAATATGAACCTAAAGCAGGAATGGAATTTGAGAAAGCTTCCCTGCAGTGGTGGGATTCAAATTTTTTTACTATCGGTTCTGTGGGTGTGGCTTGGTGGGCGTGGCAGGGAAGGATACTGTAAAATCTCCAGTCAGAAGTGGTATTTGCTGATTCTCTGAACTACTCAAAATTTCTGCTACTGGTTCTCCAGAACTGGTCAGAACCTGCTGAAACAGTGGTGGGATACAAAAAAAAATTACTACTGGTTATGTGGGCGTGGCTTGGTGGGCGTGGCTTGGCTTGGTGGGCATGGCAGGAGAACAATACGGTAAAATCCCCATTCCCACCCCACTCCAGGGGAAGGTTACTGAAAAATCCCATTCCCTCCCCACCCCACTAGCCTGCTTTCCCGCTCCTTTCTCCTGTGCAGGGCAAGAAAAAAAAGACCCAGCCGATCAGCTGGGACTCAGGAGGCAGAATAGATGTGGGCAGGGCCAGTCAGAGGTGGTATTCTGAATTACTCAAAATTTCCACTATCAGTTCTCCAGAACTGGTCAGAACCTGCTGAATACCACCTCTGCTTCCCTGGTTTTACCATCTCTTGTCCTTTTACAATAAAGGCAGGGAGGAGAGCAGCACATTTTATTTTTTTTTAAAATATATTAATCAAATTTATATATCCATCTCATGAGAAGTGATGTTGCAAGGCTGTAAACCAGAAGTCTCCAAACTTGGCAACTTTAAGACTTGTGGACTTCAGCTCCCAGAATTCTCCAGCCAGCATAGTTGGCTGGCTTAAAATTGCCAAGTTTGGGGACCCCTGTTGTAAACCTACAGTAAGTAGCTTTAATATTCATGAATGGCTTATGTCATCACCTATCCTTCATTCATGGGACAGAGACACTTTAAAAACATATCATAAAGCCTCAAAGGGGCTTTTTTGAAAGGCAACTGGACTGTTTTTTCCTTGAGGAAGATGTTTTGCTTCTTATCCAAATAGCTTCATCAGCTCAGAACCAATGAAGCTTCTTGGATGAGAAGCAAAACATCTTCCTCAAGGAAAAAACAATCCCGCTGCCTTTGATCCCGGTGCTTTTGAAAAGCACCTTTGAGGTAACTATGACTTGGATGACAGAGAATCTCCACAGTCATATGATAAAGTCATGTGGTAATGACAACTGCAGAGTGGAAACCAAGTCCTATTAAACCTCACTGGAACTATAAATTCCTAAGAGTGGAGATGTGCTAATTAACTCATCCCAGCAAAATAATTCACAAATGCCATAGGATTATCAGCATTCCCATGCCAAAAAGCAAACAACACTCTTCCCGCCTCAATTCCCAGGTGACAGAACTATTGATCACCTAAGAAATCAGTATAAGTAAGAAATCAGTAAGAGTACAGAGGTGGTATTCAGCAGGTCCTGACCAGTTCTGGAGAATGAGTAGCAGAAATTTTGAGTAGTTCAGAGAACCAGCAAATACCACCTCTGACTGGTCCCACCCCCATCTATTCTCTGCCTCCTGAGTCCCAGCTGATCAGCTGGGTCTTCTTTTGTTGCCCTGCACAGGAGAACGGAGCTGGAAAGCAGGTTAGTGGGGTGGGAAAGGAACGGAGTTTTTACAGTATCCTTCTCCTGTCATGCCCACCAAGCCATGCTCACTAAGCTACACCATGCCCACCAAGCCACGCCCACAGAACCGATAGTAAAAAAAATTGAATTCCACCACTGCTAGAGTAGAGAAAGATGCCTGGATCTCTTTTAACCCAAACCAAAGCAACTATAGAAGGAAGTGCTCAGTGGCAGTGGAGAAGGGGACATATCTGTAGGAGCTTCATGCAGTCAGAGCTGGGCAGATCCCAGCCATTGCCTACATCACTACTGAAATTATTTTGATTATCCATATGGCATGCTTTATGGTCGGAGAAGAAAGTCACCCCTTCACAGCAGAACAGCTTACTAAGTTGGCTTCCACAGTGAGCTGGGGATGAGATAGGATCTTTAAAATATTTATTGAGATATTTATTGAAATATTTATTGTCTTTATGCTATGGCAAATGGGATGCAGAGATGAGCCTTAAAATTGAGGCGGTGCAGCAGCTAACCTATAAAACAATAATAAGCTATAATATTATTACAGCTGGTTGCTCAGTCAGGCACATGTTTCATCTGGATTTGGCATTTTATCCACCTATCAAGCCCTTCCCAAGGACCTGGAATAGGCAGATGTTGTTGTTTGATGGTGTTAAAAGTATCAACACACAATGTAAGCTGTTCCAAGCAAAGCTGCCTTTGGCAATTTATTAGATGGTGACTTTGTCAATGCCGATGGTGTCCAAGTGATGTTCCAGATGGTCTGGGGATTGTACCCAAGGCACCTTTTACTATTGGTACTCCCTCTGTTTTCATTTGTCACAGTCATTCTACTTCTATTTCTAGGTCTTTGTATTTTGTGATTTTCTCCAGTTCTTTCTCTTCAGTTCTTCTGTCTCCATGTTACTGCCACATCCACTATCCAGACCTCTTGTCCTTTTTATCAACAATTATTAAGTCTGGGCTGTTATGCGGCAGGTGCTTGTCTATTTGAATTCTAAAATCCCTTCTCTCACTTTTGCTTCTTCATTTTTATTACATGGTATGTTTTGTGGTCCTACCAGTCCTTGCTTACAGGCAAATGGTATTTTTTGCCAATACTATATTCCAAAGCACCATTGCTGCTACTTTGTCATGTTGTCATTCATATTAAAATTTATTGGTAGTCTAACTCCAGTGGACTCTAGAACTGGATACTATTCTTATGAAGCAAACAAATGACAGAAACCTTTGAGGATAATGTTTATTTTCTATCTTCATAGATTCACACGCACGCACGCACACACACATACACACACACTCCTCCATAAACCTCTTCTAACTGTATATTCAGAAAATGTAAGAGCTGATCCATGCCAGAACTGTAAGGATACATTTAGAGTGATTCCTTACTTTAAATAGATGGTTGTGGAAAAATCTTGCTATGTGAGAAAAAGCCACTGTTGGTTCAAGGAAGACAAGGATGAAGTTATCTCAAACTGCAATAAACAGTCTTTTTACTTAATTTTAATCCAAGTTGTGAGCTAATGCCAATAATGTTCACTTCAAAAAAAAAAAAAAAGAAGAAGAACTAAATTACATTTTTAATCATGGCAATCTGCTTTCTTGTTTACATAGAAACTAATAACCCCTTTATTAATAAGACCCATTGGGATTTCTGTTCTTGGATATTTATTCTTCATATACTTCTTATACTAGTATACGGTGACAGAGAGAAGCATTTTAGACCACAACTTCCAATATCCAGTTTCTGATTTCTACATTTTGTGTCATAAGCTGTCTACTATTTTTTTATTTTTTTAGCAAATCAGGCATACAGATTATGCGAATTCAAAATGCCTTCTACAATGGAGATTTGATCCTAAGCAATCAGCATTTGATCCCAAGGACTCGACAAGGTCAGCTGACTTTGCAAATCAACAGGCAAATACCTGGATTGATTACTAAGCATGCCATATCTGAGCTGGAAAACACCACATAATCATAATGAGGCAATACAGAGACAATGAATTTGTATATTTCTCTGGTGTTTACAACAGTATGCCCATAGAACTTGACAGCTCTTCATTTTTCTCTTTCAGCTATCATTTGCCTATGACATAACCAGATTCAACATCTATGACCTGTCTGAGTATTTGAGCAAAATTTTAGTTCTAATTATAATTGCCTGGAGATATAATATTGGAAGGGTATTACCTACATCAGACTGATTTTAAAAATTTTCTGTGCATTTGTCCATCTGTTAAAAATGCTTTATAATAACAGAAAGCAAATAGAATTTAATTTTTAAAAGGCTTTTTTGCCACTTTTACAAATCATTTTACATGCAAATCAGGGATAAACAAAAGTCCATGGTTTGGTCAGAGAACATTCAGTGTTCCCTGGAAAGGTTTGAGGTTTGTTTTTTTCCTGAAATGTACAGATCCAGCCACCCTGGAGGGGGTTGTCAATTATTAAACCTCATGAACCATTTCATGGGCTTCAAGAATCAGCTCTGGAAAAGAAAGAAAAACATTCCCCGACCCTACCTCTAATGGCTTCATAATTCACATATTATGGGAGAAAACAAGGCAACATTACAGGATTAAATCAACACAAAGGACGTCAAATGTCATCCAAATCTGAATAGCTGAAAGAACAAGGCTAGAAGGAGAAAGTGTTGTGAAAAAGGCAATGCTTATCGCTGTATGAAAACTCACAAAGTGTACCTACAGTATTCCACCCCTTCAAGACAGAGGTCCTATAATTCTGAAGATGTTACAAGAAAAACCATTTTTCCCCTGGTTTTTATCCCTCCCCCCCCCCAAGCTGAATGGAGAAGACATTTCAATTATGGCAATCCCTGGCTTCAGAAGCCATCTATAGTGTTTGAGCCAACTCTAAAGCCAATCAAGAAACCACACAACTAAAATATACAGTTCTACTTTCTCAACTAAGCTAACCGTTGTCCTCTGCTGATGAAGATGCATGCATATTCATGACTCCAATGAGATGCAAAGATATGAGAGACGAAACCCACCAAAGCGCCTACATACTTTTGTATACCCAGGTTGATGTCAACATATCAAAAGCATAGCTACCCGGAGCAACTTGCTTCATTAAAATGTCCTTGGTTAAACAACCTAATTCATTTGTGTCGTTATGTTTTGCCAAATGGAATCACGACCTCAGCCGTGCAGAGGAGAGCAGCACCTGAAGATAAGCCCATGGCCAATGGCGCTATTAAAAATGACAAGGCGAGTACAAGCCGGGTCTAATAGTGAGAGACTTTTGACGGTATTTTTTTTAAAGATGTTCAACCAAACATTTAAAAGGTTTCATTTGTATTAGGTCTAGAAAGCACCCCCGGGGCAGGCTTAAGTAACTATGCCATTAGGCACAGAGCTGCAAATTGCCTATTAAGCCTGACTGAAACTGTAAAATTGCTTTTCACAATGCAAATTAATGTAAATAAGAACAATTGGTTACACATATCACAGGCGATCAAACTGTCGACAGATGACGCAGTCCGCTTCCTCCTCTGGAATTAACACGGTTTAAAGCTATATTTAGCTTATATTTTGTCCTGGGTATCCTTATCATCCATTCTTCCCAATATATTATGAACTACCAATTCCATGGAGTAAACAGTATGTACAGGAAGGAAAGCCTTTGACAGATTTCAAATCCCTTTTTAATTGTTTAATTTTTATGTTTAATATCATGGTTTGTTTGCTTTAATTAAGGTCCAAGAGAAGCCCGGCAGAAACATTTGAAATAGACAAGCCCTGAGATGTTCCATACAAATAGTTGAATCTTAAATAGTTAGAGTCAATCAACGATCAAACTCCCACTATATAGACTGCCTCTGCTCACATACTGCAAGAGCTTTAGCTTGACATGAGTTTTAAAAAGTCATTCTTCTAAGATATATCACAGTGGAAAGTTCAATCCATCTACCGTATGCAAACACATCTAGGCAGAACTGAGCCATCACCAATTTGATAGACAAGAGTTTATACTTTGCTGCCTACTGAACTGCCGTTTCATGAATTCTGATATCTTGACAATCGAATATAAGCATTGCAGTCATCTGAAAAAAAATGCTTATCATTTCATTCTTTTGATGGTGCCATGGCATTTGGAGACCAACAGGCATGCTAGGCTGCCTGGACCTAGGAAAGAAGTTCACCAACTGAGACAAAGCAAATGAGGCATGACAAGATCTTTGTATAGCCTACTTAAGAAATTTCAGCAGCCAGGGGATTTGAGAAAGAAAGTATGAAAGCAGATAACACATCGGCGCTAGGCAAGAATGAATCCATTTATCATATACTCCATTATGTTTAATCTTAAGCGCTCAATGATGAAGTTTCAGTCTCCAACAAATAGCACCCAGGAGACGCATTGAAGGCAGCTATCAGACATATGTGAACAGCAGACAAAGAACCAGCAGAGTAATCCAATGCATGAATTAAATTTTATTGTTGGGATAAGATTGCTCTTCAACTCCCTAGAGTCTAGAGGTCCTGCAAAATTCTCCCAATGGTGGTGGTATCAGGTTTTTCTTGCTCCTTTCTGCTATTTTCCAAAATGGAATTTTTAATGCTTCTCATTAAATAAGCTGAACGCTGTCATGATTTAAACAACAGAAAGTAACGTAAAGATGATTTTTATGATTATATGGGGGGGGGAAAGCACAGAGCCAAACATTTTGGGCACTGTACTTCTTAGTAATCCCTCTCTTTCACAGTGTGAAGAGCTACAAAAATACTTAAGAAGAGGAGGAGGAAGAAGTTCTTTATATAATCCTATAAACTGGTATGCTAGAATGGGCACCCAACCCAACAGTTTCTTTCAGTCTTAAAATTATGGCCTTCACTGACCCAGCTTGGCTTTCTTCTGAAGCAAATTAGATGTAGAATAACAAGAAAAATACAGCAAAGTAGCAAACTATGTGGAGTGCCATCCGGTTGAAACTTGAAGAACTTTTTTTTATACAAAGCAGCACTCTCAGCTTTATTTAATATTTTAGGTACTAGTCAAAAAAATTAAAAGTACACATTTGGCTAGAGTTGTTATATTTAGAAACAAAATAATGAAGCCATGCAAGTAAAGTGACATCACCATGAATAATCGCAACAATAACAATTTCAAGGATGGTAAAAATCAACTCATCCTTTGCCAACTATTCCATGACCATAATCTTTTGTTGGACATAATACATTAAAAAGTTGCTACTAAGATGAGATGCTAATAGATTGACCACTAAACTGAAATGGAAAGGGGGATGTTCTGTGTTGCTAGGTGGACTCCATAGCTTCTCAACAAAAGTTGAAATATAAGGTAATAATTCTAGTTGATTATAATACTATATGATGATTATAGTGATCATCATGACCATTACATTTCACCATCCCAGGATATACTGTTTTCCCCAAAAATAAGACCCAACTGGAAAATAAGCCCTAGCATGAATTTTCAGGATGCTCATAATATAAGCCCTACCTTTAAAAAAAACCAGTTAAAATTGTCAACCATATGGACCCATTTAGTGCTGTATTTCCCCCAAATTAAGACCTAACTGCAAAATAAGCCTTAATGCATCTTTTGGAGCAAAAATTAATATAAGACCTGGTCTTATTTTGGGGGAAACACGATATATAATTGAAAATGCATATCATGATGCTCATCATTTTTTTCCAGCATGTAAGATGCATGAGTCATTTTTTTCCAGCGTGTAAGGTGACTGAATGCACAAACTTTAAAAGATTAAAATGAAATAACAATAAATATTATAAAAGATGTAACAGTTGAACACAGCTTTCTTACCCATTTGTGGTTTATGGATGAGTTAATAGCCTAGAATTTTCTTCCAGTTAAAATGGTTTACCATTCTATTTTATTGTGAAACAATCTGCTTCAGCCAGACCTCCAAACCTTAGTGGTATCATTAGAAAGCCAATGATCGGAACTTTTTCTTGCATTCTTTTGAGGTTACAATTCCCAATTTGAATTCTCTTTGCAAATACTTCCAGAGGAAATCATTTAAGCTACTTAAATCTGATAGAGTTTATCTGCTGTTGTATGGATGGATTATATTTCTAGAGTTGAATCCAGAGATATTTCATTGGAAAATATTCTGGCAGTGATACCTTCCTGCAAAGTGTTCACCAAGGAACACAAGACTTTCCGCATGATAGTCTGCAAGGATGCACATAGGATGTACAACTTTTGCTTTGGGACTTGTTATTAAGACAGGAAAATGAGATTTAAAATTGTAAAGTAATAAGACACCATTGTCCTTCTGCATGAGCATGCAAACATAAAAAGATAGAACATAAATCTAAGAAATAATATAATTTACATTAAAATTATACATTTATTCTGATAAAGTCACTATTTATAGTGATAATATTTACCCCAAAACCTCTGATAGTAACAGAGTATTTATTAATAATCTGTCAAAGGGGGATAACTGTTTAGGGTTATTGTGCTGTCCAGCCAGTGTATGGGAATTGGATAGTTAGTTAGCAATTGTGAGCTGTCCCCTTAAGGGAATGCATCATGGTAAATGTAGTTAAGGTATCCTGGGAAATGTAGTCCATGTCACATGACCACTTCTGTAATCCTGATTGGTCACCAAACTGACTCTCGATGGATTGGGGGAGGTTTTTTTTTCACTCTTGCCTAAACTCACGGACTCGTGGTAGCTGCTCTACCTCTACAGCTACGAGATGGGAGGAAAGGGATAAGGAGATAACCATCTTTTTATCTACAAGACAGATATGCAAAGGATTAGACATTAAGAAGAACTTCATCACAAATGTGAGTTATGAAGATACCTGATGAACCAATAATAAAGACTTGTATGATTGTTTTGTTGAGTTTATCTATCTGCATCTGTACAGAAGACAAAATCTACCACTGTATAGAACACAGAACAGTTATCAAAGTCTTCCCCTAATCTGGCCCTCTCCAGAAAATGTGGCTATAGAACTCCAATTTTTCTCCCAGCATATTGGCTAGAAATTTTGGAAGGCATAATTGCATATATCTAAAGGAGGGTCTTCTCTGTTGCTATACCTCCTGAAGATCCATACAGCCCTGAAGGGAGAGAAGGGGGAGAGACAGGAGGGGGAAGCAAAGGAGGGGAGAGGACAGGACAGGAGAGGAATGGAATGGAATCAGAGGTGGTATTCAGCAGGTTCTGACCAGTTCTGGAGAACCAGTAGCGGAAATTTTGAGTAGTTCAGAGAATCAGCAAATACTACCTCTGACTGGAGATTTTATAATATCCTTCCCCTGCCGTGTCCACCAAGCCACATCCACAGAACCGGTAGTAAAAAAAATTTGAATCCCACCACGGAATGGAATGGAATGAAACAGAACAGAACAGAACAGAACAGAACAGAATAGAATAGAATAGAATACCCACAAATGAGTTTTGAAACAATTCTTCCATCCTACACTCAGTTTTACAATTATTGTGAGAATTAAACCTTGGGTGCCCCACTCCTGATCGAAAAACAATTTTCCATGATTAAACAATATCTAGACAGGATTACTGTAATTCATATATCACTCCTGATCGAAAAACAATTTTCCATGATTAAACAATATCTAGACAGGATTACTGTAATTCATATATCACCGTTCTGCCAATGTCATCATTAAAGAAATGACATTTGCTTCTGAATATAGGCACAGCAGCAAGTTGAGTGATCTTTGGCTTCTTTTGAAATGAGCACACATTACAATGGCCATCAAGGCTTTTTGCTGAGAAAAGACTATAAACCTTCCTTTCAGAATTACAAGCCCATAATGACTAGGGGATTGATTATTTCAGGCAACTTTTTTTTAATACAATTTCACTATTATGGGTCGAGCCTAGCAATCCAATAGGTGACTTTAACAGAAGCTTAGGACCATTAAAGTCTGAATGATATCCTACAGAGGAAGAGGGGGATTAGGGTGTTCTGTGCTGAGATCAATAACTATAATGCTGACCTATTTATTTTTTCTCTATTCTCTATAAAATTATTCTATTGGAAATACAGCGTTAAAATGTGTGTACCTTTTTCTTTCTATTTATTTGTATTCCAAAAGCATTTTTAGATTTTTTTTTAATCCAAGCGTCTCATTCATGTTCTTTATAAACAATGCTTTCTATTGTAACATTTTATCAGATAAACTTCAGTTGTAAATGCACAAAAAATTAATCCATATATTCCTTGGATACCATCTTGCTCTGTGTTAAAAATATACCCTGATTTCCATGGGGAAATTAATTGTATAATTAAATGGGATAGAATTATAAGTTTTCAGTAAAACATTGAAAACGCATAACCCTATATTCCATCTCATCATTGATTAAGGGAAAGAAAAGTCTGAAACTTTGCTACTGATCAATATCACTATCACCCAGAATTCTACTGTCAGAAAAATAATTTGGGATTCCAACTCAAGCAGTTTGCTTTTAGGGGCAGGCTGCAGAGAAATGGGGTATAGCAGGAGATTTTTATGGGGGAACTTGTCCAGGGTGTCATGTGCTGATACTAGAGTGACACATGAGGTGTGTGCATGTGTGTGTGTGTGTGTTTATTCTTGTGAACATGCAGTTCCTCTGGGAGACATTATTTAATTAAATCTGTTTGTGTTTGCAGATTTTAACTTTTGATATGTGGATTAGGTCTGGGTAATGTATTTGAGGAAGTTTCTGATTTTAGTTCATTAACTTAGTTTCAGCTTGACCATTAATTATCTAGTGGAGACACTGATTCTTAGACCATTGTGGATTCTGTTAATATTTTAAGGGAAAGATGGAAACAGTAAAAAGAATAAAAATATATTTGGATATAAAATTTCTCACACTACCATCCAACATTTTGCACAAAATAAAAAGGTGGTGATTGGCAGGTATTTTTTTCACAACTTTGTAGATCATTGTCTTCCTTGAAATTAGTAGCAGGAATATATTATGTAAGAATGCCTTTTAAAACACCCTGGATTCACTTTGTCTGCCTTCTTAGCTTGATAGAATAGACTGTAAGAATGACCTTGGGAGACCAAAGGAGGTGTCGTAGTCTTCACAATGGTCAAATAAGGGATATCTCAGCCCACCGAAGGAAGGGTCAGGGGAAAGCATTCCAGAAGGATTCTCCCTAGTTCTCTGGAAAACAAAGGCAAGGGGGAAGAAATTGTTTTCAGATTTGTAAGATTCTGTTTCTATAACATTACAATAATGAAAATATCAGTACTCAAGGTTTTAGCTTCTTGTCTGAACTACCTCGAAAGACTGACACTTACTCAAATAAAGTAAAATGGGAAGGAATCAAGCAGGCAAGTGAGCTATATATGTCTAATGTATATCTTTAGGCCTCAAAACATGAATCAGTTAGTTAAACCAGACATCTCTCACAAGTACTGTATGTACATATGTACATGCAGTGTATCAAAAGTTCGCATGTACTATATCAAAACCAGTGTTAGTATGAAGACAAACAACTTTATCTCAGGCTGCTTTGCACAGCAGTTCTTTGAGGTCTCCGAAGGTGTTTTTTTTTGGGGGGGGGTGCAGGGGTGGAGAATGACAGTCCTTGATCTTATAGGTTTTGCTGGATATCTACACAACGCTGGTTACAAAGTTATTTTTTGCAGGGTTCAATGCCATGCAGTAGGTGCAACTTTGTATATCAATATATGTTTGGTCATCACCATAATGAGACTATTTCATTTGTATTCTAATGATCACTTCTCCTGTTTCATCCCGCAGAGTTCCTTGGAAAACCAAGATGAACTAACTTTCACACTACAGAATAACTGTGTAAATGACCCCCCCCCCCCCCGTTTTGTCTGTTCCATAGATCAGATGGTGATTTAATCTTGACACTGACTTCAGCCATATCAAAATTTTCCCCCACTTTCTAAGGTGACATCTAAATCAAGGTTGTGCCATATTCTATCTGTTGGTCCAATGAAGTTTGAGACACCTTTACTGGCCCGATTTTCAGAGAGAAGGTTGAAATCTCATGACCAATTACAGTCCAGATCCTCAGGCAGGAAAGTGAGTAGAGGAAACTAGCAACATCACAGTCTGTCTCACTGACTCAGTACCAAGCCTGGTCAGTTTGGAGAGATTTCTTAGTGATTAAGATTGAATTTCTATTTACAACAGTGTTTCCCATGTGTCCAATCAAGGCTGATGTGCACTGAAAAACTAGGTGGCCAGAGTCAGAATATGCATCACACCAATACCTCCAGCCTGGCTCAGTAAGGTGCATCAGATCAAGTCCTGCACCCATAATCAAGTCATGGATGAAATCTTATTATGAACCCACCTGATATTTAGAAGCTACATCATTAGGCACCAGAAGACATATGCAGTGATGACCTACAGCCATCTCTGCGTAATGGCTCTTGAATATCTTCACTCAATCTCTCTCCTTTCCTGAGTGCCAATTACCTGAACTGCTATGCTGCCAATCTCTTCCAACTTGTCAGCTATGGAGGAGGAAGACATAAGAAATACACACTACTTTATTGATATTAAATAGGTCGCCATCCTAATTGGTGCTTCACTACATATCCTTTCTTGGCAATCCACCTGGCCCTAAAGGTGCATCACAGATGACTGAGATTTTAGTCTTCTACTAATTGTAAAAGATTCTGCCCTCCTCAAAAAAAGATAGCATGAATCTATGTTCCTAACTGACTGATATTTTAAGACTTTCCAAAATAGGCAACCCAGTTCAAGTAAACATCTGGAAAGAAATTTTGCAATAAGATGATAAGAACTTTGACATACTTACTATACTCTTTACGGCAGCTGCACCACCATTAAAGGGTAATTTTGTGTTAATGAACTAGATTCAAAGCCCTATATAATTTTAATAGCTAACAGGTTTTTTAAAGAGAGAAAAAAATCAGTTAATAATAAAATCTTGAGTGCAAAAAACTGGCGGAGTATTGTACTTTTTAATAATACTAAATATAAGTGTATAGATATATATTCAAAAGAAAAAAACTGAACTCATGTAATTATAATTAGTATTCCATATATTCATGATAAGGATAATTTATTCTCATGCGTAAACTTTCACACTATATAAATAAAAATGTCCCATGTTACTTATTAAAAACTACCCTGTTTTTAAGAGAAATCCCAAAATGAGTTCGGCTCAAAAATAATATACTGTATAAAAATATGCATAAATGCAAGTCTTTGTTCAGCATGGCATATATTCAATCAATAAAACTTTTGTTAGAAACATAACAGATAAAATCTCATTTGTGATTCTGGATATGCTAGCTATTGATTTTATGTCCTTGTAATTATGGAAAATGTATGCATGCCTACTCAGAAATCAACCCTACTGAATTCTATAGGACTTACTCCAGGGACATTTTTATTGGATTGCAACCTAATATTTCTCTATTTATCCTATTCTCTTTGGACTTGACTAAAAATAAGTCAAAAATAAAATGGTAATATTTTTCTCTGCAGCCATGTTTATGAGGTTGCTTTCTATTTCTACTTTTCAGGAGGAGTGTTGGTGAAATTGAAATTTTTGGGATCGTTCTCCTGAATTCCTACCACTTAGTTTCATGGACCTTCCTGCTAAAGAAATCCAAGTTCAAGCCTTTATTTGACCATTGTCAAGTGAATGAGGGCCAGTTTAATATATTAAATTTAATATTTGGAGCCAATTTAAAATAGGGCTTGCAAATTAAGATGATCACCACATGGAACCAGAGACAGAGTTTTCTGTATTTCTCAGCTGCCATCTAATGGTTGTCTGATTTTTTGCAGTCAAGAATAGGAATTAATAAGATGTTTTTCACAATGAAGGGTTGTAACTGGCGGGGTCTCCTTGGAATCTGTCCTAGGCCAGGTAAAAATATTCTGGAATTGGATGATACTATGATAGTCCATTATTAATGACATAATTGTGACTGGCAGCTCTGTCATTTAGTGAAGTGATTACTGTGGGATCATCATAACTGTGCTTTCTTTTTCCCCATTCCCCACCCTTTGCATTCACTAGAATCCCCCCTGGTGTTGGGTTCATTAGCAAGAAGGGAATTAATATTTATACTTACATTTATTAGAGAGGAAGGGAATAAAAGAAAGTAAGAAGGCATACAATGTAGAATATACATCAAGAGGCACATGCTCAGTGCTGGGAGCTGCAAGCATATTGTGCAACAGCTTGGTGAATTACCCGTTGTCTATTTGCTTAGTCTCTTGTAATCCCTTCCTTTCCAGTCTCTCTGCTCCTATGAGGCGGGGGAGGAAAAAATAAAGCAATTTCTATAGCCAATCTCTCCTGTGTCTGAAGCACTTTTCCCTCCATTTAATTCTGTTTCATTCATGTTCTAAGCCTATTGTGTCACAGTAATCTGTATCATTTGTTAGTGTTCATTTGTCTGTTTTTCTTCCACGCTACAACAAAACCTTTACTGTAAACTCAGTATGCATTTACTGAAGACTACAGTCCATTTACAAACAAAGCCATCGTATGAACAAAAACAATGCTGGTTCAGTGCTTTTGGGGTTATAAATCCAACAGCCTGTACTGTGGTTTCATACTCCTCTTCCTTTCATTTGCAATTATGTTTGTTTCTGGTGAGCCCTTTGAAGGGAAAAGAACCAGACACCTTTCCAATATTCTATTATTTTGATATAACAGTTTAAAGTTGGGGAGGGGGGACTCCCTATCCGAGTCAGCCAAATCCTGAATCCTCAATCAAATCCATCCACTCTGCACCAGTTCTGCATTTCCATGAAGCAGAGCAGCATTCCTCCAAAGCAATCCAAATTGAGTTGGCAACATGATGAGACTCCTTGGTGAGCTATTTGAGGTATCTAAACGTTACTGGATGACCTCACCCACCATTTCTACCTTTTGTTTCTCTAGGATGAGGACAATGGGAAGAAGGGGAACTAAGCCAAGTGGGTGATCTATCTATCTTTCAATTAGAAGAAACAGTTCATCAGGAGCTCTCTAAACACACGACTTTGTGGAGAAATACTAGCGCTGGCCTGCAAATGCCATTTAATTCTGCGTACCAACCCAATTATAGAACCCTTTAAATAATCAAATAGTCCCAATGAAAAAGTTTAACTCCCAAATCTGCATAAGCTGTATATTATTTGGCCAGTTTCTTAACATATGGGGCATTTTCAATCTGTCAGCAGTTATCATAAATATTCCTCAATCGCTTTTGTAAAAATTCTGACTTGCATCGGTCAGACTGAATTTGGCAGGCTTGATCACTAAAAGGGGGGGGGGGGCGCGCAATTGAATCTGTAGTTTAAATCAGTAGTCCCACCTTTGAGGCTTGGCAGCCCAGGGGGGGCAGATAAGGGAACTGGGCTGCATGAATGATGGACTGGCAGATATATGTGCAAACCTTGTGCAAGTGGCAGGTCAGCACACACCTGCACAGCTCAACTTGTGTGAGTGGCGGGCCAGTGCACACATGTGCAATTGCTCACCAGCTCACCACTTGGGTAAGTTGAGCTACATACTCTCCAGCCAGCCATCCACACAGCCCAATTCCAAATAGGACATAGCTGGATAGTAGGATGGGGACCCCTGGTTTAAATCTAGTCCTGCTAGATTTAAATGAAACCACCCTCACCCCTTCATTTAATGGAGTAGCAACAGTGTAAGGCAGTGCTGTCAAACTCCCGTCCCTTGGGCCGGATGTATCATGAGCTGGCCACGCCCATGCCTGGTTCAGCCCAGAAAGAGAAGGGACCAACTGCTGGCTTATATGCCACACTTGTACTGAAGCGCTCAATGTAGAAATCTCAAAAATGATAACTTGTTATAATGTTGGATCTTCAAACTCATCTTACTAGGAATTTGGCCTGAGACTCAGTTAATGGATTATAGCATTGCATATTCACAACAATTACCATAGAGACTATTCATTTGATGCTCAGTGGCATTTCAGCACACCTTTCCTATAAAGAAGAAGAGGTTGATATTTTTCAGGCTAAATGTTGTGCCACCTGGTGTCCTTCCATGTATGTTGGTGACTAAAAGGATGCCTGGATAGCAAGAATATATGACCAAGCATGCACATATGCAAGTGCGTGTGTGTGTGTGTGTGCAAACACACACACACACACACACACACACACACACACACACACACACACACAGGTCAAGCAAATGACTTTTCCTTTTTTGCTATTAGGAAGTCAAGAACATCTAATGTGATTGAAAATATGCTTCCCACTCAAAGTGGCTTTTGATTGCAAAGCAATTTACACAGCTGGGCAGGCCCCTAGGTGGTCCAAAGTGCGATAGGCAGGTGGTCACCTATTAGAGAGTAAAGGAATATGCAACAGATTACCTATCTCCCTGGGATACAATTTTTCCAGCTATTAACCCCTGTCGCCATTGGTAGCAGGTGGCCATAAGTGCAAATTTGGCTGTAGAGGTGGATCTCTCATTATTCAATATTAAGTAGCTAATTATGACAAACTATACTTTGATAAGTTTTGTCTTATCAAAAAATCCTAGAAAAATAATATTTAGAATTTCTATATATGAGAAGCTTCAGGAAAGCTCAACGAGAAACCCATAGATCCCAAATTCCACAAATCTCTGGGAATCTGAAAGCATCAAAAGAAGCCTGAATAAGTGTGGTTTTCATTATGTTTAAGCGTTAGTTGTCATGAGAATTGTTTGTATTACCAAGTGAAGAAATGACTTTATACAATAAAGGTAATTTATTACCATAGAACAGGATGGGTTTTTTTTTAAGCTATGATATTCCTTTAAATGTTGCATTAGGAGACTTTGCCTGGTGCTGAACTGAAGTATTCTCTACCTACCCTGGGATTAACAGAAAATCACGCAGGAATGAAATTTGATAGGTTGTTCTCTATGGTATTGTTCAGGCATAACAAGTGGCCAATCTATAAAGATCCCACACTCCTATAGGTAGGGCTACTTGCACCTTCTTGGCATGGCCATGGAGTACAGTAGTAATAATAAGATCCCATTTTCACTGCCAGTAGTAGAATTGAATAGTGAAGGTCTTCTTTTGCCCTGCGTTGTCTCCTCTGCCCTATATTGCTACTGGAGGAAGGGATGACAGTTCTATAATTGTGGGGCAATATATATATGAGAACATGGTGAAATACTCTAACTATTATATAGTTTCTGATTTCTTTAGGATAAGAATTGTTTAGGTTGAACAAAGGAGAAGAAAGTGGCTTAATAACAAGTGATTCTTGCGGCAAACTTTAAATTCTACAAATTCTACATTATTCCCTTCCCCTTTTATTTTATTTGTTAGTCTTTTTTTCAGTCTTCAGTTCCTGCCCTTTACATATACCTACAATGGCTTTTGAAACTGAAGACTAGCATTCCACAGGTCAATATCCTTTTTTTCTCAGATGATTCTCCTCTAAGCACAAAAATTCTTGAGTGACCTTCCACTCAGGTTAATTATGCCTCTTGACTTTTACCCAAGGTATTCACTAGACCTCTTTTTTATATGCTTGCTTTTGTTTGGTTTTCTGAAAGCCTTCCATCTTACTTGTCGCTACTACTCATTGTCTCTCCACGCTCACCAAATGGTCCGTCACATTTCTCCTGTCTCCAGGGTAACCAGAACATTCAGCCATACATTTCACCATGAAGGCAAGCCCGCTCTTTCCCATTCTCAGTAGGTAACACCTTATATAGATTTCACCTGTAATATGCAAAACATACACAAAATTATTCCATCCATGATCCCTTAGGAAATAGCAAGAATCCATGTGATCAAGTATGCACTAAGAGAGGATTACTGAAGAGTAAGAAGCAACGATAAATAATAATTTGGCAATTCATGAAGGGGTGAAATTTTCCTTGAGAAGTAAAGAAATCAATTATGTATCAGTTTTCCCTCTTAAAACAAAACTTCCCACACAACAAAAGCAAATATGCTCCCTCTCCTTCTTGCTGTCTTTATGGTATGGAAAGTAACAATGAGAGAAAGAGCCAGTTTTGTATAGTGGTGAAGATGCTGGCCTAAAAGCCAGGAGTCTATGAGTTCTAGACCCACCTAAGGTATGAAAGCCAAGTGGATGACTTTTGTGCCAGTCACTCTCTTTCTCAGTCCAATCTACCTCACAGGGTTGTTGTTGTTTATGACTGGGTGAATAGCAGGTTAAAGTCAATAAATTAACAGTCAAATTAACACATCATATATGGGGCAGCACACATTTCTACATTAATAGTCATCTAAAAATGGCCTCACCTAGATTCCTGTCCCATTTCAATGTCACATAATAAGCCATCAGGGTCAAACAAGCAGAAATAATTGGAGGCAGCTACTTCTGTTTTATTTCATAAATGGACTGGTCCTGTGTCACAACAATCAGCACCTTGAATTGTATAAAAATCTTACTGGGAGTCCATGGGAGAATTGATGATACATGGATATGCTGAGGTCTACCCACAATGACCTGGGGAACTTGGAGGAATTTCAGTTTTTGAGCAGTCTTCAAGAACAGAGTCATGTATATTACAATAACCCAACAGGTGACCAAAACATGAGTGGGTGTGAGCAGGGCCTCCCAGTCTTGGAAAGATGCAATTGGTATACAATATGTAATGGTTCAAGGACCCTTCTAACCAAGGCTCTGGCTATTCTTCAAGCAGGAGATGGAAGTCTAGGAGGATGTCTACATTGCATATTCTTTCCATCTCATTCCAGGATTCCCAGATCAGGGGAGAGGGGGAGTCTAAAAACCACAACTATTCAGGCTTGTTAAGCTTCAAGGTAAGCTTGTTTCTCCCTACTTAGGCTCTGATGGCCTCAGACAAAGGATCTCAATGACACCACTACCAATGATACTTTAGTTTCTTAGTCTAGAATTTCACTGTCTGAACTAACAGAGTCCTGTATTCATTTTCATTTCAAATAACTCATAATCCACTCATAAAAAGCACCCAGGAGGTCTGTGGTAACGTTGAACGGTTGCTAAGTAATCAGTCATAATTCAAGAACTACCTGAATGGGAATACAAAGTAGCTTTATAAAAGATATGTAATATTATTCTAAAACAGAAGTCATCAGCATTTGTATTCTGGACTAATTGCAATTTCCGAAGAATCTTCAAAAATGGCCTATTTAGTAAGGACATTACAAGAATTCACAAGGATACCGAAAAATCATGTATCATCATGATTACACCTCCTCCTTCCTTTTACTTCTTTCTCTCTTTTCTCTCTGTCTCTCTCTCTCTCTCTCTGTGTGTGTGTGTGTGTGTGTGTGTCTGTTTTACAAAACAATCAGCAACTCAAAACATCTATGCATCTGGATATTGCATTATGGCTATCATATGATTCTAATATTACATAAGCTGTTGTATACTTTGCATCATGGCATGGCACTCTGTTTTCAAGAGGAAGAGAATAACCCATAGACATGTCTGTATGTCTTTCATGCTTGGAGCTCAATATGAAATATGTCTCTGCCATCACAAGCAGCAGATTCCCAAGAACACAAGCTTTCAGAGAAGAAGGGCTTGTCAATTCATGTTCATAATTAGGAAGACAGGGGACTTGGAAATTTATAAATATCTGGGAAAGGATCCGACAGAGAGAGCTTATTATCTTCCTAGTAATGATAGATATTCAATAGTTGCTGGTTTTGAAATGTTGCCCATCCATGCCACCCTCTGCTTTGTTAAATTCACTGTTGCATCAGTGCTTGTCACTGTATTGCTCTAATCTGGGCAGCAAAAATATTTAGTGCAATTTATTTTTACTGTCTGCAGATGCAATCCATTTTTCTAACACTATACAATGAGATTATAGTTCAAATGGCACCTCCATTACTAACTTTTCACCTGCTTTCACAATGTCACGTTTACCTCTTGTTATAGTCAAAACCTGGCTCACCTAAAGCAACAAAATTGTTTTGAAAATATAACATAATTTTATTAACATGCAAATAACAACACAGTACAGGTAGTCCCCAACTTACAATGTTCAAAGTTACAATGGCACTGTGAAAAGTGACTTATGACCGAGTTTTTTTTCCACATTTACAGCCATTGGAGCATCCCCAGGATCACCCAATCAAAATCCAGATGTTTGGCAACCAACTGACTCATATTTACCATGCTTGCAGCGTCCTGGGTTTGTGTGGTCTCCTTTTGTGACCTTCTGACAAGCAAAGACAATGAGGAAACCAGATTCACTTAACAACCTTGTTACTAACATAACAACTGCAGTGATTCATTTAACAACAGTGGCAAGAAAGGTCACAAAAAAGGGCAAAATGCACTAAACAAATGTCTCCTTTAACAATAGACATCTTGGGGTCAAATTGTGGTTGATAAAGATAAAGAAAACAAGGCAGACCCAATATAAATTGGGGGTGTTTGAGATAAACTCATCTCTTATTCATCCCTTCCCAACATTGCTAGCCATACTGTCTTTGAGATACGGTCAATGAATATAAGCAATTTGGTTTACTGGGCTAAAGGTTCCTGATTGATTCTTCTCCCTGTTGCCACTTAAACTTAATTCAGCTTGTTGTCAATGTTTGCTTACAAGGACACTTTAAGCAGCTCTCATGTACAGAGGGGGCATCTGATGAGATTGGCAATGAATCCAGTGCACATGTGTATGGAGGGGATGTTTTTACCATCACATTCCCCCCCCTTTCTTTCTTTCCTTCCCCTTCAGGTGTGCAATATGGTGGAAGAGTTCCAGACAGATGAGCAACAAGGAGTATTGTGATAGCAAGCAGAGTCTATACTGAGCAGAAGAGAAAGAACAATATTTTTTACACCAACAGAAGGGGTGGGATTCAGCTGGTTCGGGCTGGTTCGAGAGAACTGGATGTTTTAGTTTACATCTGGTTCACCAAACCAGCAGTTGAATCGACCAACTGGCCCTGCGCACCCCTCCTCACCCCTCCCAGGAGTCTCCACATGGCCCATTTTGGATGCAGGTAAGTGCAGGGTCTGCGCGGAGGCTCTGGGAGAGCAAAAAACGCCCCCTTCCCAGAAGTTCCGGAAGTCTGGAAACAGGCCTGTTTCTGGCTTCTGGAGGGCCTCTGGAGCCTAGGGAGGCTGTTTTCACCCTCCCAGAGGCCTGAGGGAAGCCTTTGGACTCTGGGGAAGGTGAAAAATGGCCCTCCCAGAAATTCCAGAAGTCTGGAAATGGACCTGTTTCTGGCTTCCGAAGAGCCTCCGGAGCCCGGGGAGGCCTTTTTCGCTCTCCCAGAGGCCCGAGGGAAGCTTCCGGACTCTGGGAAAGGCAAAAAATTCCCTTCCTGGAAGTTCCAATAGGCCATGCCCACCATGGAAATGTCCACCCAGCAACTGGCCAGAGAACCGGTTGATGAGATTTTTGAATCCCACCCCTGACCTATAGTCACATGCATGTGTGATACACCTAAATAGAAGCACAAGAAAATAGAGAGATACATGACAACAGTCTGTGTGTCAAGCATCCAGACAGTATCCATGATATCAATCACTCCGAGACATTATCGCTCCAATTGATTTATTAGGAACAGATCTGGCATGTTCAAAAGCAATTTCCCAAGTGAAAGCTTTTTTGCGCATTACACAGAATCCACCTTCTCTCCTCCCACTTCTACACTTCATAAATTACGAGAACCAATTAACTACAACTGGAAATTCTTAATATGACACACAGAATAACCTTGAACATTTCAACTCCTCTAACCCTCGAAAAATAAATATGTGGCAGCTGAATTTCAAAGCTGACAGGTGTCCCCCCCCCTTGAAAACTCCTCCTCCTAAAAGAAAAGAAAAAAACACACATATAGGGGTTAATACATTGTCCTTAACCCCCTCTCCCCCCCCACAAGGACCCTTCAGTTTGTGGGGAAAATCCTCATAGAATTGGTTAACCAATTGATCAGCATGAACATCCCAACTCTTTACCCAACTAGCATCTGAGAGGGGGTATCCTTTCCATAAGACCAAATATTGCAATTGGCCATGGTGTAATCTAGAATCAATAATTTTTAGAATCTCATAAAGTGTTTCCCCATGTTCCGTCAATGGTTTAGAGGGAGCAAGTGGTAGTGGTCTTATCATCGATGTAGTAGCTGGTTTTAGTAAAATACAATGGAACACTGGATGAATTTTCCCCAATAGTCAAGGAAGACGTAATTGGACAGTGACTCGACTGATTATCTTTGAAATTGGGAATGGACCCAAGAATTTTGGACCCAGCTTCTTACTGGGCAGTTTCAACCTAAGATACTTGGTCGACAAATATACTTTGTCCCCTACTTTAAAAGGCAGTTGAAGGGCCAAAGGGTTGAAGGGACTTTATGCCCAATTGTTCAATGATGTGGAGTCCGATAAGACATCTGGAATACCCAGTATCAATGACAGCTTCTAACTCCCCAGCCTCCCCCGTGTTTGGTACCACTAACTTGACCTTGACTGTAAAAGGTATGATGGATCACTCACAATTGGGTCGTCTTCGCAGGTCGGGTTTTTGGGGATGTGGTGTCGGTCTGGTGGTCCGTTGCTCCCATCTGCGCAGAGGGGGCTTTCCCAGCTGTGTTTGGTGAACCCGTCCCTGCCCGGAGGTCTTCCTTGATTCTTCCAACCTCTAACAGCTGTATTAGGCTTCGACTGCGGAGCTTGTGGTACAGGAGCAGAGGCTAGACAGTCTGCTGCCCTATGGTAACATTTCAGCATTCTGGTGGGTCGGGTACGAACAGGTTCGGCTGGTCCGGTCGGCAGTCTCCTCACCACAATTCTCTTAGTCGGGGCTGCCGGAAGGGGTTTCCTGTGTGGGTTGATGCTGCAATCTAAGCTGAGGGAGGCGGTATACCACGACTATAAGGTCTCTGGGATTCCCCTAATTTCACAGGCCTTCTTTACTTCTGGATCAATGGCTTTTGGTGTAAAGTCATTCTATCAGGCCAATCCATGAGGTGGCTTGCAACCCTTCCAAAGTCCCAAATGAATTCTGACAATGAATTCTGGTCGCTTGCCTTGCCTCATTTCCATTAATTTCTCTTCATTCTCTGCTACCCTGTCTGGATTTTCAAATCTGAGTCTTAATAATTGAATAAATCCATTTACGTCGTGTAATTCAGGGGCTTGTTCATTGTGTAGTTGGGCCACCCTGTCTGAAACATCCCCTTCATTCATCCCATTTGTTATGACCATAACCAAATCGCGCTCTGTGGCATATTGATCTCCAAATTGTTCTATATGGGATCGGATTCGAGTGAGGAAGTAATTGAAATGTTCGTGGCAGCCATCGAACACAGCCTCAAAGGGTATTTGGTCCAGCCTGGGTCATGGTTGCAGAGGTGGCACATGCCAGGCTCCTGCAGGTTGTACTGGAATGGAAGGAACAGGCTGGGTGGTGTATGTAGGCTGAGTAGGCCCCCTGAATCCTGGCTGGGTGGTGCCTCTCTGGAATAGGGGTCCCTGTGGCCTCACTTCTGGTTGGGGCTGCAATTGTGGTTGCCAAGAGGAAGATGGGTGTGGCCTGGTTCCCTGGTAGGATGGAGGGGGTGTGGCTGCTATCTGCTGTCTGGGCAACCCCCCTTCAGACAAGGGGTGTGTTGGTGCTGGCTGCCATTGGCATTGAATCCACCCCTGGCCTGGATAAAATCCCTACCCTGGAGGGATACTCTCTGCAGGGGGCAAAATTCCTTCTGGGAAATGAGGGGATTGCCTCTGAGGCTGCAACATACCTCTGTTAGTTGATGCTTCTCTCAGGCTTCCTCCAACTGGCATCTGTATAGTCTCCTCATTCCACATAATATTTGGGTAAGTGAATATGGGTGGTCTCAAACTTCCACCCATCCAAACAGACTGTGAGACCAAATCTGTCATCTTTAAATTCTGGAACTGTTGATATAAATCTGCCCTTGATGGACTTCCAGGAATAATCTGGGGGTTGTCTTCTTGAGAGAAATCTGACTCCAATTGTCTCTCTTCCCTCCAATCTGACAGAATAGCCATATGCCTGGGGCTAGAGAAAGATTTCTCTTCTGACAGCTGGGTTACCTCTGGGTTATAACAACTTCTTGAGTTGAAACGCTTCGGTATAGCTCCCAAATCTCTTTCTTCTACTGCCATCCTGAAAGCATCCATCATCTCCTCCAAACAAGGGCTAGCAGGTTCAATTAATGTTCCGGAGGGAGGGCCCCCAACGCTCCCCCCTGCACATCTCCAACTCCAGCTGATTGCTGCTCTTTGTCCATTTCTGGGAAAATAACTCCGGGGCATCAGCCAAGCCCATTCAAAAAATAAAAGTTAGACTTGGGAAATAAATGTCAAGCATCCAGACAGTATCCATGATATCAATCACTCCGAGACGTTATCTCTCCAATTGATTTATTAGGAACAGATCTGGCATGTTCAAAAGCAATTTCCCACGTGAAAGCTTTTTCACACGTTACACAGAATCCACCTTCTCTCCCCCCTTCTTTCCTCCCACTTCTACACTTCATAAAGCACAAGAACCAATTAACTGCAACTGGAAATTCTTAATACGACAAACAGAATAACCTTGAACTTTTCAACTCCTCTAACTCTCTAAAAATAAATGTGTGGCAGCTGAATTTCAAAGCTGACACTGCTTCAAACTAGCTTCTATACTTTGTGCAATACCTCCTCAAGCAAACTATTGTGTTTGTATCTATATCAGTTTTAATGCATTAAGTTGTTCACTCAAGGCATATATTTTATTCATACTGAGGTTTTCTTTATCATTTACTGTTAATTTCAGAGCATAAAAAAGCTCATTTCCCATGTACCAGCGGTAATATTCAGCAGGTTCTGACTAGTTCTGGAGAACCGGTAGCGGAAATTTTGAGTAGTTTGGAGAACCGGCAAATACCATCTCTGACTGGAGATTTTACAATATCCTTCCCCTGCCACGCCCACCAAGCCATGCCCACAGAACCGGTAGCAAAAAAAAAAAATTGAATCCCACCACTGCCATGTACACATTCACAGATGCTTTCTGCAATTCATATACTTTTAGAGGTGGCAAATTATTCTTGAAACAATGTCAAGCAATCCCTCTTGTAATTCCAGCAAGGGTATTTCTAGATAAATAAGGCCACTCCAGAGTGTAGCTTCCTGAAAATTAAGCACACTAGTTGACCCTAGCTGTAACCAGGAAGCCTATCTGGGATCTCCACATACTGTAATTTAAATTAATTATATCTCCTTGGATCACTTTTCTATTACCTTGGGTACCTGGGTTTGATAAATAAACTAAAATCCAATAATTCTACAAACCCTCTATTTGGAATAATATTCAATAGGCATTCAATTGATATATTCTAGATAATTTAGCTGTTATGACTCCAGAAGAAATTATATAAACTCCAAAACAATTCTTCCCAATTATTTTTGAAGCATGTCAAATCCTACAATGTTATACAAATTTTGACTTTTAAAAATGCTGTACTAGAATAAATAGGGTTACTCTGCATCCCAACTGGTTGGCCTTATTTAGCTCTGAACATTTAAAATACAACAGCAAAGCATTCTAGGAATATTCAGAATGCAAGGTAAAATGTTGATTGGAATTAGCATGCAACTTTATATGTTCGATTTGTATGGTATGTTTTCTGTTTTTTTTTAAATTGTGTCATCTACTTTGGATGTTTATCAGAATGAAAAGATAGGGTAAAATCAAATAAATGATCAAATAATATTTCACCCCTTCTTTTTCACACAGATAAGGCATGCCAAAAACGTTTTTACTGATTGCAATTTTTGCTTATGTGGCAATTATAAAAATACATGAACATTATATACTGGAAATAAGCATATTAATGGTATTGATTTATTCTGAATCAAAATCATATTTAAAATATTATACTTTTATTTTTGGCCTCACTTTTGGAATGTAGCTTTGCCAACATATCAGTCAAACTATCTGGAAAAAAAGTGTTAGACAAATCTGTGCCTGATTTCCATTTTAAGGAATACAAGAAAGTATATATTATCATTGTAAGATCATACAATAGATTTAATGAACACAAGTGACCAGACATTTGGGGAGAATTCAGAGATTCTCTTCAGTTTGTGAGTAGTGATTTCAGGTTATTTGTATGAGGGATGGGTACTACTACGATCACTCAATTATACAACCTATAATTTGAAAACTTTTGAAAAAAGAATTTGGTTAGTTGGTTGGTTGCATATATTACAATTCTTTATTTTTATTTATTTATTTCTTCTTCTTTTTTGCATGGGAGAAATTATAGTAGATGCCATGTGGAAAACCTCTCTTGGGTGGCTTCTAACATTAAAATCTCAGCTCTAAGAATTCAGTGCACTGAATCAGCAATAACAAGCAAAACTATTGGAACTCATTAAAAAAACTTCCTAATCAGTCTGTTAATTGAGGCTATCAGCTTCCCATTATACCGAGACAAATTAAGCAGGTTAAAATGGCTCTCAAAAAACATCTGCTGAAGCAAGTCAGAATTAATGATAAATAAAATTGAGTTCCCTTTGTGGTTGGTTTTTTTCCCCCTCCTCTATCCATCTGTACCTATAAAAAGGCTATCACGAGAAGCCATTCATTACTTGTCAATTCCAAACTGCTTTAGAATTTAGTCTTCCTAAAATATCTCTTCAACAACCTTTTTATCAAAGACAAACAGAACTGTATGTTCAATCACTGAAGTATGGCTTCCTCAAGAGAGATAATGTAATGTGATGTAAGGAACAATATGTATAGAGCTCAGAAGCAAAACTAGCCACAGTAGAGAGAGAGAAAATAAGGAGAAGCAACAGGAAATGACCTCGTGTGGACTGTTAGATGATCTCAGCAGCCGCATAACTGCTTTTAAAGAATCTATTTTCATAAATTGCCAATATCACTGTTCAGTTGGAAATTGTTCCATTGAATACCAACATAGCAGAAGGAGAATTGTATTTCAGCTGGGGAATAAAGTGATTTGAATTCTGTCCAACCATTTCTGTTCAGCCTAAGCTAACCTGAAAGGTATTATATCCTTAATTTTTTGCAGGAAGGCTATGAATCAGATTTGTAAGTTGTTGGTTACTTTTGTAGCGGCTAAGCTGTACCAAAGACCATTTAACCATACATTTGGACAAGCACTACAAACAAATCAACCTAATCCCTACAAAGAATCATGTAATAGAGATTTGTTTCATTCATTAGTCATGGGGCCCCATGAGTCTGATTTCTCACTGTGAAAATGTATCTAATTGTTGCTCAGAAGTAAATCCCACCAAGTTACAAGGGACAAATGCCCTAAGAATTGGGGTTTAGATTGCCACCTAATCTGAGAAGAAAATTAATTTTGCCCAATGACAATGAAATAAAGTACACCAAGTATGCTCAGAGTAGATCTATCAATATCTCCTTTACACAAAAAAAGCATTGTTATTTATCTCCTGCCATCTGTATAGGAGAGATTAATAAATGGAACTGGACTTGCTTTTCTTTAATTTGTAAATGCCTTTTTTTGACTCTCTGGGAAAGAATTACACACAAGGAGGAGTCACCCATAACCTTCCAGATGTTGCTAGACTGCCTTAGCCCCAACTATAGTTATTGATAATTAAGAATAGTAGGGTTTATAATCCAATGCATCTGGAATAGAATGTATGCTTTCTTAGACTGAATACATTCAGAATAGAGCTTTTATTTTGTTAAGTGAGATGATGAAGGAAAAAAGCAATGGGCTTATCTTAATAGCTCTGCTGATATATAGCATTTTATAAATAAGTCTCATTCCAGTCTCCTCAAAGAAGTGCAAAATGGCAGTAAAAATTCTGCAAATGTTTCAAGAATCTGAGACAACCTGCATGCCTCATGCTGTTCAGATAGCATCTAGCAAGACAGGTGTCACATTTTTCACCTGCTCACCAACAGTGTACTGATTTTCTTTCTTTCTTTCTTTCTTTCTTTCTTTCTTTCTTTCTTTCTTTCTTTCTTTCTTTCTTTCTTTCTTTCTTTCTTTCTTTCTTTCTTTCTTTCTTGGCAATAAAAACATTTCAAAACAGAGGGATAAATTAGACACTCAGAGGAAACAAGAGCAATCCTCTCCTTCATTTCCCCCTCATCCAAGCTCCAGTGCTGATGTGAGAGCCACAAGAACAAAACGTATCATAACATCTGGGAAGTTTTCCAGATCCATCTAGCTGGGAGAGAGATGCTCAGCATAGCGTGCATTGAACAAGGTACTTTCCTGTCACTTTGCCACCAACCTCACCACCAGATAGTACATTGAAGATTCTGGCTGATGTATCATTAAATTTCTTGGCAAATGAGCAAGTCTTCACAATTAGGTGGGCTATTGTTATAGAAATGGCTAGTGGTTATTAGTTGGCATAAGTAAAAAGCAGCTAGTATAACTTTACTATGTATCTTACTGAACCCCCAAAAAGTTAGAAGCTTGTTTTTTTTAAAAAAATATTTTGTCAGGAAATTGCACAGCTGTGTCTAGATGAAGTCACAGACACTAACACAAACTTGTAGTGAGATATACACACACACACACATTAAAATTTATACAGCAGTTTTTGTTATCATCCAAAAAGCAACAACACAAGATAGTCAGGAACAGAGGAACATCATGAGGGAAACCAAACACTATACAGAACATACAGAAGAAAAAGGGAAAAATGGGAAACTTCCCCTTTATACTTTATACTTACATCAACCAATCATAGCATAGATTGCATTATGCATGAGTCCGCATTCTCTATTCAATTGTGGGTTCTGGCCTATTGTATAATTTTCTGTTCCAGCTACTAAATTCAATATCCTAACATCTTCCCATATCGCCTTCCCTCAATTATTTTCTCTACGCCCTTTGGTTTCGTGTTTTCCTATTGTCTTTACTTCTGTTTGAATTTTATGCTAAGAAAGAAACTTTTAATAAGAGCCACAGCGGATGGACTTTGTAATATTTGAAACATTGTTTTTGTAATACTGTTGCACTGGCTAATTAACGTGGGTTTTCCTCGATTTTAAATTTACTTTTTCAATTATATGGCTACTAATTTCTCATAAACCTTAACCTTCAAGAAAAAGCCTCTCTTTCAGAAACCAGGACTGGCAGGAGAGCATTCAATACATTATAGATAACAGTTTTGTTTTTAGCTGTTCTCACGACTCCATGAACAAAGAAAATAGTCAAGCCAAGAACTGCTTGAGAACTGCTGAGAATCTATCTTACATAAACCCATTTTTATGTTTTTTGTTTGCAAATGTTTCTTCTATTTTTACTGAGAATACAATGCTCTTTTCTATGGCTATGCTATAATTCTTGTGATGCAACTGAACAGATGACTATTACTAAACCAATCAGCTTTTGCTTTGAAGTTATTTGCTGTACTAACTATAAAAGTAAATGTAATCCATTTCTTGGGGTTCCCCCTTTTCATAGGGAGACCGCACATTATCAGAGTACACTAATAAATTGCTTTTTAAATGATCTTCCAACTTTGTTGTTTATTGGAAAAGGTAAACTGAGGTAGAACCTAGAGCCAGATTTGGCTATCACTATATACATACATACATACATACATACATACATACATACATACATACATACATACATACATATTTGGCTATCACTCTATATATATATAGAGAGAGAGTGAGTGATAGCTAGCAACAGAGGGAGGGAGGGAGGGAGGGAGGTGGGGAGAGAGAGAGAGATCTGGCCCTAAGTTCTACCTCGGTTTACCTATTCCAATAAACAACAAAGTTGGGATTTTTGTTTGCTAGTTTATGGTACCCTTAAATCTGCAATAGCTAAAGACCCCATGGCAGGAAGTCTCAGTTCTCAATAGAGGATTGAAAATACAATATTCTTTTTTGGCTCACTAGAGAAGCAAACAGTCAAAAATATTTAAGTGACAATATTATAAAGGTGCATTTGTTTTGTAAGGGTTATTCTTTATTTGGTTTGGTTTGTAATGCAATTTATAATGAATGAATTTTTGGCTAATTCAGGATAAGAAATATATTGAAGTATTATCTTTCACCAAGCCTTTGCCCTTTCCAATTTCCCACAGTTTTGACTCAACGAAGCTAAGAGAGATGACATTTTATATATAAAATAAGACTGGATTTTTTAGATGTTCAGTATAGTAAATTGTACTGTCTGTTCATCACCTCTGAGAATAGATAAATAGAGATAGATATTCATCTAAATAAATTGATATAGTAAAAGAACAAAAGGAAAAAGTCACAGAAAAAAAGATTGGTTGGTAGGCACAGCGAGCGATACTGTTCATCTGTTAAGATCAAATCCTAATATTGTGCAAATACACAGTATAAAGGGACAGAGGATTAATCTTCAAAAGCCACGTGTATCTTTCAGAATACAGCAGTGATGAATCACAATGTAATCTCATATTCCTCACATTATCAACCCAGTCCTGCTGTACAAAAGGTGAGCACTAAAAAAAAATCATTTCTATGGATGATTAATATGATTTACTTCAAACAAAGTCTAATATTACCTGAGCAGTCCTACCTTGATAGCAAAAGATTCAAGACATGTCTGAAACCATTACTGGGGAAAGGAAGTACAAAAAGGTTTGGTTTTCCAGGTGTATGATCCCTGTAAACTGCAACTAACACCGAGGATAATAGTAGCCAAGTAGGAAAGAAAAAAGGCAAGTATTTTGTCATAAGTGATAGAATATATTCTACATTGTTTACTAGTAAAATATGGCACCAATGAAACTGTAGATGTTCCTTGAGTGTGAATATTTGAGTACCTGTTGCTGGTGTCACAGCGTTTTGTAATCATCTGAAAAGATACTTGAAATACCAATAATATCAGATAACTTTCTGAGTTTAATTTGCCAGCTTTGCGTTGAAATCCAGATGTCATACTATTGTCAGCCATGAAGTACGTTTCAGGTCCCTGGGGAAACAGAAGAGGTTATCTCTAATGTACAATCCATGGTTCTTTGAAAGACTTAATTAGAAGTTCAGAAACCACCGAAATATCCCATTTTTAAACTATGATTCATCCAGTGCCTAGGCTGGTCTCTGGAGGGTCATTTTCACAGTAAATTAATCTTTCCAATGTCAGGCTGAAATTATGAGCGGTGACATGCTTGGCCACTGTATTAGGCAATTGCAGCAAGACTTATGCAATTGCGGCAATTGCTCCGCAGCAGGAAGGTGTGGTGGTGACACTGACATTATCGAAGCTGACACTGTATTAAATTGGTTTAAGATTAAAATAACTCTCATGACAAGCAAAATGGGAGGGGGCAACTCTTCATCACAACCTAAGACTGTCATTTAAGTTGTACATTTGGTGACTTACTCTGAATGCTGGAGAAAGGGGGAAATCTAATGAGTATTATTTTGCAGCAGAGGTGGGCAATTATGATAACTTTATGACCTGTGGACTATAACTCCCAAAATTCCTGAGCCAGCTTGGTTGGCTCAGGAATTCTGGCAGCTGAAGTCCACAGGTTGTAAAGTTGCCTCACAGAGAGAGGGCTGGTGGTTTTATTATGTAACTACAGTATATTCTGGTTGGGTTCAGTATTTAAAAATCACCCTTAAATCTATGTTCCACTACAAATTTCTGCTTATCTTCTAAATAAAAATCCGGCTTCTTTCTGTCCAAAGAGGGCAGACGTTTACTATTATTTCTCTTTCTTCGGTAGCAAAGAATGGAAACTCTTTCCTTCACAAATAAAGCTAAGAGACCCAGTGTGGCTATTGCTGTGCGGCTAGTCGGAGAAAGTCTGCTAACACCGAGCAGCTTGACAAGAAAGAGAGGAGAAAATAATATGTCTTTCTCCATAGAAATCAGTAGGATGCAGCCCCATGATCTAACAGACAGAAATATTATGAGATGTTTTCTTTTTGCCCAGATCACAGCATCGGGATACAGAGATTCTGATAAATAACCCCATCCTATTTGAGGCTTAGCCTTTCCAGGTGAGGGAAATAAAAGCTGAAAGCAGTTTACAGTCAACCCAGAAAGAGTGATCAATAGCTTCTGCTTTGTGGTCATCTCCTGCCTGCAGACATGAAAACAAATGACAAAACGTCTATCGGTTGTAAAAAATTCAGTAAGAGTATTTTCTTTGAGTGAGTGTACAATGAAGTCAGCAGAAGAGCCAGTTTGGTGCAGTAGTTAAGGCATCAGGCTAGAAACTGGGATATCCTGAATTCTAGTCCTGCTCTGAGCACAAAAATCAGCTGGCTGACCTTGGGCCAGTCACCTTCTCTCAGCTCTAGGTAGGAAACAATGGCAAACCACTTTTAAAGATTTCGCTAAGAAAACTGCTGTTATGGTTCGCTGGCAGCAGGTGCGGAGAGCTGAGGCCTCAGAGAGCAAGGACTTGGATGAGGGTGTGATGCAGGGATGGGGCCAGGACTATCAGAGAGTGGAATGCTGCCTTCAGAGATTGTGGAGGCTGGCAGCAGTGATCCAGAGGACCCCAAGGAGCCTGTGCCCAGTGCGTATGCGCGCAGGGCTGCTCGAAGGAAAGAGCAGTTGCAGCAGCACAGACGACTCTGGAGTAAGGCTACAAGATAATGCCCCTCCTTAAAAAATAAAAGCCAGCCTGAGAGACCGGGATTCTTTGGAGGAAGCAAAGAAGTTCTTGCACTTCAAGCCTTGTGGACGTTCGGACAATCCTGGTTTGTGTTTGGAGACTTTTTGTTTTGAATATTTCTTGGTGACTTAATCTAGTGTTCTTGGCAGCCTTGAACTACCTTGGCAAGGCTCATTCTTATCAGAGACAATTAGTTTTCATAGCCTTTTAACTGTGAATGTACAGAATTCACAGAAAAGCATTAAAAGGTTTTGCTTTTACCTCTGTTTGGTATTCGTTTCCTTGGAATAAGGTTTGGGTCAGAACAACTGCAGGGATTTGTCAAGGCAGTCTCTCGAGATTCTGATATCATTGGATGGAAGGGGGTGGGAAAAGCAGTAAAGTCACAACATTGTGAAATTATGGAGGAATCCCTTCAATCCCTCTTGATTCCTTCATGTTTTTCACGCAGATGTTCAGAGAAGTATCAAAAGCATGAAGACCAACATGTCTTCCCAATCTGAACTATAGGGAACAAGCATGCTTCTCCACCTGTGAAATCATCTTTCTGCAATTTGATCTTGGTTATTTGTGTCAAATTAGCGAACTTGTTGCTGTGACATTAGGATCTAAGATTCATTATAAAACATGATGACTTATAAAAAGCCATGGGGAACATTAGAGAAGCTACTGCTTGACATACTGAAGAGTTTCCAGCCATTTTTGTTTAAAAGTAAGGAAGGGAAATTGGGAACTATAGCTAAAGGTTTGAGCTGTTTGCGTGCAGTGAATGTTATCAGAATGAGCTTCATTTCCTGTTTGCCAAATCAAGGGGTGTGCATCACATTTTCCACTGTCTTGCAGGAACAACTGTATGCAAAGCAAGAAGCAAGAACACTTCATTATTTTGAAATGGGTTTTCTTCTAAGGTTGCTAAAGTCACAGCCTCTAGCAGTTATCTTGTCACAGCTGCTGGATGAATATGCTTAAGTTGCTTTAATAACAAATAAGGGTGGATGCATATGCAAAGCTATGTTGTGACATTGGTCAACAGAACCAGTTTCTACATCATTCCATAGGCGATTAAGAAATGAATATGAGGAAAACAGGAAAAATGTTTTTCTAAGAAAGTGCAGGAGATCAAAAATGTCCTCATAATTAGAATAATTTGAAAAAAGCTTTATATTCAAGATTTTCTGCAGAATGAATACTAGCATGAATATGATAACACATTATGACAAATGAGTTCAAAACAGCTAAGCAGAATCTATAATAAAAACAGAGCAAGAACAATATAGTAGAGACAAAATAAGTGACTATTTCAGGTTTTCAACAGTTTGCAATAATTAAAATTATAAACACCAAAAAAGAAATGAAAGACTAAAGAAGAAACCATGATAGAGTAGTGGTTAAATGTTGGACCAGGACTAGGTTGTCCAATTCAAATCCACAACCACTCATGGAAATATATTGGGTAATATATTGGGAATATATATTGGTTGGACCAAGACTAGGTTGTCCAATTCAAATCCACAACCACTCATGGAAATATATTGGGTAACTTTAGGTTTATCACTCTATTTCATTTCAGCCAATGAAAAGAAGGGAGATCCCAATGAAAACTGCCCTGTGCTCTTTAAAGAAATAAATCTAAAAAAATGTGTAATAGATTAATCTGATGAGAGATGACTTAAAAATAAAATGGGACAGATGGCAAGCTCACAAAGTGAACATAAAAATGAAATAAGGAGATCCAAGATCTGACTTGATAAATGATTTGGGAAGTCAATCTACTATGAAAGCTTCTAGACTGAGCTACAGAACCACCAAATTGGAAGAATGGTGGATTGGATTAATTGCACTGAGGAAGGAAAAAAAGGGAGATGCTGAAAAACTCAAAGGCCACAGAAAGAGTTAAAAGAATAAGGAAGTCAATTCACAAGAGTAAAAAGTAGCACAGCATAATGCACCAATACTGTCATACTGATTCCATGTTGATAACATACCATTATCTTTAGTCAAAATGTACCATTCAATTTCATTCACTTATATGAATATAATCAAGTGATGCCATGCAACCATAACTTGTAAATTTACCATCAACTAAAATTAAATTATATTTAGATATTAAGCAAATTTTGTCTTTGAGTCTAGTCTTTTTTAAATCTTCTGGTTTCTGACCTATTGCTAAAATAGACATTGACAGGCAGAATATTAAAAAGTAATTCATAATTAATTTATGAAACTAAAAACAGTTCTGTTATTATTTGAAAAAACTAATGATATTGAATTTTTAAGGTGTTGAATACAATACCCTATTATTGTGTAAAGGTAAGGAGTCCCTGAGGATTTTACTCTGCTAATTGTTGCTGATCCTAGGGGTGGTTTTCATCTCTGTTTCACTGAGACAGCACTGTCTGAAGACATTTCCCACGGTAATGTGGCCAGCATGACATCATAGAGCACTGTTACCCTCCCACCAAAGTGGTATCTATTTATCTACTTACATTTGCATGCTTTTGAACTATTAGGTTGGCAGGAGCTGATGCAAGGATGGCAGCTTATCCAATGACATGGTGCTCAGGTCTCAAACCCAGGTTGCCAGCTTTCCAGGTGACAAGCCCAGAGTCTTAACCATTGAGCCAGTATGCCACCCAGCCTTATTGTGTACTAATAGTGAATTGGCCAATTGGATTGGCTGAAGAGGATTAATTAACTAAGATTCTTTACTCACTTGATAGGCTGATTAAACTACACCACGTCACCATTTTTGATGAATGTCTGAAAATAAAATTACAGCCAATGAAATCCTTACTGAAATGCATACAGCAAAATGCAAGGACTTGTCTTTACACTCAGTAGCTTATCCGTTATAAACTCAGTAGCTTATAATTACAAAACAAGCAATACAACAAGAATAAATTACTCAAATCTGTTATAGCTTTATTGCTCTGAAAATATATGACAGATTATAAATTGGGCTCTTTATTAAAGATCCTAAATCTAAGTACAAAATGGTGCTAACTTGTTTATGGTATTAGCATATAAAGATGACAAACTATAAAGAGAAAGAATAAAAGAACTGAGAACGTAGCATCGCATGCAAAAATTCTGTAAATAGAAAGCAAAATCAAAACAGAAAGTTGGAAGTGAAGTTTAGAAATTTATCAAACATCTTGGCAATCTTTGCTCCCTTTGTTGACAGGGAATATAAAGATATCTGAACTGGGTTGGTTTGGGTTGAATTCAAATATTCCCTGGTCCACAATATTCTTATTTATTATGGATTCATAATTCCAAGAAACTATCATCAATAACTCCTATATAAGTCCTCAACATTGGAAGTATAAAAAGTGACAGAGATATATACCATGATATATCTTTTCCACTCTGATTCCTCCCAGATTTATTCTGAATTGGAGAAGCAACTGTACCCAGCTGAATATCTTGCCATATCTCTGCCTTTTTACTTATTGCTTCTGGGCAAACCTGGGTAAGGTTGGTAGAATCACAACATGCAGTTCCATCCTTTCCATTTCAACATTCATAAAGGGGATATCACACTTATATCCCATAATCAAACAACCTATTTCCACAGAAGTCAATCAAATCCCTCAAGGAGGCTTCAAACAAGTTCTGAACACAATAGCTCCCACTCTCATTATACATTCTCTATATCTGTGGCAAGCTATGCCTCTGGATATGGAACACCCATTTAGTCCTAGATCATTCTAAATAACATCTAAGTTAATACACTCTGGACAACTTCATGCTTTGTTTCAAACCAGGGCATACCACAAGACATGCATAAGGCAGGATAATTGTGCAGCTATTCATGTATTTTATTTGCCACTATTTAAATGTTACCTTTTTGTGAATGCAGCAAAATAACTAAAAACTGATATAGGATTTTGTAAAATTAGAACTGCAATCTTTACATACATCTGTCAGCATAACCTGCATTATGTGCAATGTCCCTTACACTGTATTATATTAGAACACAAAGGATGGCACGAATGAAGACAAATACACATGTCCCAGGAAATGTTGCAGGATCCAATCTGGATTGGTCATGGGATCAGAGGTTTAGTCTTCTGAGCTTTTGGATTCATGCTGGAGCTCATCCTCAGGGAACTTCTTCAGGGAACAAAGCATGGCATGTGGTACAAATGGGCATGATTCAGCATGAAACAGTTGTATGAATATGCTTTTTTTAAAAAAAAAATGCCTGCATGGCAAAAGCTAATCTTGCTGGCCAGATGAATTTAAAGGAGATTGGTTGAACATTAGATATTGGATATTACTGTACAAATCTAGGGAAAGGAATGTGACACTGTCCCTCCATCCCTCACATGCAATCCAAATTCCCATTCTTCCCATGCTAAGAAAATAAGGACCATATAAACGTAATACATAAAGCTTGATGAATAGTGAGGACAGGAAGGCATAGAAGAACATCTGCCAAAAATTTCATTGGGTAACCAAGTCCTTCACTAATGATAATGGAAAGTCTCTTAAACTTGTAAATCTGTGATGGGAGAAGGAAAAACTAAAATGAGCTCGTTGCTTATTTAATGGAGAGCTTTTCTGTGTCCTATGGAAGCTGATTTTATGCACTTGTGTGAAGCAATAAATTATTTCCCCAAATGCCTAGTGGCATCTCAGGTGACAGAGGAAGGTGGCCAAAGCTGTAAATATTGAAATAGATGTTAGAGGAACAGACTCATAAGTAGATGTTAGAGGAACAGACTCAATAGATTTCAGGGAATAGCTCTAACTGCTCAGAAACAATCAGACAGAAGACATAGAATGAGAATGAAGCTGTGGAAATGAGATGCTGGGCATGAGGAGAAAGCCAGAAAGAAATTTGGGCAATGAAATGAGCTTTAATAGAAATAACAGGGGAACTATAGTTATCTGCCCAAAATCGAAAGCTTGGTTGCTTCTCAGACATTTCTGTTTATTAAGCTTTATTCTTCCTAAAGGGATTTTCTTCAGGCCAAGAAAGAACTCACAATGCACACCAATATTATTCTCACTTTTTCTGAAGACTTCCTGGCAAAATAATAATAATATAAACCACTGAAGAGATATTGTTTATGAATTATTGAACTTTCCATTTTCCATTCATATTCTAAAAAGCAGTAGTAAAGTGTGGGGAGAGGAAATATTACAATACATTGAATTTCTCCATGCTTTATTAAAATGATACATCAAGGAATGGGCAAATCTGAAATGCATAAAAGTGGAATGTTTGCTTTCTGGAAAGGCCAGAGAGAAATTGTATTGTACATTGTTTTAAATTCACTGAGTAGTTTTCCACCCTTGAGATTGGTTCCAAATCATTCTGGCCAATTCAAGGAAACCTTTTTTTATATGGAATGTACAAAGGGAGCTAGATATCACTAAGAGTTATTCTAGATGTCTACTCTAAATAGACATCTAGAATAAACTTGTGGATGTCTGGCTGTCTCCCTATATTGTCCTAAAATTACTACAACAAAAGGTTATGCACACACATACACACACACCACTCCAAATTATTGCCAGTCCCTTAAATATGGAGGTAACAGCTAAATATTACCTGTATTGCCAAATCTCAGGCAATGGCCAAATGATTATTTCTTTGAGGATCCAGAGATAATAAGCACACCAATAAGTAAGGAAATGACAAACTTTATTGTAAACTTTAGAGGCAGATTTAAGCAAATACAAAAATATAACATACCAAACAAAATATCCCTTCAAATATTGGCATCCCAATGGAACAACAGCAAGGAGATCATAAGACAAGCCAATACACACAACACCCAGCATTAAATCTACATAAATAGATTCCCCATTCAGCTGCCAGGAGACCACACAATGGCCAACGTAGACAACACCAGATCTATGTCAAAGCTCCAATCTCAAAGGGCAATATACCAAGTTCTTTTACATCTAGCTTTTTACCAAACTATGTACCAGGAGGTTGATTCTTTACACTTGGTACCAAAACCTCATTATTGTGTCTACATGATATCATGACTGCATGATATCATTTTTTGTCATGCAAATAGACAAACAACCTGAGTTGTTTGGTAAATGTGCAAATAACAAGTGTCAACTTAAGTAAGGTTGGGTCATCCCTAATATGCTACAGCTCTGTTAAAATATATCTTTTAACAGAAATAGGGAAAATAAGCAGTTTAGTATTATTATAACTCAAAATAAACTCTAAACTTCTATTATTTTCTAAATATTAAGGAGAAATAAAAAGATGTCACTCCATTCCTCAAAATACAATGGATTTTCACACTGTCATTACATTAAAACAAAACAGTAAAGATTTCTCCTGTCCAATCATATCTGATCCTACAGAGTAATGCTCATCTCCATTTCTTAGCCAAGGGATCCAGCTTTGTCCAAAGATGTTTCCAAGCTCATGTGGCCAGCATGACTATATGCCAAGGTGCACAGAACACGGTTACCTTTCCACTACCTGCATTTGCATACTTTTGAACTGCTAAGTTGGCAAGAACTAGAGCAAGAATAGGAACTCTCCCCATCTTGCGGTGCTTGGGTCTCAAGCTGCCAACCTTTCAATTGACAAGCCCAGCATCTTAGCTACTAGGCCACCATGTTCCTGCCAATTATATTATCTTAAACCAAAAGTGCCGCAAAAGTGGATAAACAAATTGCTGAAGTGCACATAAAAATAAATTCTTAATCCTGGAGGACACTCATTTAATGGTCAGATTTGAAATTGCATGGCATTGCCATTTGGAATATCAGTGCAAAATAAAAATGTCATTTCTAATTTGGGAATGAGAATTAAAAAATGATCCTTATTTGTTCTATGTTTTATTGAACTTCTAATTACGCATCAAAATAGCTATTCAAGGAATAAATATATTTCCATAATTGATCTCATCCTTTTAGTTTCTAATCACTCTTGCTATTATCAGATTTCTGTGCCCTTCAAAAACAAGGGCAATCTGCATGCAACTGTGACAGCCTTGTTTAGACATATATGTCAGTGTAATTTTTTTCCCCAACTACTAATCTGAAAATAATCAAGTTGTAAACCAATGTGCTCACCTCTCAGCCTTCACTGGGTTTTTACAAATTTCACAAAAATTTCCTTTCCATGTATCTTTAGGTTTGGCAAAGAAAACAAAATTCAATTATCAGTGTTTTGTTGACTCTTTTCGGGGAGAAAATGAGCTAAAATATGACTAGAAAATTCAAAAATATTCTGACTAGTCCATTAACCCACTAACTAATAAAATAAACAAGTATAGGAACAGACAGGCAGCAATATATGGAATGCAGCTAAGCGATGACTGAAATCACAACAATAATACTTAATTATTAAAGTTAAACATCTATTCTTTCTCCAAAGTCTATATTTATTCTTTTAGTCAATGTGCAAACAGTCAAGAAAAATCTACTCTTATTTGCTAAGTGCTTAACTTTTCTGGAGTGTACAGCATAATTATAAGTGAATTGATAAGTAATGAAAGCATTAGCTGTTGTATACAGATTATAGTTTTGAAGTCTGGTTAACACAATTAAATTTGATGTTTGTTTCACTGTCTCACTTTGAATAATGATAAGGCTGCTTCTGTGAAAATCTAAGCAGTACATTGATAACATTCTTCTAAATTATAAACATTGTGCTAAAGGTCTGATAATTGATATTATTCATTAATAAAGTTAACCTTATTTTACATACAAATTAATAATCAGTAGCACTTATATTAAGACATAGGTTTGAGTGAACTTTCAAGCACAACATTTGGCCTGGAGAAACATTGACTGGACAGAAGGAGTTAAATAAGATCTGCACATGGCTCATTGCAATGTACTGCATATACCACGTTGCACAGTTTGCTCAAAAAAGACCCAACAGACAAAGAAGAGAACATAAATGAAGTAATGTTGTCATTCCATACATTGCAGGAACATCAGAAAAGTTCAGGACAATCTTCAGTCAACACAACACAGGTGCATGCTTCAAACCAAGAACATAGTAAGGCAGAAACTTGTCCACCCAAGAATAAAACTGCCATACACAAACTGAGCAACGTGGCAAATGCAATACAATACAGTGAGCCATGTGCAGATCTATACATTGGGGAAACAAAACAACCCCTTCATAAACACAACATAGGAGAAAAAACCCATCAGGACAAGACTCGGCAGCCCATCTGCATTTAAAAGACAAAAGCATTTAATATTTTAACATTTATTTGATTTGTCAATCGCTTACAAGATACAGGTATAAGAATAAATATAGTTTTGAATACATAGGATAGATACTTATAAGAAAAATAAAAACAATAGGACAGGGACGGTAGGCATGTTGGTGCACTTATGCACGTCCCCTACAGACCTCTTAGGAAGGGGGTGAGGTAGACAGTCTAAGGTTAAAGTTTTTGCGGTTTGAGGAAGAAACTACAGAGTCAGGTAGAGTATTCCAAACATTGACCACTCTGTTGCTGAAGTTGTATTTTCTGCAGTCAAGTTTGGTGCAGTTAACCTTGAGTTTCTATCTATTGTGTGTTGTTGTATTGTTATGATTGAAGCTGAATTATTCATTTGCAAATAGGACATTGCAATGTATGATTTTATATACTATATTTAGATCGGACCGGAGGGGGCGTAGTTCTAGGTTTTCTAGGTCTAGAGTTTCAAGTCTGGTGGCATAAGTTATTCTACAATGAGTAGAGGAATGGAGAACTCTTCTTGTGAAATATTTCTGGACTTTTTCAATTGTGTTAATATCAGATACATGATATGGGTTCCAGATTGATGAGCTGTATTCAAGTATAGGTCTAGCAAATGTTTTGTATGCTCTAGTTAATAGTGTGATATTACCAGAGAAGAAGCTATGTAGGATTAGATTAACAACTCTTAATGCCTTTTTGGCTATGTAGTTACAGTGGGCTCTAGCACTTAGATCATTTGAGATGAGGTCCTTGACAAAGTTTGGATCCTTAACAAGGTTTTGACTATTTGGCTTGTATTTTATTTTCTGATTTTTTTTCTGTCAATATGTAAGACAGAGCATTTATTTGTTGAGATTTGAAGTTGCCATTTGATTGACCATTCTGATACATAGTCAAGGTCTTTTTGGAGGGTAGTAGTATTGTCTGTGGTGTTGAATAGCTTTACATCATCGGCGAAGAGGACACAGTTGCTCTTAATATGATCACAGAGGTCATTTATGTAGAGTATGAAGAGAGTTGGTCCTAGAACACTGCCTCGGGGGACAGCACTGTTGACAGATACAGAATTTGATAGTAGGCTCCCAATTTTGTTGTCTGTTTGACAGGAATGCTCCTATCCAGTTATGTAGCTGTCCAGAGATACCATAAGATTTTAGTTTTAGTAGTAGTTTGTCGTGTACCACTGAATCAAAGGCTTTAAAGAAGTCTATGTAGATTGCATCTATTGCTTTGCCCTGATCGAGTTGTGTAGTCCATGTTTTTGCAGTGTAAGAGTTGCAGATTACAGGATAGTTTTTTTCTGAAAACAAATTGTTTATTAGAGAGTAGGTTGTTTGTCTCTAAGTGGAGGATGATGGATTGCTTAATAATTGATTCCATGACTTTACAGGTGATGCAGCATAAGGAGATTGGTCTGTAATTTTCAACTAGGCTGGGGTCTCCCTTTTTGAAGATGGGGATGTCCGTGGCTTGTGACCATAGTTTTGGCAAGGAACTAGTCCTGAAAGATTTTTCAAAGGTTATGCTTAGAGGTTCTGCTATGGCAGTGGATAGCTTTATTAAGAAGTAGGCACATATTCCATCTGGTCCAATAGATAGGGATGATTTTAGATTGCCTGGTGCTTTTTCAACAATGTCTTCTGTAAAATCGATATGTATTAGATCATTGTAGTTGTCTGTGGTTCCACTAGGAAGTACTGGGCTTGATCCATTGCTGTTTACAAATACTGAGCCAAAGAATGTGTTAAAGAGGTTTGCTTTGTGGTGTCATCATTGCAGTCTTTGTCATTAGGTCCTTTCAGGGGTGGGATGGACCTTGAGTCTTTTAGTTTGTTGTTTACAAAATTGTAGAAAGTGTGGGTGGAATTGGTGCATAGAAGGTTTTCCTCTTGTTTAATGTGATATTTGGTACATTCAGTTTTTACCTGGTGGCATAGATTTTTGTATCAGCTTTTGAAGTTGGCAACGTGACCAGATTTGTTTTTTTGCCAAAGTGTCTCTTTTTGGATTGAAGCTTCCTTATTGTTATGGGTAATCTGTTTTTCCTGGTTTTGGGAGTTGTTATTGGTACATATAGTTTGATGGCTCTTTTGATTTCTAGTAAGAATATGTTGTAATGGTCTTCAACAGTATTTCATCCAGTGAATAGAATTAGAAAATAGAAAAGCCACTCTTTTGTCTTTTAAATGCAGTCCACATTTTGGACAGAGAGGACTGCTGGTTTGAAAGAGGGTTCAAAAAGGCCATCTATGTCAAAATTGAACAGCCCTCTTTCAATAGAGGGGGAGGGAATATGACACCATGTATTTCCAATCTACAACACAGTCCTTTCAGCAGTTCCAAGAAGGCTCCATACCTATTTGCACTACTCAGGTAACCCTGGCGACACAGATAAACCTTTGGGTGGCCACACCAACTCTCTAAAAGAATACAAATGACCAATTGTCTGCAAGGAGTATAAATCCTTCCATTCCCTATCCTCCAGCCAGAGCTGAAGAAGCTTCTTGAATGAGAAGTGAAACATCTTCCAAGAAAACAAGGTAGTCCAGTTGCCTCTTGAAAAAGCATCTTTGGGTTAAAATTGGGCAAAAGTTTTCTGCATCTTACCAACAATAACCCACCATAGGCTATTTCTTACACCATTCTAGCCACTTTGACTGGTGATATTCAATCTTAAAAATTGTAAATACTAATTCTTTGAGGATTTTTTGTATACCCAAAATTACAATTCAATGGAATTAAGAGTCAACATTGGTGTAGGTTAGAAACCAGAAGGCTGTGAGTTCTAGTCCTACCTTAGGCATGGAACCAATTGTTTGACCTTGGGTCAGGCATTCTTTCTCAATCCTGGGAAGCAGGCAATGGCTAACCACTTCTGAAAAACTTTTCCAAGCAAACTGTGGCGATTTGTTCTAGCAGTCATCAGGAATCAAGACTGACTCAAAAATCAGCAAAATAACCTACCAGCTCTTCAGGACCGCCCCCACCCCCACACAAATAGAATGCAATATATCTAGTACAAAAGCAATTCAAATATTGCAAAGAATTTAGCAAATTTATTTTAATGTGTTAATTCAATCAGACATTCAACATATTTTGTAATTTGCTTACTGAGTCTAGCAACATTATTAAACGTGTATGTTACCATAAAATGGTAACACAAAAAATGCAGTTCTGCCAATGTGATCCCAGGAGTTCAACTGAGTTCCATCCACTTGTTCCCAAGTATACATAATCCTTTACCTCTTTATGTCTGGGAATAAAGTTCATGAAAACTGTAAAGAGTTTACCTAACTCTGAAGAGATAGCTTTAAAAGACACTATAAATTGGACATTGTGACTATCAAGAATTCCTTGGTTGTTATTTATATTTTTCTTTGCTTCCCAAAGCCCAGCACTGTGCTCAAAAACTCCTTGTTTATTTATTTGTTTGTTTTTGTTTGAATGTATATATCATCCGATTTCCAACAACTCTGATCTGAAAAGCATGTTTCAAGCTTTACATGAGCACTGCATCTCTCTGCCATTCATGAAAGCAGCCCTTCTTTTTCAGTTTTCTATGAATCTCAAAAGAGGTGCTGCTCCAGTAAAAACTGATTTATTGAAGTTTGGCCCAGCCTCACCTACCCACCCACCCCAGAGCATTCAGAAGTAATTTTGTGAATTCATTCCAGAAGCCCAACTATGGCTTGGGCTTAATTGCTTCCTTTATCATCTGCAAAAAAAGACCTCTAAGGCATTCAGATTTCTCTTGGATTACATACATCTTAGCAATTGTAGCAGGCATTTATTGCTACAAGCTAGGAGGGTAGACCATTTAAAACCTCACTGGTGGACCTTTTCTGCCCAGAGTTCCCAATAAGAGATAATTAATTAGGCTTCCCTTCCCTAATAATCTTACACTGTCTAGCTGGGCCATTCTTACTTCTTCTACCCAGGACTTTTTCTTCAATTTGAGTCTAGAAAAAGGTGCTTCAGATCTTCCTGTCCTTTGACTATATGAATTAAAATAAGCTTTCCTCCTTATAATAAAACCTTAAAGTCTATAAGAATTCCAACATAAACAGACAGCCTAAGGTAATTATAAAACTACTAAATCACCGACATATTTGATCAACCAAGAGCAACATCAGTGTAATACGGCTTACATTCCAAGCATAGAAATACAAGATACAGCAATCCTTGTGTATATCAAATCAGTTCAATCACCCTATCTAACTGGTAACAGATAACAGATAATCATAGTTGGAAGGGACCTTGTAGGTCATCTAGTCCAACCTCCTGCCCAAGCAGGAGACCCTACACCATTTCTAATAAATGGCAGTCTAATCTCTTCTTGAAAGTCTCAAGTGATGGCGCTCCCACAACCTCCGAGGGCAAAGTGTTCCATTGGTTGATTGTTCTCACTGTCAGAAAGTTTCTCCTTATTTCCAGGTTAAATCTCTCTTTGTTCAGTTTCCATCCGGTGGCTTGGAGATCTCAGGTTTCCCACAGTAGATAGTTGAGAACATAGAAACAAATCACTGAAGTAGTGTGCTTCATTAATCAGGACCTCTTTGCTCCTCCCCTGCATTTTTTAAGCACTATACTCAGTTTTATAGAATAATTAGAAGCCAACCCTTCAGGGACTTTAGATTGCCATGCCCAATCAAAGAAAATGATGATGTTCTGTGTCTAGCCAGCAAGCCCATCTTCCTAATCACTCTTAGTGGAGTTATAAAGATGCACTTTAGTTTTCACTGGCTACATAAAATGATTTTACATGGGAGAAGGTTTTTGAGGGGGGATTTCATTTATTTGGGCTTCCTAGGATAATCTTACTGATGCTTTAGAGATATCGTGGTACTGTATAGAAAGAACTGGGAAGTTGCAGTGAGAGTGGATGGATGTTGCTTGACTAACAATAATTCACTTCAGATCTCCTCTATAGAAGCAGTGAAACAGACCAAATACTGTCCTTACATCCATTCATTCATAGTCTGAATTTGTGTAGACAACCTCTACAAAAAAATTCATAACTACTCCAGCTTAGACGGGAAAGATAATGGGAAGCAGGATGAATGGTATACCAACAAAATCTGGCTTTGTGCCTTAAAATCAAGAATAAATCTTTACATTCTGCTTCCAAGAGGTGTTTTTCTAGTAAGATAGATATCCACAACACCACCTTGTTCCTTCTCTGAACTTTATTGTTCAGTACCAAATACAGTACTAAGCTGGGTACGCATATAACAGATTCAGCCTGTCATTACACCGAAGCTAATTTCATGATACAAATCATGTCAGCTTTTCCTGGAGAACATACACAATCATCTCATCCTCCAACTCTTCTGACATTTAAGGTATATTCTCATCGATCCTAAATGCCTCTTTTCTCTTAAACCATACCATATTAGCATTATTGGGCTTCTTCCAACAATCTTTTATTCCAGAAGCAAATCACCTACAAAAACTGCAGCATAATTAACCTATTTTATTTTATTCCAAGAAAAATACAATGGAAGCCAAATTGTATAATGAAATCTTAGAGAAGGACCATGTGCTCTTTTTTTTCCAAAGTTTTTATTTTTTACAACGAACATACGAACAAAACATAAAAACATAAAGCCCTCTTTCAATTATACATACAGTGTGTCAGTTGTGCTATCCTTTTTTTTACCATTATTCACAAGTTATATAAATTCTCACCTTATCGGTCTAGCTTGTGCTTATATAATATCAATTATTAAACATTCATTTGACTATTTTTCCATCATTTTATATGAGATAGTCTAATTTTTATTATGATTTAATCTTATACATTCATCCAATGGTTATATATTTTATATTGTATTCTTTATCGGTCTATTAACTTTTATTGTAAGGCTTACTAATCTATTTCTTTACCATGTCTTTTTATCTAACCATTGATAAAATAAATCCCATATCATATAAAATTGTTTATCCTCTTGTTCTCTAATTTCAAATGTCAATTTACTCATTTCGGCACAGTCCATGATTTTCTTAATAATTTCCTCCTGCATAGGTATTTTTTCATTTTTCCAATTCTTAGCAAATACAATTCTAGCCGCTGTTAAAACATTTACAATCAAATATTTCAATTCTTTACAATATACTTCTGGTATAATTCCCAATAAAAATATCTCAGGTTTAAAGTCTATGTGTTGTTTTGTCATTTTTTCCAACCATGTGTGGATTATAGTCCAATACTTTTTTGCATCCGAGCATGTCCACCAAATGTGGTAATATGAACCAGGTATCTGATGACATTTCCAACATTTATCTGATTTATTCTTGAACATCCTCGCAATTCTCGCCGGGGATAAGTGCCACCTGTAAAACATCTTATACAAATTTTCTTTATATGCAGTTGACATTGTCATTTTATAATTTTGAGACCACAATTTTTGCCATTTATCTAAATCAATCCCATATCCAAAATTTTTCCTCCACGCAATCATTGTTTCTTTTACTTGTTCTTCCTCTAATTTAAACTCTAGCATTTGTTTACAGTACTAAAAAATAGTTGTGTCATAGAATATACACAGAAACAACATAACACATATCTTCATGTTGTAATTAAAATTACTTGTCTTTGGCAGGAGTGTGTATCTAGTAGTTTTGAGAGGTTTTCAAAAATATCTTCCTTTACTTTTTCTTTATAAATGTATACAGTTGCTAAAAAATAAACAAATGGATAGTCTTTTATATAACAATCAAAATTAGAATGCCTCATTAGCAGAACTTTTGACCTCAGAGCATGTAACAATTTTCATATTGCTGCCAAGAAAATTAAGTGCATGTGTCCATATAACTTCAGCAATAGAGAGTGATTTTTGGGGGGGCTATACAAATCCTTCTAAAAACATGCCATGTAAGATTGTCTTAAAATAGCTACCAGTGGTGTCCATGAGGGAGTCAGAAAACTGAAGATGATAGGCAGAAGTTGTGCATCAAAGCCCAGCTCCTTTTTAATATGCTTGTGATATATATAAAAAGGGGGAAAAGTACTATAATTGCATATATCCTTGCCCCATCCCTGTTCGGTAAAGGTAAAGGTTCCCCTCGCACATATGTGCTAGTAGATTCCAGCTCTAGGTGGTGGTACTCATCTCTGTAACAAAGCTGAAGAGCCAGCGCTGTCCAAAGATACCTCCATGATCATGTGGCCAGCATGACTAAATGCCGAAGGCGCATGGAATGCTGTTACCTGCCCACCAAAGTGGTCCCTATTTTTCTCCTTGCATTTTTACATGCTTTCGAACTGCTAGGTTGGCAAAAGCTGGGACAAGTAATGGGAGCTCATTCCATTACGCGGTGCTAGGGATTCGAACAGCCGACCTGTCAACCTTTTTGATTGACAATCTTGGTATCTTAGCCACTGAGTCACTGAGTCCCATCCTTGTTACCCACATATTTATCATGGCTGCTTCAAAAACTATCTCCACCTGGTTCTGTATCTTTCCTTATTTGAATTTTAGATTGTAATCTCAGAGCACAGATCTGTTTTCTTGGCTATATAAATTACCAAATATCCTATTAATAATTTTATTGTGTTATATATTAAGAGCAAAACATAACATAATTCTCTGGAAAAAAACATTAAATATTTTGTTATTATTTACCAGGCTCCAAGAACCAAAAAGGTCATGTAGGATTACGGTACTTCAGAGCAGTTTCCTTTATTGTTCCTCACCTATAGACAGAAAGCTTACAGAATAACACAATAACAGGGTTGGAAGGGACCCTGGAGGTTTTCTAGTCCAACCCCCTGCTCAGGCAAGAAACCCTATACTATAACAGACAAATGGTTGTCCAATCTCTTCTTAGAAACTTCCAGTGGTGGATCTTGCCAAAGTGAAGCAACTATTTATATAATTGAAGATATATTCTTAAAATTGCTAGAGAGGGCCCATCTTAACTCTGTTTCTTCCAACTATTGAAACTTTATGGCCTCTCTTAGTTCTCTGGAATGCAGCCCCTCCTTCCTGAGAATCCAGACAACTTTCCACCACATCATTATTGTTATGAATCACAACAAGTTACAAAGACAGTCTGAAAAATATTAATTGATAATACTGTAATGTAATACTGTACTTCCCTTCATCTATGTGTTTATTTCTCCATTGAAAGTAAGGCTCCTCTGGAGATTCTTTCTTGACAAGCAATAGGAGGCCACTATTATAAAAATAGAACATTAGACATGTTTCTCGGATACAACTCCTTGTCATTCACCTCGAGCCAATATCATTGGTTTTCTCTATTTTAAGTAAATGAAAAACAGAAACTTGGTAACAAAACATGTTATTTATAAAGTAGAAAAGACCACTTCCCTTCAGTGCTGACCAGTGTGGTCAGCCAATCAGGGCTTATGAAGTATGAATCATTTAGATTCCACTTTTTTTATCCATACAAAACATACAGAGATACATTTCACATATCTCATCAGTTGATGACTTATAGCTGAATGTATGGAATATCCCAACAAATGCTAGGCGTTGAAGTCCATTCCTCAGAAAGTTACTGAGGTTGAAAAAAAAACCTGTCCCAACAGACAGCATCTTACCTGATTTTATTTGGAAGTTTTATTTGTTGAAATAATGTATAAACACAGAGAGAGTTTACTACTTCATACTACATCAAAAGGATGTGTGGTTTGGATGTGGGAATTAGTTTCTATCTGATTTCAGATTCACATTAATTTCCATTAATGCAGACAGAGGTTAAGTCACATATAAAACAATAAGGTAAAATCCATTGAATGACATACATATAATAATAATTATGAAACAGACTAGTTCGTTAATGGGTCAGTCCCACAGTCTTAATAACTTTGAGATTTCAGCATATTAGTACCCAAGATAAAATATTTAGAACTGGTTTGTAAAAGTATTAATTCCCCTGTAGCATGATGGTCTCCACCTTCAAACCTGGTAGAATGGAGGCAGTGCCATATTGCAGACAAGTTGATTGATACTGAATTTCCTTCAAGATAATTAGATGCTAATGTCATCATTTTGCCAGAATGAAATGAATGTCACTTCATAACACTGCAGTGTAATACTAATTTCAGAGGGACTGTAATGTCACCTTGAAATTTGCTCAAGATAATGATGATCCAATTGCAGATCGCCCTGTTGTTTAGATGGTCAGCTCTGAAATGGGGGAAAATAGATTACTCTTTTTAGAACACAAACTGATTAGTTATTGAAGATGATCTTCTGTAAGAAAAAAACACAGATATTAAAAACCAAGTGATTAAAACATCTTATGTTATTTGGTGACAACCCTTTTTTCAGAAATAAACAAATGCTCAAGAATTGTGACAAAGGTAATTTGTGTCTGTGTATTACGATGGTGCAGAAAATCCAGCAAATATTAAAGTATTGTATATGATGGTATAATTATTTCAATTAAATCAATGCAAGTTGAAATCAATTAGTTTATACATTAGTTTATAACTTGGCTATAACGATTGGTTTAATAAATGAATAATAAATCCATTTAAAACTGCCAAACATTGGTTGGAAAGTGACCAATATCATTTGAATATTTGTTGTTTTCTTCAAAAGAAGCATAGTGAATAGGGGGTAGCCAACAATTAGAATCTAACATTTTGTCTGTAATATCTGAATGGCTCTTTTTCCAAGCCAATACTTCTTTTTTTTAAAAAAGTAGCTATTAAACGGTGTTTCATTTGTATGACTGTGATCAGACAGTCATACAAATGAGACAAAGAGAACAGCAAATCAGAAGCCCATTGTAACTTTATTGCTATTGTCTAATAGTTTAACTACATATTATTTTAAATAAGTTGCTTGTGGCTTGTATGAAGAATAAAAAATAAATAAACATTTTAATTGCAATAAAAGTCATGAGAAAGATGAAAATTTTCAATCAAGGAAAGAAGGGCAAATTTCCTTCCTTGTCATGATCCGGGCAGAAAGCCAACATGGAGGACACTTAGCAAATGTCTGGAGCACTTGTGAGTTATCCCCAATTCTCTCCTTGTCTAGAGAGGAATCCCAAGAGTCAGTTCATTCACTAGTTGTTCATTCTGTCACAGCTATTGGCTGTTCTCACAGCATAACCATCTTTGGTTAACCAACTTCTTCAATTTTCAACCAACCAATCATTTTTTTTCCGTTCCAGATTCTCCATTCTGTTTCTTCTCTTCAACTTATTTTTGAGGTTCCCCACCATTCCTTAATCAATCTGTTATTCAGTGTTATTTGACATTATCCTTTAGACTTTTTTGTTTGCTTTTGAATTGCTGCTAACTTCGAAGTTACTTTTAGCCCATCAATTATTGTGTGGGGATGTTGCCATTTTAAGCCTTCTGAATTTGCTGCTAGCATATTGAATTACCGTGTTTATATATTGAACAAAAATGTACATAGAGGCTTTCACACTAAACTTTTTTTAAAAAATCACTATTAAGCCACTGAGACCAACAAAAATCATCAATAAGTATAGATAAAGAGCTATGGTCATTTCCCATGATGCATTAATCTTTTCTGATTTTTATAAATGACAACAATCAAAATCCAGGCTCATTAGCTACTCCAAAACAAACAAAATCTTTTCATCTCAACTAGATTCTAGCTTGTAACCTGTACCTCTGCTTCACCATAATCAAAGAAAACACTCAAAATATAATGGAATAAAAAATAAAATTGCTAAAGAAGAAGAAAAAACTAAACTAAATGTGAAAAATGTGTTCAACGTAGGCACCTCAATGTTCCACAAGCTTATCTTATTTCAGGAGGAAATCATTCCTCATGTAAGGAGATGCAGATAAGGTTGATGACCTGTTGTCTTCTACTTCAGTAAAGCCAAGACATGAAAATTATTAGATGAACTCCAGTGACCTGTTACTTTAGCAGGAGATATCCTTGCAATAAGATCACCACACAAAGCTGGGTGAGTGGTTTCCCCCTCCCTGTGAATGTGTCTCTTTTTTTGGATCCTGGTATCTGTCTTTAAAATTTAGTCCCTGAATACTTTCAAGGACAAGCAAATCAAGGTGTCAGTAAATAAACATCCCTACGGTTTGTGAGACACAAGCCCATATGTTTGATGCTGAAATGTTTTCTATTGGGAACTCTACGGAAACCAGATTCTTGAGAATTAGATGATTTCATGCCTCATAAGTTTAATACTAACTGGCGGAAATCAAAAGGAATTAGCTTCTTTTTCTTTCATGCACAACTGTGTCAGAAGTGGAACGGCCCACTGTTGTGCCAAATGCTAATTTTAAGAAGCAAAAAGGGAGAGAAGTCGTAAGTTCTTGGTACTTCTGTTGAACTTCAAGCAATGATTCTATTGTGTGCTACAGTGGAGGTTTATGTAGCGTGCAGAGGGGAAACAATGATTCCTCACTCCACAGAGAAAAATAAAAAGCTGTATTAAAAAAAGGCTTGGAAACATTTCTTAAAAAGGCTAACAATAGTCATTGTCATAAAACTTATACAGAAATGCTTCATTGACTGTTCAAGGTTCTTTTTATGGGTTATCGGAGTTCATGCTTTACTCAACTAGAGTAAACTTCAGATTTGGCTGACTTGTGAACTAGATTAAAAATAATTATGCTACCCTAAATTAACAAGAGGTCTTTAAGCATATTGTGTTATGTGTTACATATATATATTGGTGTGTTAAATGTGTACACATAACCATATTTAATAATTTCAAAATGACAGATGAGGGCAGAGGGGAGAAAAACAGCTGGAAATGGAAAACTATAAACAGAACTCCAAAACCTTTGCATATAGATCAAAGGCTTTTCTATTTTCAAAATAGAAAAATAACTAACTCGGATGTTGACAATCTACACGTATCTGTCATCTGTTGCTGAAAATCAGATGTCGGTTTCTCCTTCTATTGAAGTACTCTTTTAGCCATCACTTATGCTGAATCAAAACAAAATTCTGCTGAAGAGGGAGTCAAGCTATTCTCCAAAGCATCTGAAGGCAGGACAAGAAACAATTGATGGAAAGTAATCAAGGAGAGAAGCAACCTAGAACTAAGGAGAAATGTCCTGACAGAATAATTTGCCTCCAGAAGTTGTGATGCTCCAACACTGGAGGTTTTATAAGAAGAGACTGGACAGCCATTTGTCTGAAATGGTATAGGGTTTCCTGCCTGATCAGAAGACCACCAAGGCCTCTTCCAATGCTACTATTCTGAAGCTGACTGAATCTAATGAGTCCAGTTCTGGATAAGATTCTCCACAAGAAGGGTGAGGTCCAAAAAGAATCATGGTTTTGATTGTTTTGATTGCCATCTTGATTTAAAAAAAAACCAATCAGTGGGCCTTCATTAGTGATTGAAGAATGTACAGGTGCACATTAATGTATTTTATTATATACAAGGAGACAAATGTGTTATAAATAAAATCCTTGGAGGGTTGTCTATGTGTTAGGATTACAACTTGAATGTCTACTCACAGCGAATGGTTTCATAAGGATTCGCCAATTCACAGTGCTTCTTCCTGTTTTGCTTTATTGCTTACAAAAAAAGAGAAAGGAACACTTTTTAAAGACCAGATTCATCAAATTCAGCAAAATTTACTGCTGTAGACAAAAGAAAGGGTTTTGTTACTTATCATTTATTGTGGTTGCTTCCAATGAAAATGCTCTACCTTGTCAGATTTTGAAGGGACAGCAATTCTACCACTCTGATCTTTGGATGTCCCAAAGTTGTGGAAGTTGATTTAGCAGAATCTAGGAAGGGCCAGGTTATTACTCTTTAAGGGGGGGGGGGGATAACCAGGTGTAAAGCCATTTTGTTTTCATTGGGATCAGCTATGTAGTTACAACTATTAATTCTGAGGGGAAAACTCAAGGGCATGGCATTTCTTCATCAGTTTAATCCATGCTACAGCAAGCTACAAACCAAGCAAGCCACAAAATGTATAGATGATGCTTTGGTGATTTATTGTGGATGTCCCAGGCATTTTCTTATTGCACTAATGCAAAGCTACCTTAGCATCTGAAATCTGTGACAAAGATGATGCCCAGGAGATGCCTTAGTTCACAGCAGCATTCCCAGTTGCCTACAGCAGTGTTGTAAGTGCAAAAACCCTGCCCATCTCTTCACAGTTCTGTCCTAAGTGGGCCTGCAACCTTTGATATTTAAAACAAATCAAAGTAACCATTTGCACATCTTTTGCACTGAACTCCACAGAGTGTTGTGAGAATTTAAAGTCTTTGCTCCAGATCAAGAGAGCAAAGCACACTGGAGAATTGCTTGCATTTCCATCATAGGAGACATTCAAAAAGGGAAACCAAAAGTCAGCCCCGCAGGTAGATGACCTGGTTTGCAGTACAATAGCATCTCAGTACGTGACTGGTATTTAGCTTTGTCACTTATATTTTTCAAAGCAAATCTTTGTATTATTAAATCTTTTGCATTTTTATATACTTTCTTAGGATAGATGATGTAAACAGACAGACAGACACCCTTTGCTATAATTGAGATGCCTCTTGGCTTTTGACATATGATATATAGAGAGAGATGGTATTTAAAAGTCTTGTTATATTTTCATTTTTTTTTAATTCATGTTGTGAAGGTACCTGATGCCTACTGTTCTTTTTATTCAAAGAACTCTTAATAGGGCAAATAACAAATGTTCACTGTTTTCGTAGGAAATGCCATTGATCACATGACTCACTATTCACACCCTTTTAAAAAAGTTATCTTTTTTGGGGGGGTGGGGGTGGATTTTGAATGTACAGTAAGCCTGCAGTCACCTCCTCCGATTTCAGAGTAAGAAAACATTTAAGAAATATAGCCTGCAGACAGCCAAAGATGGAACTAGTTGTCCCCAAATAATTGATAATATTTCATTATTGATTTTCTCAGAATTAATGCTAGGTTGAAAAATGAGTTACAACTTTTTTCATTTTTGAAAAATGTATTTCTTTTCATTTTCATGGTCTGAAAATATTGACAGCTTTCAGCAAGGCAATATACTGTATATATAAGGAAATGTTCCATTATTCACCTGATCACACTGCCTTATATCACAAGAGTAAGTTTCATTACACCTCCAATGACCTGCTCTCCAAAACATGAACATTGGGAAATGTTTCATTTCTTGCTTCTTTAAGCATATTGTGTTATGTGTTAAGTTATAATAAGGCAACAAAAGTACAAGTTCGAACTATTCAGTGAGGCTCAACATAAAGATATCAATCATAATGAGAAGTTGTCATTTTTAGATGTTAGCGATGCACTTTTAGTTATGATGAGAAATTTTCAGAGATTCACACTATTCTTTCCTCCTTGCTAATTGAGTAAAACCATATGGGCCATATCTGAAATGCAATACTTTAATAGAGAATTAATTTGAAGGGGATCTAAGTGCAAAACTCTGAATTTGGATCCGTTCTGCTATTGCTGGACAGCAGCCATGCTGACACAACCTCATTGTGTGCAATGCGATATGTAGCAAAAATATAGTGTATTCTGAGTGCTCCATTATATGCAGTAATTCTCACACCACCATTAGACTGCTCAGTGTTATTATCTCTGTTTATGGAAGAGTTCCTGGAGCCATTGTTATTTGGCTAAAACTGTTTACTGAATTCATGGATTTGGGTATGAAAGAAGTGAGATTGAGGTATCTAACATTCTATAGCAGAGTATATGATAAAATTAAAGCATGGTGATTTTCCATTGGAAGACAAGCCTTACAGAATTAATGTGCTATAGTGTCATCTGGAATACTTAGATGTTTTCATCAATGAAGCTCATTCTGATCAGTTATTGGTTCACCGAGTTTTTGCTGTGAATCGAATACTAAACTGGGAGAAGAAAACACAGTACAGAACTTTTAAGTTGCTTAGGACAAAGGTAGGACAAAAACATAAGAATTTAAACAAGAAACTTTTTTTAAAAAAATATTCTTTGCACAACAGAAATTAAAAATGACTGTTCGATGTTCAATAAAATCTTTGCTTTAAGCATGAGAAGATGTGGACAAACATTAGGCAGACCAGTCAAGCTTTTTAGAAATAATCTTTTGACAAGCAGTTACAAAATAAGAAAGCTGAGCCACATGAGATGAAGAAGACAAAAGTTATAGCATGAAATTAGTCACATATATGCACGCATACAATCCTTGGACTAAGAAAGACTGTAAATTAAGACTGTAACTTAAACCCCAAAAGGTGTAAAGTTTTCATTCATGCTGTTCGGTGGGAAGTGTGGAAGAATACCAACATTATTAGTAAAGTTGATGCCATTAGTAATTATCTTCACTCTTAGGTGATATCCATGGGAGAGAATGTAGCTACTGCTTGATGTCTTCGTGTCAATATTTTCCTGGAGAAATTTGTGATCTGGATGGAAGGTGCTGTTTTATACACAAAGGTGCTTGACAATTAATGCCTCCACCTAGATAACTTTAGTTGTAATAAGGGTATGTTAATAAAGCAGAAAACATCAATAATGTGACCCACATATTTCTGTGAAATGCTAAGTTTGATAACAATTTCTCTTTGAGTGATCTGCTGATTATCCTTAATCAGTTAATCAAACTTTCTCATGTGAAAATCATATCTTGTTCACTTTATTCATGATCACACAAATCAGCAGTCCCTGGTTAACCATTTTTACATTTTAGGCTCAGTAACACATAAGAGTAATGTCAATATAGTTGTCACAATAAATAACCTGCATTTGGTGATGAATATCATTTGGAGGAACTCTTTCAGCAATCAACTCAATCATGGCACATTGCTTAAAAGCAGGCTTTCATTTCACAAACAATAGCTACACAACCTTTTCTTGACAACAACTTCCTATCAACTAAAGTGAAAAAATAGAGCTTGAAGTGCCTCAGTACTACCATATGTTGACAACTTAAAATACAAGTGGCATTACTTTTAATTCAACTCTTGAGTCTATGTTGCATAAATTGTAACAAAAAAGGAATAACTGCACACAAAAAAAGGCAAAAATGAAAAGGCACAAAGCAGTTCGCAGTTCACAAGCACCATAGTATAAAGCTAAAATTAAGTTTATCAGTATCAAAAGCAATAGCAATAGCATATAAACATGAGATTAGAAATTAAATATTTTATGACAAGAACAATTTTTTGGGATGTGATACAAACCAGGGGTGAGATTCATTTTTTTTAACAACCGGTTCTGTGGCCGTGGCTTAGTTGGTGGGTGTGGCTTAGTGGTCATATGACTGGGTGGGCGTGACCAACTCGACATCACTCATGTCAAGAGGCGCTTCTCCTTGCCTGGCCTCTCATGACAGTGGAAATGCTGCAATGGTCATAAGTGTGAAAAATGGTCAGGTCACTTTTTTCAGTGCCATTGTAACTTTCAGTGGTCACTAAATGAACTGTTGTAAGTCAAGGATTACCTGTATAAAAATACAAAAAGCTTCTTTGCTTTCAAAAAGCTGCCCTAAATACTAATCATTAGATTAAAAATACCTGCAAGCCGGAGTTACAAATCAAGCAGGGTGCCAGAGTACCTTGAGGAATGAAAATAGTTAAAATGCAGTGATAATTATCAGCAGCCAACTCTTGCTCATAAAGTGAAACCCTTTAGCAGAGAGATCATTTAAGCTCTCCAGAAAAAGCACACCCAGGAAAGCAATCCTTTGATCCATTTGCACCACTTAAAGATACCAGCTGGTCTCACTCACCTTACAAGGAAAGGTCACATGCCCCCCCCAGAAAGGCAGGGAAAAAAAATCAGTGCCAAGCTTGCATCCTGCCTCTTGGAAGTATACCCCAAAAGGACAGTGCCAGATACCACTAAAGCACTAAATAAAGAAAGACCCCCTCCCCAGATAGAAAAAGAAACCATGAGGCAGGAAAAAAATCAAACACAATACAAATAATTAAATCACAACAGTAGCTGTTGCTTGTTGAAGCTGAATAGGGAAAATTATTCCATCAATAAACACAGGATTAAACCTTTACCAAAAACCAGTTTTAGACCAAAACTTAGAATGGGTATGTAAACTCACGTTTGAAAGTCAATCTTTCTTGCTAGCCAAGAAGCCTTGCTGAATGTCACTCATCTTGGTTCCCTGTCATTAAAAGCTTCTTTCTGACTGCTCTGCTTCATTATTAATTATTTCTTCAAAGCGCTGATTGCCCAGAGAAGAATTTCCTCACAGCAGCAGTGTAAAAATCTTAAAACAACCCTTCCCCTTTAAGAAAGTCAAGCCTCAGAAGCTCCTGAGAAACGAAGTCTAGGCATACTGGCCAGAATGTAATAAGGATGGAAAAAAAACAAAAGGAGATTGCTTCTAACTGCTTAGAAAGTTAACAAGGGGTTCTATAGAACTGGTAGAATCCCATCCCTGATACAAACTATATATAAATCCTGTCATGTGGAAGACCAACTTTCATTTGGAAGACCAACTATTCTTCTATGGAAAAATTCCTAATACCACTTAGAATAACCAAAACTAATGTGACTCATGGATATGAACAATTAGAATGATGATCTAAAATTCAATCTGTCTCAAGGTTCTTTTTCGTAATCCTACAACCAATTACAATCAAATAGAGTTGGAAGGTACCATGGAGGTCTTTTAGTCCAACACACACACTCAAGCAGGAGACCCTATACCATTCAGACAAGTGAGTGTCCAGGCTCTTCTTAAAACCTCCAGTGATGAAGCACTCACAACTTCTGCCAGCAATTGGTTAATTGTCCTCACTGTTAGGAAGTTTCTCTTTAATTCCAGGTTGCTTCTCTCCTTGATTAGTTTCCATCCATTGTTTCTTGCCCTGTCCTCTGGTGTTTTGGAAAATAAGTTGACCCACTCCTCATTGTGGCAGCCCCTCAAATACTGGAATACTACTATCATGTCTCTCCTATTCCTTCTTTTTTCTAGACTGGCCAAACCCAAATCCTGCAACAGTTCTTCATGTTTCAGTCTCCAGTCCTTTAATCATCGTATTTGCTCTTTGCACTTTTTCCAAAATCTCAACTTTTTGTAACATAGTACCCCAAACTTCATCCAATATTCCAGGTGTGGCCTTTGTAAGTTTTTATAAAGCAGTACTACTACTTCACACGATTTTGATTCTATGCTTGTTTATACAACCAAGGATTGTATTAGCCCCCCCCTTTTTTAGGCCTGGCTCATATTTAAGTGATTATCCACTAGGACTCCAAGGTCCCTCTCACAATTACTGTTTTTAAGCCAGGTTTCAACTAGTCTGGACTTGTACCTTTGGTTTATCCTGCCTAAGTGTAAAACCTTGCTTTTCTCTACATTCTTCGCTTCATAATTACTTCTCATGCAGCCAGAATAGTATTCACATGTACATGATTTAATTTCTTACCCTCAAGTGTTGATGAAGGAGAAATATAACATCATTCCTTATGTGGAATGTTTGCATGGTTGTTTGATTTCTGTAGTCAAATCAGGACGGGATGTTTTACTTCGCAGATCTTTCTGCCACATCTCATAACCACTTATTCACTGTGTAGACTGGTTTGAAACGAAAATTATTTGCATTTTATCTGCTGACTTTTCTGAAATTAACAGAAATGTAATGAAGTTTTGTTCATTTGCAGTTGCTGTAGAATATCCAGGTTTGATTTTTACGTTGGTTATGTCAATGAATTTCATATAGCTTGTGTGTGATTATCACTATTACAAGCAGTCCATATTCCTAATCATTTAATCAAGCTTTTAAATACAGCTTTATGTGGGAAAATAACATTTCAATTCATCAGTATGTTATAGCGTTCCCTTTAGCAGCAGTCCCTAACCTTTGCAACTCCGCAGATCGGCAGTGACAACAGGAGACAGGATGGTGTCGCATGCGCGCCCAATACTTGCACAAATAAAGCTTCACGCACTCACACACTCACACACCAGTTACGCAGCCCAGTTCTCAATGGGTCACAGATTGGTACCGGGCTGTGGACCAGGGGTTGGGGATCCCTGCTCTATAGGACAAAGAAGTATACTAAACCAGTGTGGGAAAGCGAAATATACAGAAATATATTTGAATGTTGGGGGTACTAAACTCCCTTATTTCAAAGGGCTTGCTTCTTAAGAGTTGTTCAAAACACTGGGAGCAGCCACATTTTTTCAGTTTTGCCAGGCTGCTATGTAGATTCTGCTTCAGCCACAAATAATAGAAAACAGTTTTATAACTGTTATAGTGAATCTGTAACAGGTGTGCTTTGTTCACCTTCCCACATTCTGCAACACTTCTTCCCCATTAAATCTAAAGCACTGCATAATCCTAGTAGCTGTCATGATATTAAAATTAGCAAGAAGTGAGGGCAAAAGGCATCTAGTGAATTTGAATATGGGGTGAGTGGAGGCACACAAAAGAAAATCTAATTTCATACAGTGCATAACTAAATGATGGCATTCCCTAACACAAGACGGAGAATTGCCAGCTTGGAAGCAAATTAGACAAATTTATCAAGGACAGCCAATCTGTGACTACTTAGTTATACTCTGGCTACAGTGTCTCTGGTAGCAGTCAGTATATCTCTTGATATACTGATAGTTTGACATAACAGTTACTAGAAAATATGATTAGGATTCTCTTGTACCAATTGCTCATAAATATCTGGTTGTCCGCTGTGGGTTCAGAACATGTGACATTGGTCTGATTGGGCATCATCCTTAAAGATGTTATATTTTATTACCAGCTGGAGCGTTTCTTTATATAATTATTGCTGAGCAATTTGATATGCTCTCTACATAGTCATATTTTATTGACTTTACATCGGAAAAAGTAGGTTCACCAAGGAATTCTTGCCTTTAAAATAACAGGCTCTATATTGTTGATCTCAGACCTTGAAGCAAAAATCCCACCTGTTTATTTTCACAGTGAGTCATTTGCATTCATTTGTATATACATTTACTGCCTATTTAGATTGCTGCAAAGGTGCTGGAGGAGAGCTGAGAGCTAGGAGGCCATAAGCACGAGCCTATTAGCAGTAACCATAATTGGAGCTGTCAGCAAGCAGAACTGGGATGCCCAGAGCTTAACTAATAAGCAGCAAAAATGCCACGGGGATTAAATCAGTAATAATGCTTCCATGCTGACCATACTCTTCCAAATATTTTACATTGATCATTAATTTGCGTTTATCTTTTCTGCTGCTTTGTAACATCAGGCTATGAAAAAAAAAAAAAAACCATTTCACATATGGAATGTTCAATCAGTGGTCAACCAGTTTTGAGTTGGAAAAATGCTATAAAGATCACAGCTGAGTAACGTTTTGCACCTAACCCTGGGGTGTCAAACTCACATCATCACATGACTTATCTTGACTTTCCCTTCACTAAAATAGGGATGGGCGTGGCCAGCGTGTGATGCATCCAGCCCACTGGCCGGGAGTTTGACACCCCTCATCTAACCAGTCCCAGTTCTCATCTTTTTATTTCAAGTGGAAGAATTTAGTAATGTTTTTAAAATTGGTTATGAAGTGGGTCACTATGTTATGTTGGCTAAGATTAAAAAAACAAACAGAAGCAACAACATTCTTATTAGGCTAGCTGAAGGTTTCCAAAATTTTTGCATGCTTTCAAGAACTATTTATCTGACAATATAATTACTATATGGGGCAGGGAGTAGAAAGGTTAAAGCACGGATGTCAAACTCGCGGCATCATGTTGCCATCATGTGATGTTTCACGATGTTTTCCCCATTCGTGGAACTGGGATGGGTGTGGCCTACACATGACACATCCGGCCCATGGACAGTCAGTTTGACACTCCTGGGTTAACAGAAGAATGTTCCTGGTGTCTAAGTCCTGAAGAAACAAAGACTTCTGGAAACTAAAAAGCTGGGAATGCAAGGCAACTTTTTCTTGATCTGACTAATCCAGACCATTTTAAAAAAAATGTTTTGTAAAGCACAAAGCAAGTCTCCAAGTCGCACCTTTGCTGTGTAATTACGTATGGTATTTCCATGACCAAATCACAACCTTGCTCGATGTCATGCACTCAAAGCCACAGCACTAATGCTAGCGATGGTTTCTGAGCAGTGTTTCCAAGAACAGGTGCATGGTAAACTGTCCTACTGCCTTTCCAAAATACACCAGAACATTTCATTGTTGAAAACAATTTGGCTGATTTTCTACCTAAAGGATAATACAAGGATTGCTATTTTGTTTTTTCGATTGTTTCAACAAAAGCCAAAATTAGATTTAGGAGGAGAAAAGGGTGGATAAAATATCCAGATCCAGCAATGGGAGAGAAAAAAGTCAATCCATTTGTAATATATCCCAGAGTTCAAACATGAAATCCTGGCTTATCTACCATTTACTGGCTCTTTTCATGAAAAACAAAAGCGTGAGGAGGGCGAAAGACTACTACGAGCAAAAATAAAACAACTCTCAGCAATATAGCACTATTAATAATTGTGCTTTCACTGCAGGGAAGCCAGTCTTATGAGGTAGACATTGGATTTTTGTTGTGTCAATAAGTTTATTAGCCATAGATTTGATTCTGAGGTGATTGTGATCTAAGAGGTACAAATCTGTTTGTTACACAATATTTGTAGATGACAGGATTTTTAATCATTTATTGACTTTCTGGCAGCCAGAACATTGCCTTCAATTTCAAGACAGGGCATATATTTTAGGGTGTGTATTGCTCTTGTGAAAGGAATAGATGTACATTGTTACATGTTATGCACACACATGCCTATTTTGTCTTGATTGTAGTAGAAAGCTCTAATTTGTGATCAGTTCCTTTTCACGTCCACAATTCATTGCATGAAGCTACCATTGCATGCAAGAAACACACAGTTGAAGTCGCATAAGCTCGCAGAATGTTGCAGTCTGGGAAAAGACAAAAAGAATGGTATATTTCAGTCATTTAAATACTCTCCCCTTGAAGCAAAGGGATCTTTCAAATTCCATTCTTCACATGGACTCTGAATTAAATACTTCCCATAGGTAACTACAACAATTCATCATAGCTTGCTGGTCGATCTTTAAAGCAAATCTGATCTATAAAAATCAGCTACATTTTTATTCCCTTTGTGTTCATCCTTATTATATTGCATCTGTTTAAAAGAAAGAAGAAAAGAGGCCTGGTCAGGCAAACAAAGATCCATTTTTTCAAGCAGGACCAAGTAAAATTATCCTGCAATTTGTCCAAGTGTTTATTAATAGCAAAATCAAATAAGAATCAAATATTTGGTGGCTTCATCAAACATGGATACCTTTATAAAAAACATCTTAATGACTGCATTTCTGGACAGCTATTAACATTTCCTTCACAATTAAATGAGGATTTTGTTGCCCTTTATTCAGTACAATCCTTTAAAAAGACTGAATGATGCTGCCATCTACTGGAAAGTTCTACTGCAAATTTATTATTCAAAGATTAAAAAGACATGAGTACATTCTTTTATATCATATTACATATGTATTTAAATAAGATATGTATGTATGTATGTATGTGTGTGTGTGTGTGTGTGTATGTGTGTGTACGTATGTATGTGTGTATGTATGTATGAGAATCTCAAAAAAAAAAATAGGATTGATCCTAAAATCTAATTGAAAGTGATGTTCAAAGCAAAGTGAAGAGATTCATTTTCAGATGAAATATTGGAGGAGTGTCAAAAAGAGACTAAAGACTTCGGTGCTTTGAGGTGAAATTGGAGATTCCTTTTCAAGCAAAATGCCTGTTTGAACTCTGAAGGTAGCAATAAATGTTTATAGTTCAATCCCTTGTATGTCTGCTCTAAAGTAAGTCCCATAGAATTCAATAGGACTGCTCACCGGCCATCACAGTTAGATTTGATGACTATTGACAACACCCTGAGGGATTTGGGACATCACTATCTGGAACAAGGAGTGAAATTTACACTGGAAATAAATGCAAACTTCATCTGTGAAAAGAATGTGTCCTTCACACACATGGTGAAATTCTTAGCTTCCATAATATACCCTTGTTGATTTCATTAAGAACATTTATAGAGTAAACATAGCAGGCAAAATCAGTTTTCCTTCTTTTCCTTTAACTGAGCTGCTTAACCGAATAAAGCTCACATTTCTGTGTCAATTGGGAATTGATTCTGAATGAATCAGCCAACATGCCCACTGTCGGCATATTTTCATGATAATTTAGAAATCTCTATGGGGACTGATAACACAAAGGACATATTCTTATATCTCCTGTGTCTTTTTAGAGAAGAAAGAAGGGAGGGGGGTGAATACAATGGGTTTCAGACATGACAGTAACCATCAGGCTTGACTGAAGTAAACATGATGGGGCTTATATTGTTTGCCATATAATCTTCTCCTTCTCCTCCTCCTAAATGTATCATTAGGATCATTAGCTGGCTATATGAATGATTAAATTATAATGCCTTAAAAATACTATACTGAAATGGCAGTTATTCCCAAGACATATGGCTATTGTTGTTAGCTCCTGTGGACCACTGAATCCAAAGGCTAAAATTGTCTATGCAAGAGTAAACCTTTATGTAAAATACGTGTTCAGTCAAAGATGTAGCACTTTACCAAAATCAGTTACTTCTATCTTGCATGGAAATAACTAACTCTTCATTATATACTCAGCCTATAATGTACACTTGCTCAACATATAATTTACATAAATTACAATATATAACGTTAACTATTTAACTATAAAAGCAACAAAAATGTTCTCCACATATTTGCTGAATTAGGGGAAGCATACAGTAAACAGGCCTGACTTATGGAATGCTTTACATGAATATGCAAATAAAGACTGGTAGCTCTGCTGCTGCTGCTGCTGCAAGTTAGCATACATGAGAATAAACAGCATGCTTAGCAAATGGTCAACTTTCAGCAAGGAGTAGGACAAGGCTGTTTCATGTCCTCTTGGTTTTTAACGAATTTATGGATAAATATATAAGAGATATTTATGTATTTATTGTTGTAGATGTGATGGCTGAGGATATAAAAAGTGGATGTAGTCAGGGGTGGGATTCAAAGTTTTTGACAACCAGTTCTTTGGGCGTGGCTTAGTTGGTGGGCGTGGCTTGGCGGTCATGGTATTGGCTGGGTGCGGCCAACTCAATATTCACATTGAGGCACGCATCTCCTTGCCTGGTCTCTCATGACTGTGGGGATGCTGCAACAGTCGTAAGTGTGAAAAATGGTCATATGTCACTTTTTTCAGTGCAATTGTAACTTTGAATGGTCACTCCACACAAGCAAAGTACCAGAAAGGAGGGGAAAAAAACTCGAGACATTCCTGACGCAGGAAGTCTAGTCCCACCAAGAATGTAATAAGGGTTAACGGAGAGGCAGTTTCTGTAAGCAACACCAGAATGTTTCCTTCCTGCCTTCCTTACAGGATTAGGCCAGTAATTTCTTCTAACAACCCGTTCTCCAAACTGCTTAGAATATTAACAACTGATTTTAGCGAATAAGTGAGAACTGATAGAATCCCACCCTTGGGTGTAGTTCTGCATGCAATGATTTTTTTTGTAACTGGATGATATACAGAGAGAGTATAACTGACGACTACAGTAAATTGCCAAACAAATATATGAAAACTGATGTGCTGTCAAGAGGAAGGGAAGACTATGGAAACTATGGGTGGATGGAGTTGATGAGATCCTCAAAAAGAAAGAGAGGAGGAGTTTAAATAAAAAGCTGTTAGGGATACAAGGATGATTTATAAGGATTGAAAGGAATGTAGAAGTATCATGGATGATAGTTGCATGGTTATATCTATATTTCTTATTGTTCTAATATATTTGTCTTACTAATTCATACTTTTCTGCTCTGTGCATAAAGTTGCTTACCCCAAAAGGCAAATGGATGGATGATCTTACATAAAAAGCCACACTGTATTTTAAAATTTCCATCAACTGTATATATAATTATGGGAAAATAAAACTTCAAAAGAGCATTGTTTTAAATAAGATTACTAGAAAATTAATACATTAACTAGAAATAATTGACAAGGAATGGTAAAAGCAGCAAAGCAGCCATCCTGTTCAAAAGTTAAACAAGAATGATGTACATCTATTTAAAAGAAGAAATATTGATTGATTTGCATGCCACTACAAAGGGTAAGAATGACCCATAATAAGATCTACTAATAGGCCAACTCCATCATGCTTACTCTTTAGGTTTTCTGCATTGTTTTGTCTTCCTGCTGAAAATCAGTAGGAAATAGTTCTGAAGTTAACCATCAAATTTCTAACTATGACCTTGGGGATTCAGAGGTGGTTGAGGGCTAAGCTGCAACAGCCCATAAATTGTGCATTGACCATCCTTATCTTAAGAATGCGAGGGGCACAATGGCTCAGCAGTTAAAGATGCTGAGCTTGTCAAGCTGGAAAGTTGACAGCCCAGGTTTGAGACCCGAATGCCATGTGATGGGGCAAACTCCCATTACTCGCCCCAGCGCCTGCTTCTGCCAACCTAGCAGTTCAAAAGCAAACAAATGTGAATAGATTTGTTGGGAGGGAAGGTAACACCATTCCATGCACCCTAGCATATAATCATGCTGGCCACATGATGGACATGTCTTTGGACAAGGCTGGCTCCCTTGGCTAAGAAATGGAGATGAGCACCCTTTTGGAGAACCGTTTCTGTGTCCTCACCCTTTGAATGGTGTGGGAGTAGTAATGGATTTCCAGAGAAAAAAATTGCAGACTACAGGAACCAGGAGCACTGCTCAGGTGACCCAGAGGACACAGATAAATCTCCAAGTGCTTCAACAACCCTCTAAAAGGACACAAATGACCAACTGTCTGCAAATAATATAAATCCTTCCATTCCTCACTATCTTGTCACAGCTGAAGAAGTTTCTTGGATGAGAAGTGAAACGTTTTCAAGGAAAAAACAAAAAGCTCAGCTGCCTCTTAAAAAAGCATCTTTGGGAATATCAAATGGAACATGTATGATTGACTGATAAGCAAAACCATGAGCAGTGGTTGAAAGTTAAAATCCATGGTTTCTCTGATGGCCATCAATGATATAATATAGTAAGGAATTGTATTATTTATCTAGTAGCTAATGTCTTTCAAATCTAAAATAATACCAATTTAGGGTATACAGTAACCTCTGTTATTTCTCCTGACTCAACATGTCCTATCCTATACTTTTAAATTAACCTTTCTCAATATTACACTCCTTTCTTAGCCTTATTTTCTCACCATCATCAATAGAGAGACGTTTTTGCCAAAATCTACAACAAGGAATAATGATCTGGTTGTTTGTTGTAGCTTCGGTCAGGATTGGTGTGGCAAAACAGCAACAAATGGTTCTCTGCCACACAGAACCATTAAGGTACTGTTGGAATGGTTTCTCCGGTTTTCAAAAATCCATTGCCTCAAAAAGATGGTAGGAAAAAAATTACAATTTAAACCTTGCCAAGTATCTAGCGCTTCATTTCCATGTTCGGAAATAAGAAGATTTTATTTATTTATTTATTTATTTATTTATTTGATTTGCCAATTGTTTACAAGATAATAAGTATAAATGTATACATAGTTGTGAATACATGAAATGGGTACATATAAGAAAAATAAAAGAATAAGAGAAACAATAGGACAGGGACGGTAGGCACGTTGGTGCGCTTATGCACGCCCCTACAGACCTCTTAGGAAAGGGGTGAGGTCAATAGTAGACAGTCTAAGGTTAAAGTTTTTGGGGTTTGGGGAAGAAACTACAGAGTCGGGTAGAGTATTCCAGACATTGACCACTCTATTGCTGAAGTCGTATTTCCTGCAATCAAGTTTGGTGCGGTTTACTTTGAGTTTGTATCTATTGTGTGCTCTTGTGTTGTTATGGTTGAAGCTGAAGTATTCATTGACAGGTAGGACATTGCAATGTATGATTTTATATACCATGCTTAAGTCAGACCGAAGACGGCGTAATTCAAGGTTTTCAAGTTCTAGAATTTCAAGTCTGGTGGCATAAGGTATTCTACAACGAGTAGAGGAGTGGAGAACTCTTCTTTGAAATATTTCTGGACTTTCTCAATTGTGCTAATATCAGATACGTAGTGTGGGTTCCAGACTGATGAACTGTATTCGAGTATTGGTCTAGCAAATGTTTTGTATGCTCTGGTTAGTAGTGTGATATTACCAGAGAAAAGCTACGTAGGATTAGGTTAACAACTCTTAATGCCTTTTTGGCTATGTAGTTGCAGTGGGCTCTAGCACTTAGATCATTAGAGGTGATTATTCCAAGGTCCTTTACAGAGCTTGAGTCATCAACAAGATCTTGACTATTCAGCTTGTATTTTATTTTCTGATTTTTTTTGCCAATATGTAAGACAGAGCATTTATTTGTTGAGATTTGAAGTTGCCATTTGTTTGACCACTCTGATACATAGTCTTCTTTCTTGTCTTCAATAAAACAGCTTAAGTCATTTCTCAAGTCTGTGAAGTAGAGTTGAGTTTTTAGAGAGTTGATATTACCTGCACTGCCTGGTGTGACCTCTCTAGCAGATCTTCCAGATGACACAGGAGAAATATGCTTACAAAAATGTATTCACTTTTGCATTGTGATAAGATTGTGAACAAAATGCGAGCAACATTTCAATACTTGAATCATACAGAAGGCTAAGCTTTAATAATATCCTACTTTCCCTGTGGAAGAAACTATTGCTTCATCACAATGTGTGTGTGTGATTGTGTGTGTGTGTTTGTGTGTGTAGGGAGGGGGAATGACCCTCAAAATAAACAATATAGAATGCATTTCCATATGCTGTACTATTACAAAGCATGAATGGCCTTAGAAAAGAAACTTAATACGTAATAAGAAAAATTGGCAGAAAAATTTGAGCATAGATGAGAATCTCAAAAAGTGATGCTTGGGTTGGCTAATATAAATTTGGTTGGTGAAACAAATTTGGAAAACAAGAATTATATTGGAACAAGTAATCCTCACTGTGTATGTGTGTATGTGTATGTCAATTCATAAGTAGAATCTGAAACCTAAACAGAAACTTCAAACTGAGCAGCAGCACCAATATATTTTATGATGTAAGACAGACAACCAACTATAAAAAAAACTGCTTCTTTTATTTTTTGTACTTGTTCTTTTTAATAAAAGTAATCATTAATGCATGAATGGTGTAATGTGTAGCCTGCTCCCAGTTCTCTGTAATACCATTCTCTGCATCTCATATGGATGTACAAGGCAAAATAATAATTAAAAGAGAAGATCTCATCATGCCTATGGCAGTGCATCTAAATTGTGTAGAGTACTACACAGAAAATGACACAATCAAAAAAGAGTGGAGAGCTTTAAATGGCTGTACAAAATTAAAAATATGATGATGACTGAATTAGGAGAAGCAAGGAAATACCTCACATCTCTCCTAGCAATTGGCTGAGTTTTCCATTCCTGTCCATGACACATGTGGAGAAATATATATACAAAGAATTAAAATAGAATCAACGAGAAACATAATTAATTACACATAGGAAAGCAGCTAATGAAACTAATCAAAGTACACAGCATGTTAATGAAAGTTAGCAGCTGGGACCAAATTATTGCATTAGGCATAGCCAGAGAGCAACTGAAAATACATTCTATCCAGAGCTAATAGCTTATGGCATTGTTCTATATACAGTTACGAAGGAATCACTGAGGCAAAGCTCTAGCAGTCCTGCCTGCAATAAGTATAGTTAACATATTTAATTGCACTCATGCTACTTGGCTGCATTAACAACCAATGAATTTTTCCTCAATTATTTTTATATGGCATTGAATAATTTAATTTTAAAGCTAAATACAGAGGTAATTGTAATACATGCTTGAAATATTTGCTGCTTAAAAGTCAACATGTGCTAACAATTAGCACAATGGGCTACAGCTATGTTTTCTTCATTTCGAAATGCTGAAATATTTGAATTTATGTATTAATTTAATCACCGGTTCCTTTTTTCAGAGTTTTGTCCAAATTAGCATTAGAAGAAACACAAAAGGTTAGTTAGAAGTTGATTCAATTTTTAAAAATCTGAAACATTTAAATGACATATCAAAATGAGGTTTATGTTCATTTTCCATATTTTTCCTTACCTTCTTAGCCATCATACTCAGCAATAGGCACTGCAGTGCTCGAACTGCCAATGACTGGTAATGAATACAATATTTTTACATGAGGTTCCTTCACGGCTTTAAGTTTTGCCTTGGATTGTTCAAATCTCTCCCTTGCTATTACATGTGTCACATATTTCCTAAATATTTTCTCGTCTATATTTTGTCTTTGTAACATCTGTCGCCTGGGAGGGAGGAATGGAAAAGAATTCATAATTTTCACCAGTTCTATCTAACTCAAATATTGAAAACTCTCCCTTCTATTGTTGTCTTTACTGGGCTTAGAGTGGTGCGGTAGTCTAAAGTGAAGACGCTCGCCTCTCACTCAGAAAGTTGAGAGTGTCAGGAATCTGGCAGTTACCCCAATTAAATTATAAAATATTTTGATGGTCTTTTTAGAGTTGCCAGAGAGAGTTTAATCCTAGACAGTGGCAAATATTTCTCTATTATGGTGAAAAGAATAAATATCTATCGCAAACTCTGTGTAGGTGTCAGGAAGGGCATCCGGCCAGCCCAGCAAGACCCCAAATTTATTTTATAAATTATCATGCTCGTTATAGAACAGTTCTAAAATATATGTAACTATAAACAACAAAGATTATTCATCAGGATACTAATACAATAATTAATAAAATACACTGTGATATTCAATATCCCCAGTCAGAAACAATAGACATTATACCTTGATATATTATTACAATTATCTAATAAATATAATTATAGATGTATAATGAATGGGTACTGTACTATTAACTATGTTTTCTAAGAATTCTTTAGAAATGCAATTTTTCCTACTTACACACTATCCCATGTAGCAAATGAGATAGCAATAAATTGTTTAAAAATAGCTCTCTTTACTCGGGACAGTTTTAGAAGGGTAGGGCATGCATCCTGGGCAATGGCACAATTACCCTGTCACCCAATGCTCCTGAGTATCTGCTGCATTCAGGTATTTTTCTCCTGCTGTTGAGAGGCCCACATGGCCTGTCCAATGCTTCAGAAAACTTCCAAAGCCCTGCTAGTTCAAGCTCCAAGATGGTTTGATGTGACTAGGTCCTGCATTGGATAGACTGTACAGGACTTTCAACAGCAGGAGAAAAATACCTGATGGTACAGTAAGTGGTGTGTGGCAGAACCTTGAGAATACTCAACAACAGGGAATGCCCTTACCCAAAATGTGTATGTCTTGGAGAACAGCATGAAGCAGAATTCCTCAATGGTAGCAGTGGCACAAGAACAACTGGGACATAGCAGTTGTCTGAGACTGCCGAGGGCCCCAGTCTCTACTTCTGCCTTGGCCTAGAGTTATGGTTGAGTGCTTCTGTGCAGGCTGGCCTAGTTGTGGGAGAAGAGATGGGCAGATAGGAGAGGCTGCAGTGCATCTATAGACCTAAGAGTAGCCAAGCTGCCAAGAGGAATAGGATAACTTACATCAGCCAACTTGCTGAGGCCAACTTACCATGGCCAAGTCACCACGGGATAAACTCGCCATAGCCATCTCACCCCAGGACAACTCACTGCAGGATAATTTAACAGTTCAATTTAATTATTTAAAATAAATAAAATAAATATTTTAATTTTTGTCATTCACATTTCACTCTGTCTCTCCTTTTGCATCCTTTCTTTAATGATTCTCTGCCACCATTTCTTCAATGTTAGTGTAATTCTTGTCCTGCAGTGAGTTGTCCCACAGTGAGTTGTCCATGGCAAGTTGGCTGTGGTAGGTTGGCCATGGTGAGTTGGCTGTGGCAAACTGTCATAGACCCCTGCCAAGCACCCTAATATTTACCTCATGACCGTGAAGGTGCTGCAATGTTCATAATTATGAGCATGGCTTGTAATTCCCTTCATTTAACACTGTAATAATTTCCCAACAGTCACTGAACTAATGGCCAGGGTCCACCAGTATTGCAGGTTCCATTTCTGGCTCTGCTACAAGTGTTTATATACTCGTTTACTATTTCTTTTCTGTTATAACCTTTGCCCCATAAATACCCTCTCCCTAATTTACGACAAGTCTCTACCCTTTTATCCTCTTGGAGTGCACTTAAAACCTGGCTTTCTCCAGCCATTGGGATAAGGTGATGCCAGGGTGGGATGAGAATGTGGATTCATTAAAGAAGTGCGGCTATGCACCAGATTTTTTCAGATTTTATTGCTGTTGGTTTTCTACTATTTTTCCATGATTTTATTGGTTGTATATTATCTACAGTTGCTTTGAGATGGGAAGCTATAAAAATGTGGCAAATAAATAAATATCATTAGATTTATAGGTTGCTTTTATTTTATACAACTCTAGGCAGTGTTAAATATATTTAATATTTTAGAATGTATGGTTGGGCTATTTTGGTAGCATTTTATGTATTGTTTATACTTGCATTTGAAATATTCAGAATGCCCTTATAGAAACAACAAAAAATAATCAATCAGGGGATATACAATGTTGTATCATTTTACATGTGGGATATATTATATTTCATCCAAAAGGAAGCTGTTCTGGCTTTCATTCTTCCACTTGATTTTTCCATAATATTCCCTCTTTCTACATGAGTCACAGTCCCTCCATTCAAGCAGGTCAGCAGAAAGCATTTTCAAAGACTTCTGCAGACTAGTCAAGAAGGGAGATGATAATCTGAATCCAACCCATATCAGTCAAAATTGAAAATTAATGTCTTGTTCCTCTTATTCCAATTGCTTTCCCCCCTTTTTTTAAAAAAAAAAGCAAACTATGTAATTAACTATGTAAAAACTAATAATTTTCAGTTAATTAAATTCACTTTTACAGTCTTTGCTAGATTTTTATGCATCAAGTGTTTCATTAACTTCTTTCTGTAAAAGCAACAATAAATGTTGGCTAGACATTAATTTAATTAATTTCCTACAAAACACAACTAACAAATAAAGACTTTTAACTAACATACATTTTTTTCTGCTGTATAGAATAAGCCAATGCAGAGGATAATAGAGAAAAAAAGAATGACAGTTCATATTACATTTTAGCAGAAAATTATTCACTGACTTAATCAAGCAAAAAAAAAATCTGCTCAAAAACAACAGAGTTGCTCACATGTCTCTAATGTCATAATTTTAAAACATTAAAATTGTTCAGGTGTAAATGGGCTTAATTTCATATTCAAAATCTGTTTGTTATTGGGTTTTTTGATAAACTGAAATTTAACTAATTCTGAGGCGAGGGTTTCAGTTTGTGTTTGGGTAATCCTTTGACACCTCCTTTGACAAGCAAGGAACTAAGCGAAAATATTAAAAAAATTGAAATCTAAAAATAAAAATTGAAATCTAAAAATCTAAAAATAACTTCTAAAAATAAACTGCTCCCTTTATTCTTGTTTCTTGGTTTTATAGGTTATTCATGTTTTGTTTACTTATTTTTTTATATATAGCTGCCCCAGATATTTTTGGCTAAAATGCATGATTTACCAAGCACTAACTCTGTTATATAATAGACTTGTCTTATCTTACATGAATAATGTATTTTTATACAATTTTTAAAATTAATACACCATTCATAAAAAGAAAACTCATTCTCTTCCCTCTCCCCACACACAAAGACAAATTAATAACCAGCTGAATTGCAGGTTCCAATAGCAGCTTAAATGTTAATATTTTTATTAATCATGCTTAGGGATCTAATTTTTAAATAAATCATTTTAAATAAAATATGAATGGTTTGTAGTCCTCTACAAATATTTTATTCTATAAGGATAATCCACTTTCTTACCTAGCTTTCAAAGCAAACATAATTAGAGCTTCCTGATAAAATTAAGTACCAAGCAATATTTTGCATCAGTAACTTTATTTTCATAAGAAAGTATATCAAACCCGTGAAATATACCAATAAGACACAATGCTGGGTGAATCGTTAATTACTATATTTAGCATCATTGTTTAACTAATTTAATTACTTCATTACTAAATAGTCACCTACAATAAGCATTTAAAAGGAAAATGGAATTACAATTAAAAACAGAACAACAGTTTCTTCAATCTCCGTCCAAAAGCATGTTAAGTTGAAAGATGGGCCTTTGCACACCCTACCTTTGCTTTCCTACATGAAACTGAAGATTGTTTATTGAACTTAATAGAAAACAATAATAGTGGTATACATAAAATACTGTTGCTAAGGTTAACTCCTTCTGTCCTAAGGTATTGTTGAGAGCCGTTTGCCTAGGAGAATAAAAATTACTCAAAAAACATTTTAAGTATAAGCTCTATGGATATCTAGGGCCTTTCCCAAAGTTGCAGTGCTAACTACTTATCCTTGCTATTCCTATCAGCACTCTCCAACCTGCCTTTGTAACCAATCATTGTCAATCACCTAACCTTTCTCAATCAAAATAAGCCTAGTAGATTTTACACACTTTGGACTCCTTTGGGTAGTGTCAGAATCTCTGTTGCTACATCCTCTAACCCCCACTCCTTTAACCTCAAACTATCCACTATTGACCTCACCCCATTCCTGTAAGGAGTGTGCATAAATAAGTGCACCATCGTGCCTACCCTCCCTGTCCTATTGTCCCCATTTATTCGTACCTATTTCCTGTATTCTTATTCATGTTTATATGTTACCTATTATCTTGTAAGCGATTGACAAATAAAATAAATAAAATAAGAATAAAATAAATAAATAAATAAAATACTCATAACTTAAGTCCATTTCACTCATAAGCTAAGAACAAGATGATGGCAACATCAGTGGGAAGTAGTAGAAAAACAAATGTTTTCAGTCATGTTTTTTTGCTGTCCATGGCAGTAAAGAAAAGGGGAAGGGAGTGACAAAACATGCTTTGGGATGCAAGCTTTGGCCTTTAGACACATGCATGAGATTTCCCAATGCATATGTAAAAATGTAGAGAGCCTTTATTGTGACATCTTGACATACATTTGTGCTATTATAGGTGAAAGTGGTGACATTGCATTTCCCCTTAAGGCTAAGTAAAAGCTGTTCATCTATGAGAACAAACAAATAAAGCCAATAGCAACAGTATGAATTACAAAAACATTTCTTACAATGTATATTATTTCCATCTAATTTATTTATCACTATTTCCCAAAAGCTCAATGAAACAGGAAATGTTTTGCATTCAAGGAACTGGTTCAGTTCCTGGTCTGGGAATCTTTTCCTTTTCCTTCCTTTCCTTCATCCTGTTTTATTCTTTCAACTATAAAATTGCTTCTTAGGTATTGCTTTGTAGCAGAATGTTTCAGATAGATAAATACACATGTATTCTATATTGACATATATAGTTCATATTTATTTGAATATGTATGTATGTATGTATGTATGTATGTATGTATGTATGTATGGTATTCAGCTTTGTTCGGGTATTTTCCCACGTCATTATAGTTGTGCTTTTAAAGTTGTAGCAACGTTTCGGCAGAATCTCATCTGCCATCATCAGGCTTCTGTATTGTGTTCGTCTGTGAGTCAGACTTTTACAGTTGTTTCAGTTTTAAATTTGGGGCTAGCCTACTGCTGTGCCAGAATGGTTTTTTCTTCATCCTGATTGGTTGGGAGTCTTGGTCTGTGTTTATTGGTCTTGGAGTTTGCTGTGTTCTGCTTGATTGGTGTTTCTAATATCTTCTATCTGTTTTGTGGCTTTTTTTGTGTCTTGATTGGCTGGCAACATTGTGTTCCTATATTGGAGGCTTTTAGTGCACCTTGGCTCCAAGTAAATGGACGGCTATCATTTGTTAGGAAGCTAGGTTTCATCTGGGTGCCTGGTTGGGGTGTGTTTGAGCTGGAGGTATCAGGGGGGATCTGTTTGTGCCCAGGTGCACTAAAAGCCTACAACTTTAAAAGCACAACTATAATGATGTGGGAAAATACCCGAACAAAGCTGAATACCATACATCTAAGTACCCGCGAAAACTTAAGAAAATATATATATATGTATGTATGTATGTATGTATGTATGTATGGTATGCAGCTTTTTATTGGCCTATAAACACAGACCAAGACTCCCAACCAATCAGGATGAAGAAAAAACCATTCTGGCACAGCAGTAGGCTAGCACCAAATTTAAAACAGAAACGCTGTGAAAGTCTGACTCACAGACGAACACAATACAGCAGCCTGATGATGACAGATGAGATTCTGCCGAAACGTTGCTACAACTTTAAAAGCACAACTATAATGACGTGGGAAAATACCTGAGCAAAGCTGAATACCATACATATAAATACCCGCGAAAACTTAAGAATGAATGAATGAATGAATGAATGAATGAATGAATATATATATATATATAAATATAAATATAAATATAAATATAAATATAAATATAAATTATATAATTATATTACATATAGCTTAAATATATAAGCTTACTCAAATACACATACCTCTCCTCCTGAAAATGTTCATACACCTCTTTTCGTTCTTTTTGTTCTTTTCTAATTTCTTCAAGGACTTTTTTTCTTTCATTGTGGATTTCCAAATTTTTTCTCCACCCATCAAGTTTTAATAAACCTCTAGTCAAAGAAGTATGTTGAGTGCTAAAGCGCTGAATGAATGAGTTTTCTATTAGCTTTCCTTCCTTCTTTTCTAAAAACTTATTATACTTTTTTCTCATCCTAACAATGAACTTGTATTTTCCCTCTTTGGACTTTTTAACATGATCTGTATCCATCATCTTTTTCCTTTCGTAGTTCCTCTGAATATTGTCTATTTTTTCTTCTTGTAAATGATGCATGTATTCTTTAGCTTCACTTTTAGCAATCAACAGCCGCATCACGTCTCGCTCCTTCTTAGCTTGCTGGTCCAACTTCTGGCTTTGCCAATATGCTTGTTCAATGGCATATAAAGGATGAAGTCTTACAGTTCCATATGCTTTAGCAAAGACTCTCTTTTCAATGCTGACAGGTTCATATATTGGCAAAGTTTGTGGTACAGGATGTGTGATGTTACGCATATCATGAGCAGTATCAAAAAAATTTCTCTCTTTCTCTTTGTACATTTTCCGATGTTCATTCGGTGAATAAAAAGGCATTTTAGATCCTGAAAGTCTAAATGTAGTTGCCATCTTCATTTCAGTTTTTTCTCTCTCAGTGAAATCTAACATGAAACAATTCAATGGTTATATTGTTATATCATAAAATGATATTGGTGACAAATTGATCATTAAAAGTGCCAATATACTTTTTATTACCCTGGTTACAATTACCCTGGTTACAATTACATCCAACTGGAAGAGCAATGTTATTCTTCCAACTGATTTTAGGGGTGTATAAATGAGACAGGAAAGAATTACATTACTGGTGAAATTCAGTCCTGAAATTTAAAGCTGCCTGTAATCCAATGAGAAAACTCAAGATTACTTGTTTGTTTGTACTCTCAATTCAGGTAATGAAAATCTGGACCTGTTAAAGGTCTCATGAGAAACTCCCACTGAAACCAATGGAGCAAATTAATCAAACATATATTTCATTGTTTAAGCTTGGGTATAATGCAACCATCTGTAATCATTTTTAAAGGTGTTTGACCCTAATTTATTTTCTTAGCTTCTAATTGATTGAAAAACTTCATGCTAATTACTTATGTTCCTGAGCATCAACACTCATTCAGAAATTGCAAGGGCTAAGTCTCAAAAGTGAGAAACGTTTGAATAAAGGCATTTCAATTTTATATTGGAAATGTGAACAACAAGAAAGGACATTTTATCAGGTTTGGTAAATGTATAATAAATCTGGATTCAAATACCTACACTGATTCATAGGATTTTAAAGATTACTGCACAATTGAAACCAGAATTTTTTCTTTTGGAATCAATCGACAAACAATTGGAAAAACATTAAGGAATTGCACTTTTGTACATGGTAATTGTAGCAAGATTTCTTGTATGCAGAAAGATGGAAAGATTCAGCACTATCCAGAAAAGACGAATGGTTGCTTAAGATGATGGAATTTGCTGAGAAGGCTAAATTGACTGTTTTGATAAGAGAAAAGATAGTATCTACATTTATTGCTTACTGAAAATCCCGGCGATATTTTTGCATGAAAAAATAAAAATGAATGTATGCTTTATGGTTTTGATGATTAGACAGAAAGATTATAGAAAGAAGAGAGTTGCCTTGTAACCACAGAGTAAAAAGTAAATTTGAATTGAATTAATAATTACTTGAAAGAAGATTGGAAGTTTCTTCTTTGTATCTTTTCTCTTTCTTTTCTGTTTTTATTTTTCCTTTCTTGCAAACACACACACATGTATACATATATAACGAAACATTTAATCTTAAAAGCACCCACTGCAAATCACCTGCATAATTTTGTCCAGAATTTAAGAATGTATTTCTCTTCTAGATTTACATTGTATACTTGAATCCTCAAGTTTATTTGCCTATTTCCATGCTTTCATCTCCTATCATCCACTAGATCAACAGTGCTCCCAAGTTCAATGGTGTCTTGACATAATTTCCTCTTTGCTATTAGTAATTTCGGCAAACCACTTTAAGGATAAATGTGAACAAAGAAAAATATTTGTTTCACTCATCTCTAATCCTAGCATTTTTTTCATTCTTACCAGCAATAATAGAATAAATTGAATGTGACCTTTGCGGCAAAATTGTGTATATAATTTAAGAAGTTTAAAAACAGACAAACTAATAGAAAGTAAGGAAGAGAAAAAAGGAAAAGAAAAAAAAATCAAAGAAAAAACAATTAAAGAAAGAAGTCAAAGAAAAATAGAAAAGAAAATACAGCTTTTATTTTCTTAGATAGATAGATAGATAGATAGATAGATAGATAGATAGATAGATGAGATAGAGATAGAGATAGAGATAGAGATAGAGATAGAGATAGAGATAGAGATAGAGATAGATATGTATGGTATTCAGCTTTGTCTGGGTATTTTCCCACTCATACCACCTCTTGGAAATGATCAAAGATCTACACGTGGAACAAGAAGATCTGCTTGTAAGTTTCAATGTGGTTTCACTATTCACTCAAGTCCCGATAAAAGAAACTCTCAAAATCATCAAAAATAAATACCAACCTCATGGAACTAACAGAACACTGCTTAACCAACACATATTTCATATACAAAGGACAAAGATACAAGCAAATTGAAGGAGCCCCTATGGGATCACCACTGTCACCCATCACTGCAAACCTGTTCATGGAAGAATTCGAATCCAGAGCACTAGCCAATGCCACCCACAAACCCAAACTATGGTTAAGATACATCATTGACACATTTGTTATTTGGCCCCATAGAAAAGAAAACCTAAACAATTTCGTAACACACCTAAACAGCACCCAAAATCAAATTCACCATGGAAACGGAAACAAACAAACAACTACCATTCCTAGATGTACTAATCTACAAAAAAACAGATGGCACACTAGGACACACCATATACCAGAAGAAAACACACACCAACCGCTACCTCAACGCCCAATCCCACCACCACCCAGCACAGATAAACTCCGTGGCCAAAACACTAATCGCCAGAACCAAACGCCTGGCAGACAAGACACACATAAAGACTGAACTATGCACCCTGACTAAAGTACTGACAGCCAATGGCTTCCACAAAAACAAAATCACTGGCTTGATCCACAAAAACACTCTGAGACATAATGGAGACCTAGAAGATGAACAGATCTATGGAACAGCTGTCCTGCCCTACATAAGAGGTACTACAGACGAAATCAGTAAGATACTACACAGGCATCACATCAAGACTGCCTTTAAAACAGACAGAAAAATAGCAGCCATCCTAAGAAACCCCAAAGATAAAATTGACCTGGAAAACCAAGGCATATATGAAGTCCGCTGTGCATCATGCCCTGCCACATACATTGGACAGACCAATAGAAGAATAAGTACCCGCCTAGATGAACACAAAAATGCAGTAAAAAAGCTGGAACACTCCTCCTCACTAGTCCAACACATGAAAGCCACAGGTCGTAGCATCAACTTCAATGGCACCAAAACCCTTGCCACTATAGAAAACCCCAGCTACAGAATTATCAGAGAAGCGATAGAGATTGAAAAAAGACCTGAAAGCATGAATAGAAGAGATGACTCCACCAGACTGTCAATTATCTGGAAGCCTGCACTCTCAAACAAAAAAATCTCCACACCACAAGCCAGGCAAACACCTGGGCACAAACAGACTCCCTCTGATACCTCCAGCTCAAACACACGCCATCCAGGCACCCAGATGAAACCTAGCTTCCTAATAAATGATAGTCATCCATTTACTCGGAGCCAAACCACACTAAAAGCCTCCAATACAGGAAACACAATGTTGCCAGCCAATCAAGACAAAAAAAAAAAAAGCTACAAAACAGACAGAAGATATTAGAAACACCAATCAAGCAGAACACAGCAAACTCCAAGACCAATAAACACAGACCAAGACTCCCAACCAATCAGGATGAAGAAAAAAAGCATTCTGGCACAGCAGTAGGCTAGCCCCAAATTTAAAACAGAAAAGGCTGTGAAAGTCTGACTCACAGATGAACATTATACAGAAGCCTGATGATGGCAGATGAGATTCTGCCAAAATGTTGCTACAACTTTAAAAGCACAACTATAATGACGTGGGAAAATACCTGAACAAAGCTGAATACCATACATATAAATACTATATATATGACTTTGAATAAAAATAAAAAATGTTCTTTTGACCTAAGAGTGTAATGATTAGACAGGATAGATTATAAAAATAAAAAAATAAAAAATAAAAATATATAACACTTCAAGATCACATGAAGTGTTAATACTACTTTATAATGCCTTGGTAAGACCACACTTGGAATACTGCATCCAGTTTTGGTCACCACGATATAAAAATGATGTTGAGATTCTAGAAAGAGAACAGAGAAGAGCCACAAAGATGATTAGGGGACTGGAAGCTAAAACATATAAAGAATAGTTGCTGGAACTGGGTATGTCTAGTTTAATGAAAAAAAGGATTAGGCATGACATGAAAGCAATGTTCCAATATTTAAGGAGCTGCCACAAAGAAGACGGGCTCAGCCTCTTCTCCAAAGCACTTGAAAGCAGGACAAGAAGCAATTGATGGAAACTAATCAAAGAGAGAAGCAATCTAGAGGACTAAGGAGAAATTTCCTGACTGTTAGAACAATTAATCAATGGAAAGACTTTCCTCAGGAGTCTTGAATGCTCCAACACTGGAGATTTTTAAGAAGAGATTGGACAACCATTTGTCTGAAATAGTATAGAATTTCCTGCCTCAGCAGGGGGTTGGACCTTCCAATTCTGTGATTCTGTGTAACTTTAGAGAGAGAGGTCAAAGTACATTTATAAGTATTGTGAAGAGTAAGAGAAATGACTTCTTTATAATCTGGGGCAAAATTTTGAAGGGACTCAAACAATGGTACCAAAGTAAGTAGTTGCTCTTTGCGTTTAGCTTCTCTTCTTTTGACCTCTCTTTGATGGGTATTCTTTTTTCTAAACACATACTTTTTTTTTTTTTTACAAAAATATGCTGCAATTATTCAAAGAAGCTCAAAGCTGAATGACCTTGGGTCAGCACTCCATTGTCCTGGCCTAGAGGTGAAAGAGCAATAGAGGTTATTGTGCCCAAGCCTATCTTGATTCCTCAAACATATTTTACATTTCAGGTAGCACTTCATGGCTATGCATTCTATGCATGCATTGAGGATTTTTTTTCATTATTTTTATCAAGCTCTCATACCCTACTTGCTTTACTTCTAATTTATACATAGGTCCAGGTGATAAATAGAAAAAAAAGTGGAACTTGGAAAGACAAAGAAAACAGCAATTACTTTCTGGTCCCCTCCAATAAATAAGTTTTCCCCTTAATGTTAATTAACAACTATATGCAAGACCCAGTACAAAAAAAAAAAAAAAACACATGGAATTGCAAGCTAATTAAGACATGCTGGAAAAAAAATGAAAGAAAAATATAACAGGAATGTTGTGCAATGGCATCAACATGGGTAAGGAAAAGGTGCCTGGCAGCAGATGGTGCCAAATATAACCTGGGAAGCTGTCCCATTTGGTGGCAAGCCAAGTCTTTTTTTTTTTTTTACATCATTGCTGCAGAAACAAACCAGAAACCGAATATATAAATAACTAAGGTAGACACACTGTATTTCATTTCTTCTATGTAAAAGGTAATTTAACATTTTGTTTGCTTGTCCTATCGTAAGAAGATATTTTAAGTAATGGAAAAAGCATTTGTTCTATCAAATCTAAATCCTAAAGAGAATTTAAATATAAAATATATACAGGAGAATATAAAACTTTTTATGCAAGATATGTAACATATTTTTCTCTGCTATTGTCCAAGATAACAGACCTTATGTATAGAAAGGATTCCTATGACAAATAAATCAGATTTTTTTCTTAAAAATTATTTATGTAGATAAAGGAGCTGCCACATACTTATAGATCTTTTAATCTATTGGCATTATTAATAGAATTGAGTAACATTGAAAAACATGGACTCCCCCCCCCTTTCCCTCAAAATCTCCAAATATGTGCAGATAAATACACACTGGGAAATGTATGTATTAATATATTTCCAAATTAAGAGAATAAGTTGGGTATAGTAGTTAAAAGATGCTAGGTTTCAAAATATCCTAATCCTCAGATAGTTGCAGAACTAGCTTGGTGACTTTGGTCTGGCAGGGCACTTCAGAAAATCTTGCCATAAAAACTACAGTTATCTGTTCATGTAGTTACCAGGAATTAGAACTGACTCAAAATATGCATTTTTTTACAATATTCAAAAACATATCAGGTCAAGGGACATGCAAGAAGTGGTTATGAAAATTCAAGCCAACATTTCTGCAATGTTCCTAAGTACCTAAGTACCAGAACCCAATAGAAGTTTATAATTAATATCATTCTCGAAATGAATTATTTTACCAGTGTCTCATATGTGAGTAGTTTTATCAGGTGTGACACAAAAACAGAGGAAAAAATCTTCAGATTTTCAAAATTAGCAAAAGGCGGTATGAACTACCCATAGCAATGCATTTTTCTATAAGCAGGCAAATTTATAAGGAACGGGTGTAAAGGGATACTAATTCTTGTTTCTATTTTTCCTCAAATAAATCAGGAGTTGCTCAGAACTATAACTATGCATATTACCTTAAATTTGAATTCACTTATCAACAGTCTACGAGATAAACCTAGCCTTTACAGCACACATTTTACATTTCAAAATTGTCTGGTTCATTTTCTCTTTCTGCTTTTAATGGAAAACTTTCCACTTACTTATCTCAAACCCTAACTATTTTATCCCCATCCCTATGTTCAAACTTTACATAAACTGTGGGTAAATAACTGTTTAAAATGAACATACTCTCCCCCCCACTTATTTCTATTGGTAATATGAGGATCAGAACATAATGGATGCTGTCCAAAGTACCCAGAAATGTTTTTGAGTTGGGTTTCAAATATGTTACTCATTATTAAGGCATCTATGATATTCTTTTTAAAGATATAGCAATAGCATTTAGACTTATATACTGCTTATATACCGATCTTTACACCACTCTCTGAGCAATTTACAATATAAGAATATTGCTTCCAAAATCTGGCTCCTCATTTTACTGACCTCCGAAGGATGGAAGGCTGAGTCAACCTTGAGGTCTGTCAGGATCAAACTCTAGGCTGTGGGCAAATTTTGCCTGCAAATTTAACCACTGTGCCACCAAGGCACGTTCCTGACACATTGCACATAACAAGCTGATTATGTTGATATATTTAGTCTTTTTAACATACGCTCCCATGAAAATATTTCTATATAACATTAAAGCTTAAACAAACAAGCTTAAATGGATAAAAATTGGATTAATAAATGGATATAACTATCAGATATCAAAGTGAAAGAATATTCAGAAGTCTATACATACTATAGAAATGGCACTTGTTACAGAAGTAACTAACCCTTCTTTGTTGACTTTGATTCCTTCTGTTTAATCTTTTTCTTTTCTTCTAGTCTGATAACAGGATATTTTAATCTTCTTAAAGTCAAACGGAATTCTTTAAGATTGTTCATGTCTATAATCTGTTAAAATCAACATTTCATTCATTAAAGATTTCTGAGAGAGAAATGTCAGAATTTTTCAAACAGCAACATTTGTTTTGTCACAGATTTCTTTATTAACTTTATTACTGTATATTTAATAGTGCGGTAAAATTATGCTATTCTTTTTGTTCATTTTTAGCCTTTTCTGATGGTGGGAATTGTTTGTCTCTCTAGGCAGCATCATGGTTTGCATGGATGAATGAATGCTTGTTCCAACCTCACACCTCTATGCTCCTTGAATAAATTCCAGCTTTTAGACTAAACAACCCTTTCACTCATCATCTGTTACACCAAGATGCATTTCTTTGCAGTGAGTACATGACAAGGGCACCTTAGCTTTATCTGTGCAAATAAACAAGAAAAGCTCTTAGTCTGAGCAGAAGCACGTGCTACTCCTAGGGCATTTTAAAATAACTTCAGAGCTGCTTGAGTTGAAAACCTCTGTTTACACATATCTACAAGTAGAAGCTATGGTTAAATGCAGATTTCAGCCTTTATAGTCATTTATCAGTGGAAGACATGGAGGGAGAGTATTGTTTAACCAGCTTCATTAACATAAATGCTTATAACCAACAGAGAAGGTAATTCTTAGCTGCCATATTGGAAAGAAAAACAAAGACATGAGTTTCTGAGGTCAGCAAAGCCCAACTGCATTCTTGCAGGCAGAATGAATGAAGTGAAGGAGAAATGGGCTTTGTTGCTATTCCTCCCATCCTAGTTTTTTATTCTTAAAAGGAATTTCCTGTCACTGAAACCAATGGAATGAGTCAACCTAAATTACACACCCACTGAAGAGGGAAAGACTTCGGATATAATGGGTCTATGTTATCTCCCTTGCCAGGTAAGTATGGTATTCCCTTAGCACATTTTGGTTTCTTTCCAATAACTGAACGCTCAATGAAAAAGTAGTGGGATGGGATGGCCTTTAAGCAAATAGTGAATTGATTCCCTCCATTAGCTTTATCACTTTGAACATGGGAGGATGAAACCTAAAAACCATATAGAGTTTAGGTATTCTCTCAGAGAGCAGTTAAAGCAGTTACTGTGACACGTAAACCAGAAGACTTCACATAACACTTTATTTTTTCTATCATTCCTTGAACTTTAAAACAATCTGCTTGTGGACAGAGAATATAAATATTCATATATTTATTGGCAGTTTTAAAAAATGTAGTTGTTTTATTAATAAGAGTGCAATGACTCCAAATGCTACGTGTATGTTTGACAGTTCAGCTTATGCCAAGTCACAGGAAAAAAACAGAGGAGTTATTTTGAAGATAATGGAAGAGAAGCTGTGTTTGGTAGCCAAGTGCATCAAGCTGCTGTAGGAAAAGGAACATATCATTTCTAAAAGAGTTTTATAGAGACGTATTACCGAAATGTATATTCAGGCTTTGATGACGTTTACACGGCAGAGCCATAGGCCATCATCATAGAAAGCAGTAGCAGATGTTGCTCACCACAACTGAAGTAATTGCATGTCAATTTAAAATATATCATTGCAATTCCTAGTAATGAACAAGCCTTTTTTATTTCAAGCCATTCACTCTAATACAGATTGCAGCTAGTTTGATTTAATAATATTTGCTCTTACATTTGAATGTAATTTAGACACATCAGTGCTGAAATTCATTCCAATAGTTTATCCAAACAGACTGCCAGTATTATTTCATTTCAATAAAGAATATCAATTAAGACATAAAATAATGCTAGTGAGCTTAACTATGCTTTTCAGAATTCCACATTATATGTTTACATCTGTTAGTTCAAAGTAACATTTTCTCAATTTATTTTCTCAATCTCCCCCATGTTGTACTGGCTAATTAAAAAAAATGCAATCCAGAAATCAGCAGATTTAAACGAGGTACAATTATTCAGATTCTAAACATTCCCGGTTCCTTCAAGCTGTCTATATATGGCATAGTTTTTATCTCCTTAATCATGCTTTTCTGAGGCTGACCCATTTCGTCTAATATGAGGTGACCAGGATACACATAAAATTAAAGGTAAATTCTGATCAAAGCAGAATAAAATACAACTATTACTTTGTTGTGGTCTATGAACTATACTTCTATCGATGCAACATTTCCCCACCCCCTTTTTTTTGTACAACTGACACATATTTACTTTGTAATCAGCTACTATTGTAATACAAACCAATGATTTGTTATTCTATATCTATGCATTCCAATTACTTAACTACCTTATATTTTATTTCTGTTTGATAAATTTTAGATCACTTACTCTATTTCTTTAACCTAGCAAGGTAATTTTGCATTTTGTTCCCATTTTCTACAGCATTAGCTATTCCACCCAATTTTTGTCATTCAAAAACTTGTCCAAGTCATTAATAAAATATTGAGAAGTATATGGCCCAAGAACAAACTCTCTGGTACTTCACTTAAAGGATTGCACCAGTTTGATGACAAAACATAATGGGGTATATTTAGTATATAACACCTGAACTAGCTAGGAATTCTCTTAATTACAATATAGAACCCACATTAATCTAGTTTCTTAATCAGAATATCTTGGGTACCTTATTAAACACCTTGCTGAAATCAAGCTTTATTATATCTATAGCAACACCACAATATACTGCAGAAATTATTAATGAAAAGAATATACTTCTAAGTTATCAACCAATAACAATAAAAAAGACTATTATATAGAAATATAATGCAATTAAAAATAATTGTAATGTAATATTCAAGGCACTAAACAATCAACTCACAGCAGAGAAAGCCACATACTGGACTTCACTAGCATCCTGGCCTAACATCTAGGGGGAAAGCCATCTCCACTCTTTTCTGGAACATCCATAGAGATATTTCACTAAATATTTGGCCAGCCTATATAATTTACCTTCTATTGTCTCTTCACAGATATTTTACATAAAAAGTGATTAGGCTGAATAGACTCTATTTACCTCTGTACTGACATGCTCTGTGTCAGGGGTCCTCAAACTTGGCAACTTTAAGACTTGTGGACTTCAACTCCCAGAATTCCTCAGCCAGCTGGGAGTTGAAGTCCACAAGTCTTAAAGTTGCCAAGTTTGGAGACCTCTGGTCTAGATAATTAGTTTTATTAGAGCAGAACACTATACTACCAGAGAACTCTGATCAGAACTATGCATTGCTTTGCTACATTTTTAATGCTTTTCCTTGGATCTACCAACTTTTTGGTTACAATATACAAACTGCAGATTACTGTTGTTTCTAAATAAAAGCACAAATAGTATACTTACTTGGATTGCAGGTGTACCTCTCTTATATTTTGTAGTTTGCTCTTGCTTAACAGTTTCAGAGACAGGGCTTTTACTACTATCCACAGAAGCGACGTGCTTTTTTCTACCTCTGATGAAACGTTTATACCACAGAACATCAGATATAGGACTTATGCTATTAAAAAAATAGTTTGACAATTTTATTTCAAGGACTTAAAATGGGATTAATATTTCATACATTCAAAACAATATAAGTTATATGTACTTCATTTTTATATGATTTTCTTGCTGATTGTTGCATATATTTTCTAAAGCAAACAACCAGAAAATTACCTGTCAAAACATTATCCTTATATTATTGTTGAGAACACAAAATGAAAAACTGCATCGACCTGCTACTGACAAAACTACTGTGATATAGTTGTCTTAATTTTATTTTAATAAGCAACATGCAAAACTCAGTTGGATATAATCTCTTTCAACCTCATAATATCAGTTTAATGTAATTCTAGGCAAACTTATTCAATGTCCTAATATGGATAATAGAAGTGGCTCAGTGGCTAAGACGCTGAGCTTGTCAATCAGAAAGGTTGGTAGTTCAGCGATTTGAATCCCTAGCACTGCTAACGGAGTGAGATCCCGTTACTTGTCTCAGCTTCTGCCAACCTAGCAGTTTGAAAGCATGTAAAGATGCAAGTAGAAAAATAGGGACCACCTTGGTGGGAAGGTAAGAGCGTTCCATGCGCCTTCAGCGGTTTAGTCATGCCGGCCACATGACCACAGAGATGTCTTCGGAGGGCTGGCTCTTCAGCTTTGTAATGGAGATGAGCACCGCCCCCTAGAGCCAGAAACGACTAGCACATATGTGCGAGGGGAACCTTTACCTTTAGCCGAAACAATCATTCAAAAGAGCCTCAGTGGTGCAGTGGTTAGAGTGCTGTACTGCAAGCTACTCTGCTGCAGCCAGCTGCCTGCAATTTGGCAGATCGAATCTGACCAGGCTCAAGGTTGATTCATCCTTCCATCCTTCCGAGGTAGCTAAAATGAGGACCCAGATTGTTGGGGGCAATATGCTGACTGTAAACCGCTTAGAGGGCTGTAAAGCACTATAAAGCGGTATATAAGTCTAAGTGCTATTGTTATTGCTATTCAGGGCAACACATACACAATTCATGTTTAACATGTGTCCTTTGTAACAGAATGTCTTATAGGTAGTCCTTGACTTATGTCCAGTCACTTAGCAACTATACTAAATTACAATGGGTCTCCCAAAAGGTACTTACAACCTTCCTGATTTGGAAGTTACAATGACCGCACTCCCTTCCTCCAGTTACATGATCACATTTTGGTGCTTGGCCACCAGCTAACATTTATGTGTGTTTGCAGCATACCACAGTCACATGACTATGATTTGTATTTTTTTCCCCAGTTTCCAGCATTTACTTCGTTTCTGACAGAAAAACCCACCCATTGGGTATAATGAATTGCTTAACAACCATGGCAATCACTTAATGTTCACTGCATTTGCTTAACGATTGCTGCTAAAAATATCAAACACCTGGGTCCAGTCATGTAGTGACACACTTACACACACTACTGCAATGACTTACAACCAAAATTCCTCAATTGCAGTGATAAATATTTTTTATTGAATTTAAACATTTTATTGGATTATAGAATAAAATATAAAAGCAAATAGTAAGACACAATTGGGTGGAAAAGGGGAAAGACAAGTGAGGAGGGGAGAAAGAAAAGGAAAAAAAGGGTTGATTTCTTACTCTCTCTGTTGCAATAGAATAAAGCATTAACATCGAACCTCAACTTTTTACTTTCCCATAATAATAAGCTACTTAAGTACATCAAGTACATTACTTTAAGCTACTTAAGTACATCAGTTGAAGTCCTATGTTTACTTTCCACCTTTTTCCATTCCAGGCAAAATTTAACAAAATGTAAATAAAAAGTAGAGTATGCAAAATTAAGCCACAAAGTACAATTCACAGTAAAATAATTACTAAAGCCATCTAACAATGACAGGCCTGGCACAAATCATCCCTGTGTAGATGTCTAAAATACTGAGAGAATGGAAGCCAAACATAATCCATGAGGGAATGTCTTTTTTTTTTTAATGGCAGTAACATTGGAAAAGGCCTTCCGCTTGGTGAAAGAAAGATGAGCCTCTGACAGTGGAGGCCTCTTCACTTACAGATGCTCTTTGTGGAAAATGAGGGGGTTTGGCACTATTCTTCTACAGATTGCCTCAAGGAGATTATTCACTGAACATTTCATTCAGTAACCATGTCCTGTCATTCTTCTTTAGAGAGGTTTATTTTCAACTGAGATCCTCAGCATTCAATAGCAAAAACCCTTTTTAGCTTACTAATTTATGAATCGCTGCATAATTTGTGAGTCACCTGACTATACGAGAATCTTGTATTAAAGCGGCCCCATTTTACATCAAGCTGAAGGGCATTTTTAATAATAATAATAATAATAAAAACTAAAATAATGCCTCATTAAAATAATACCACCATAATATGCACTACATATTCAAGAACTGGAGTATTTCGCAGTTCAACTGAATAGTATTTGCCTAATGGGCTAAGATCTATAATTAGAAAGACATTTCAACTGTATGTTGAAATACCAAATATGAATATCAGTATGACTAAAATTTGCCATAATCTTGTCAGCTTTCATAGGAATGTAACATACTTTACAAATTTACTCATAGCTCCCATTGAATATTACAGGCTTTAGTTCAAATTTCATTTGTGTCTGATTTATGTTTATTTTAAAAATTTGTATAGCTGCCCAAATGCAACTGAAGGCTAACAAGGGATTAAAAGCAGATGGACCCATTCAATGTCCTAACCCAGTAGTCCTGGGGGTGGGGTAGAATCAAGTTAACAAAGGGGCAGAGGGGTTAGAAGCATCTGAAATTCACAGGATACGCTATACCAATGGCCAAGCACTTTCTCAGAGAATGCATACTTCCTGAGTCTCATTAAATGGCAATTGTAACAATAGTTATTAGAGTACACTATTATATTGACTAGCCTTTGCCAGACCAGCATTGCTGTCTCCACCATATCCCAATTTCAAAATATGGATAACAATATAATCCATTCTACAGAGTTGTTTTAAGAATGACCAAGGGAATTATCCTTTTCAACTTAATTTTTAACTTGATACAGATTTGAGGATGATGCCAGCACTTCCCTTGATCGATATCGCAGTGGCTAGGAAATCAATTTTAACTGTCTTTATAATCATCTTACTTATCTAGCTTCAGCCCAAAGGTTCACGAGTGGTCACAGAAGCGTTTACTTAAATAACCTTGTTTCCTAAAAGGGTCATAATAATTTAGCAGCTAAGTGTTCTCTTGTGAAATTACGCAGAGAAGGGACAATAATAATTTGAATTTTTTAAACAAATTAGCACAGTGGATAAACATTCCATTATTATGTGTGTGAAAGCATACTATTAAGAGTATGATTTCAGTCTTAAAATATGTGTGCTTGTAAAATCACTGTTATGTTTCTGTCGTGCCAGAGCACCAGGGAAAAGACGGAGCTGCATTTCTCTTTCAAGTTTTCAGCATTGTCTGTAGATGCACAGCATGGTGCCAACATGTAAAGACATGCATTTTGCATTACGTATCTTCTGTACTCTCCAAAATACATTGGACTCATGGAAAGAGCAACCTGAAGACATTAGTTAAAAAGAAGTAAATTGTCAGTTCCTTAAAGAAAATGTGACCTTTTGCCAAAACAATGCACTGTCTGTCACTCTTTATCAGAATAATAGCCTGACAAGTTTATTGTTGTAAGTATTTCATTTTCCTTGCCAAATAATAGAGTGTTATCAAACAAGATGGTTGTCAACATTCAGCCTCATTTCAAGCAATACAAAATATAGACAAGCAGTTGTAGTATGATTACATGGCTCTCTATTTAACTGTTCTGTATTTTCCAACAAGCCTTTCCAGGAAAACAAACAAACTCTTAGATCTTTTAAGGCAACCTTTCCAATCTGGCACTCCACAGATATGTTAGGATTACTATTTTAACATTTGCAAGCTGGCTAACAATTCTAGGAGGTTGTGGTTGTAATGCATTTTGAGTATGCTAGCTGAAGGAACATTCTTACCCAAAGTCAGCATCATTATGCAGCTATTTTTCTTTGTTTCACTATCTCTGAACTTCAGGACCTTTTGCTTCAAGCTCTACTGTTTGTTATTTCTTCTTTCTAATTCATTAAGCTCCCTTTCTCAGCCTCTGGTGCTTCTTCATTCACTCCTCCAGACTAGCCCTCAGACCTGAACACATTATTGCAAAGCTGCATTTATAGTATTCTTCTATCCTCTTCCTGGCGCCTCTCAGTTTCAAGCGTAAGTTTAAAAGTGGAGAGGATTCAGGAGTACATCCCTGTGGTACAGCCTTATGGCAGATTTAATGATTCCTTTTCTTGAACTGCCAAGAAGGTCTACCTGAACTCCTCAAAGAAAAATATATGCAGTTCCTGAGCTAGTTGGGCTAACTGAGCCCTATACAAATTACCAGCCAATCTAGCACAGTATGAGATTCATTGATCTAAACTGACAACCTTTCTAATCTTACTCAGTATAAGATGCTGGAATTGATGGAGAGTATTTTGACAGATGTGGTTTGCTTGGTTTCTGAATGCTTCATAGAGCACCATCTGTGTACAAATAATACAAAGGCACAAGTCAGTGCTTTTCATCTTATAAATTATGATGCTAAGCATGAATTTACCATCATCTGCTGTGGGGTATAGTTCACCCAATACTTAAATTCAGAGTATCTTGCAGAATAATACGTTCTTTCAGAGATCACATTGAAAAGACCCAGGCAACTTTAATATCGATGATAACACTTCAGTAAGACATTCTCTTCACCTTGTCACACTTAATATAAACCACTATGCATGCTGCTCTGTATTGAGTAGTGTCATTACACCCATTCCTGCTTTTTGGTAACATACTACCTTTAATATGCAATAAACAATTAAAAGGTCTATTTACAAGTATAGGAAATAACACCAGGCACAAATAATAATGAAAATCAAACTTGCATATTACAAAATTGCAATCAAATCAACAATGTTAATATTTTGCTCCTCTTCTGTGATCATATCCTCAGAGAACTGGGCTTGAAAAAACTAGATTCTATATTTCATACAGCATAAACTCCTTTGATGTCGTGGCTGAACAATTCACAACTATAATGGTGTTTGTGTGGTCATGTGATCAATGAGATAGTCTTAAATGTTCATCCAAGAAGCATTTTAACAGTTTTAGTAATCCATAAAGGGTAGAAATGTCAAAAACAAATTTCAAATTTCCACCAAGAAAAATTGGATGATCTAGATCAGCCAGCTCTGTACTGCATCAATCTAGCTGACCACGAGAAGTCAGCAAATAAGCATCTAATAAAACTCTTTTCTGCCCTGTAGTGGTCATCAGGTTTTTATTGCAGCCCATATCTGATTGCACTATTATAATGGATATGCTAAATAGGCCTTAGAAAAATTGAAAAGAAAATACTTTAAATTCTTAATTTTACAAAATTGACTATTTGTTTTCATTCATTTTCAATAAGATTTATGAATTTAGAACCGAGTACATATTTATCACATAAAAAATGCATAAGATGACTCTGTTGGAAATGGTTAATTCAGAAAGTGGAGTTAATTGATGCAAAACTGCAGCAAAGGCCTTTTTCTCTCCATTGGCTCTTTCTGCTATCTTCTCTGTCCTTTACAGATGATTAGTTCTGTCTACTGCACCTGCTTTTAATCACTTGGAAAACTTTACACAGCAATCCTAAATCCATTCAAAGCTAATTGAATGGCTGGTGCATCCATAAAGAACATGATTCTATTGAGAAAGTAGCGTATTTGATATCCTCTGAAGTGCTTATGGAAATTTCTGCCAGCATATTCTGTTGCTGTTTTTACTGGCATGGGGATTTTTGTGAATATGTCAAGATAGGCTATACTAGCCAACATACCTTCGTTTCCAAAGCCATCAATGAATTAGGCTTAAAGCTTCAGCAATGACACTTATTTTCCATCCGATCAACAAATTGGAGAAATTGAATAATAACAATACTGACAAGGGAAATGTTCCTCCCACTTGCTTAGCCAAACAAATGGTTATGCTTAGGAAATGGTAGGTCTTCCATTTTAGATTTTCCTATATATCTTTCTTCCCAATATTGGTAAAGGAGAAGAAGAAGAACATAAATGTGAGACAGAGGGGAGCAGACAATAGCTAATGTTTCTACATATTTGAAAACAAGTCCCTCCAATCTTCTGCCAGACTCTAGGAAACATTCAGAAATATAAAGTTAAAACCTTACTTAATAATGGTATATTTGATATATTAATATAAAAGCCAAATATATATAAAATATAGCCATATTTTGGACAATGAAGTTTTAAAGAATTCATTTGCTCATGTTTTAAGATAACATTTGACAAAAAAATTCTCAATAATAGAATGTCAATACTGCCTGCTAGAAATCTGCCTGATGATTTTTGCTGAATATAATTTATATGACATGCATTTATTAAATTTCTCACTGTGTGTTTTGTAAAATCGTCTTCCATCAGTCAATATTGATTGATTAATGCAAAGAGATTGCATTAATCCAGATTGCAAAAAATTCAGCTGGGTAACCTTAGGCCAGTCGCTCTCTCTCAGCCCAAGTCACCTCATAGAGTTGTTGAGTGGGAAAAGAGAAGGAGAAAAGTCGGTTGGATATTTTAATTAGGAAGTTCTTCACTCACAGTTTAGAGATTTTTATTGATAAAGATTTTTTTCTAAACATGTATCTAAACATGAAACATATTCTTCATTGTTGTTGTTGTATACACATGATATTGCTTTCATTTTTCTCTCAATTTCTTAAGTAAGACAGGCTTAAATTTTCCTTAGCTGTACTGATATTAAAATATTTATTATAAATGCTTTTATGCTGCTTCAGTTTAGATTCTAAACTAATAATGAATTCTAAATTAATAACAAATACACTATTAGTAATCATAGAGCAACCCAGTCATAAAAATTATGATACTTCAGTCATAATCATTCATAATCCTATCATAATAAAATAGAGCCAGACATTTTTAGAACCTTCTATTACACACCCAGGTACTTATTCTCTTCATAATTTTGCAGTCCCCAAATATGTGCTGGAAAAGCACCTTTTCAAAAGTTTTCTGAATACCAGAGGCGAGTTTGCAGATATTACACCTGAGAAGATATTCCATAGAAGGGAATATGCTTTGTGTAAGGAGGTAGAGGGATTTCCAGCAAGCATTCTCCAAAAACATTCCTTTGTAGTAAGCAGTCTCACAGATAACCACTCCTAGGTTACACAGGACTGTAGAGGTTGTAAAATTATCTTGAATTGAACCTAAAATCAACCAATCACCAATGCAGCTTTCAAAATATTGGTGGTGCATGATAATATTGGTTGTTAACATGTCAGCTGCTGCAATTTACACTAGTTGCAGCTATTTCCGTCTTTATTCCAATATTATCTAAATTCAAATAGCTTCAAGATGTATAAAATCCACTAAGCTTTTCCACCCGTTACTTTGTTAATTCAAATATGGGTGAACAGCAGTTCCTTCAACAGGTTACATTTCCATTATCAGTACTGGTGCTAAAACACTATTACAGAGAGACCTAATTCCAAAATTGTCCAAAACCAGTCTTAACGTGTGTGTGTGTGTGTGTGTGTGTGTGTGATCTACTTGGCTTTGTCACTCATTACCTTGGAGGAAAATTAGGTAATTGACATGACTAATACAGACCCACTCAAGGAAAGAAATTTCATACTACTGCTAGTTCTCGATTTGCAACAGTTTATTTAGTGAATGTTCAAAGTTACAATGACACTGAAAAAAATGACTTATGAATGTTTTTCACAGTAACAACCTATACAGCGTCCCTATGATCGTGTGATCAAAATCCAGGTACTTGTCAACTGGTTCATATTTATGACCAATGCTGTGTCCCAGGGTCACGCGATCCCCATCCTTTTGTGGCCTTATGACAAGCAAAGTCAATGGGGAAGCCAGATTCATTTATCAACAGGGTTGCTAACTTATCAACTACAGTGATTCATTTAACAACTGTGGCAAGAAAGGTTGTAAAATGGGGCAAACTCACTTAACAAATGTTAACAAACAGAAATGTTGGGCTCAATTGTGGTTGTAAGCTGAGGACTACCTGTATAGCTGTCTATTGATTCAAGATTGGTGATCAGTATTTTAATTCAGCTATAGACAAAAGCTCTGTGGCATACTCATTTTGAAGTTGGCCAAATCTTTCTTCTCAGAAAATATGAACTGCTATACGTTGTGTCCCACACCTGAAATATCATATATAAAAATGCTAAAATAATTTTAACTGTCACAAGCTATTTCATACACATTCAGAATCAGGCAGCCCCGTTATAATCATTTGTTTTTGGTGAGTAAAAATGCATTTGCTTATTATTTGAAATTTTCTTTACTAAATTTAAACACCTGTAATTATTTTGTATCTAATGACACTACTTGTAACTTTCGTATTTTTTTTTTGAGAAAAAATAGCACATTAACATATTAATCTATTCAATTTGCAGCAACTTCACGCAGTGATTATAAAGCTAGTTTAGACAAGTATTAATTTCACAAACAAAAAAAATGAAAACGATTGTACTGTATTTGCTCTTATTTGCTCTAAGAACAAAAAAAAAGGAAAACTTCAGAAATCCTCATAAGTAGAAATCACAGAATTTTATAGTACCTATTGTGTCTGAGATACCTACATTGCTTTTGTGATTTTTTAAAATTAACAATTTTATGTCAAATTTGTTTTACAGAATAAATTTAAAAATTCAATCTGAAAATGTGACTATGTATGTTAGTCAAGTTTTAGAATATCTGTGCAATATCAGTGGGTTTCCCTCACAAACATTCATAATATATAAGTTTATACAAAGCAATAATATTGGTGGAAGTATTCAGAGTTAAATAAAGTAAATTTAGAACCATTAAAATCAATGCATTTTCCAAAGGCTGTTAGTGGGAATTCAAACTATAGTTTTGTTCTTACAGTACTGAAATAACCAATGACAGCAAAAGTGCTTAATCAATGAATCAGCAATTATATCTTTCAGTTCTAAAATATTCAATTAAAACCTTTACAGGATTGCTCCAGACATGACAAGGCAACTTTAATTAGATACATGAAAATATCACTTTCTTAAAACTAAGTAACAATAAACTTACCACCATTTTTTTCTACTTAAATATCCTCTGATCCATCTCTGAATAATCAAGATTGGTGAATGATGAACTAGAACTTGATTGATCTTGGAAATTATATTTCTTACTGTTTTAATTTCTTCCTGAAATGTAGTATCCTAAAAATAAAACAAAGCAATATAGCAACGTTCATCAAAGTGCATTAAAACCAACTATGCTTTATGTCTTTTTAAATGATATTTCTGAAAGCAATTATTTTGGATAAAGCATCCTAGCTATTTTGTTTTGGCTTATAAATAATTTTTATATATTCTGGTAATAGATTGCTTTTATGTAAACCTTTTTAACTGAACTCATAAGAGGTCATAAATTTCTCCTATTCTCTGGTTATAGTTCCATTTATCATAGAAACAGACATTTACATCATTCTTTTTTTTTTTTTGGCAAGGAGCATTTCATATATTTTTGCTGTTCCAAGCAGTAATTTTTTCCATTTTAGTTTAGCTGGCTTTGGTCAATAGCTGTCAAAACTAGAAGCAGGGATGCTCACAAATTATAAGTTGATGCTAAATTTAATGCTGAGAAATAAGCAAAAGTAACGAATTCAATAGAAATGGAACTTTCAGAATCAAACTGCTCTTTCTTGGCTGGATGGATATAATGAATTATATAATTCATCACTGATTAGATTTTTGACTGGTTCATATAAGGTCCTAACTTCTCTTTATCTTGTTCAGCATGTAGTTTAGGGGACAATATAAAGATATTTCTCAGATCCTATTTGTACAAATCTGTTCCTATTCAATGTCTGACTAGCATTCGTAGCACAATGTCCAGGACAACAATGCTTGAACACCATCTGGGTACATTGAACCAGTAACTGCTAAATTGTTTAATATTATACATTTAATAAATGTGTGTGTACTTATGTGTGTATTACATGATGTTCTTCCATGAATGTTATCAATAAGCCATTTTGAAGAATGTAATATGTTTTGACAATACAGGAATTTCATGAATGATTAACAGGAATTTTTATGAACAGCACTTTTTTCTCAATATAGAATTCATTATTTCAGAATTCAAACAAAATCAGTTAAAAGACTTCCCTTTTTGTATTATTTAAGGATTCTAATAAGCAAGTGTGTCTTATTAGCATATGTGATCAAAAACAGGATCCACTTTTACTAGTAGAAAACTTCAGAATAAAATCTTATACAGTATTCATTGAAATAGAATTGATTTTTTTCCCTAATCATGAATCAAGATACGCCAGGATTCATCTTTTCACAGGAAATTGCAAGTTTTGCCTGCAAATTCTTTTTCCATCTACAAATTTACCCACCCACCCCTACTGATTGTTTGTACTGTAGTAGTCATCTAATTCTCTGAACATCGTACTATAATTACCTGAACTAATGTTTCTACCAGGAAATAAAAATATCAGATTAATGTATTTTGGACACAGCAATCCAGATTCTTTCTCAGAGTTGCTCACCAAGAAGGGGGGAGAATGGGCCTCAACTATACAGTGCTATTTAAAAGTTGTGAAACACTTCTGAATTTTCATACTTCTGTACAGATATAACATACAATGTGATCTGCTCTCCACACATCTTAAAATTAAATAAAGAGAACTCAATTGAACAAATGAATCAAAAACATTTCACTTGCTTATTTATTCATTGTGAAAATTGATCCAAAGCTACATATTTGTGTTTGTGTGCTTTTCAATAACTGGTGTGCCCCCCCACCCCCAACCCCATACAGCCATCACTAGAGCTAAATATGAATGTGAATTGTTGATCAGTCCTATGTATCAGCTTTAAGGAATATCTCAGTCATCCTACAGAACAGCTTCAACTAAGGGATTAGTTGAATGAACTGTGTGCTTCAGATCCTTCCACAATATTTCTCTAGGATCAAAGTCAAAATTTTGATTCAATCATTTCCTTCTGCTTTTATAATTCTTCAGTCATACAACTATATGTTTGGGCTACTGATTTGCTGCATGATAAATTTTGTCTTGAAATCAGTTCACTGACAGATAACCTGACATTTTCCTGTAGAATTTGCTAATGCAATTCAAAATTCACAGTTCCATCAATGATGGCAAGCCGTTCTGCTCCAGAATGGCAAAGCAGTCCCAAACCATATTGCCATCACCAGGATTCAGCAATGGGATAGGTTTCTTATGCTGTCACTGTTTGCCTTTCACCAAACCTAATTCAACAAGTTGATTTCTTTAGTTTTGCTTTGTCTCCTTCCTGGAACAGCTTGAGCAGTTTTTCTTTGCATTTTCTTAGAATGAATTTCCTTGGTTTATTGTTTATTTATTTGTATACCCCACCTTCCATATATTGCTTTCCAAGTCACTCTTCTGATTTATTATTTGTATGTCCCTTTTATTATTAAAATTGTTTTCATTTATAAATCTATTTTGATATTATTTTCCATATGACTATTATGGCATTTTAAAATTTATTTTCAGACCCACATCTTTTTTCTTTTACAATCCAGTACAAACTCCAAATCCATCTTCAAATCAGTCTGTTTAATCCAATAAAATATGTTCTTTTTCTATACTTGCGCTATAGTGGCACACAATTTTGTAAGTTCTGAGTAAACTGGTTATAAAAAGCCTTAATTTCTTCTATAGTCGAATAGCACAGCCTCGTATTAATAGTCTGTTATTCTTTACGAGTAATTCTTTGTTCTTTCTGTAGCCAGCTTCGAGTTCCCTCTTACCATCTGCCTGTTTTCCTTTCAGCAAAATTTTCCCACAGGAGGATTTCTTAACATTAATTTCAAAAACTTCATATACGATTTTATAAATTATTGAACACCTTACAGGAAATGTTTTTTCAGGTCCATCTAGCCTATTAACTTTCCAAAATCAACATTCTAGTCCCACTTTTGCTGTTTTCCAAAAAAATCAAAGCTTTTCTTGTTAATCCTTAAACTCACTAAGAACTTCTTTCATCCAGGATGAAAGAAAACTTTCCCAGTATAGTATGGCTTATGTTTTGGAAGAAGTTTGTAGTGAGCAGTTTCCTAAAGTAATTAAGAGAGGAAGTATGCAAACACAATGTAAGGTGCACCCAGTGTGGCTTAGGCAAAATGAATAGTTGCCCAGCCCTCAGACAAACTTGCTGGAGAGTGCCATTTTGCAATCTCTTCGCAGGTAGAATCTGTATGAAGCCATAAATGGATGCCCCTTATCTTCTCCTCAGTTTTCTGAGCAGCCAATCCCTTCACCACTTCCTATTTTCACTCCAATTTGTAGACTCCACTAAAAGCATAGTCATGCTCAGTGTGCCAAGCTGTCTTGGAGATCTGCAAGCTAAAATAAAAGACACTTTGGAAATGGCAGGAAATCAACACTCTGCACCTCCTCTACCTATTTTGATAAAATCCTGTGATACTTCCCAGAGATGGTTCCCAATGTATTCAATACAATGCACTTCTGAAGTTATAAATATTGAGACTATACTAAGAGCAAATCAGAGATTTAGTCTTATGAAAAGGACTGGGGTGACAGGATAGCAGTGTCCCGATATCTTAGAGGCTGCCACAAAGAAGAGGGAGTCAAGCTATTCTCCAAAACACCTGAGGGTAGCAACAGCAATAGCACTTAGACTTATATGCTGCTTCACAGTGCTTTACATCCCTCTCTAAGCGGTTTACAGAGTCAGCCTATTGCCCTCAACAATCTAGCTCCTCATTTTACCGACCTCAGAAGGATGGAAGGCTGAGTTAACCTTGAGCCAGTGAGACCCGAACTGTCAAACTGCTGGCCGCCTGTGATCAGCAGAAGTAGCCTAACCACTGCATTCTAATCACTGCGCCATCTCGGCTCTTTCTTGTAGAAGAAGCAGCAATGGGTGGAAACTAATAAATGAGAGAAGCAACTTAGAACTAAGGAGAAATTTCCTGACAGTTAGAACAATTAATCAGTGGAACAACTTGTCTCCAGAAGTTATGAATGCTCCAACACTGGAAGTTTTTAAAAAAGATGTTGGATAACCATTTGTCTGAAGTGGCGTAGGGTTTCCTGCCTAGGCAGGGGGTTGGACTAAAAGACCTCCAAGGTCCCTTCCAACGCTGTTATTCTAAATTCTAAATTTATGACCACTTTCCACAATACTCATACTGAGACTTATTTTTTCCTGAGAGAAGCAAATATTTCACAAACCTACTTGCAGGATGTCTCTTGAGAGGCAGAATCTTTGTCCACACTGAAGTCTAAATAGAAATGTTCTGGCTTGAACACAGATAAAGGTGATAGATTGTTAGAATGTAAAGGTAAAGATAAAATTTTTTCCCTGCTTAGGCTCCAGGGGGTGGTGCTCATCTACATTTCCTGGTCAATGGAGCCAGCATTGTCCGAAGATCTTTCCGTGATCATATGGCTGGCATGCCTATATGCCAAAGTTCATGGAACGTTGTTACCTTCCCACCAAAGTGGTACCTATTTATCTGCTTGCATTTGCATGCTTTCAAACTGAGGATATATTTAAAACTTAGTGTTCCTAAGGCATACATAATAACGTTTTAATAATGTGAAATTACTTTGTGTTTACCTTTCCAGAAAGAGGGTAATAGTCAACAAAAAAGTTCAGAGTAAATGGTTTGTATTTTTCAGGTAGTCTCCAACCTTCAGTTATTTCTTCATCAGAAATGACATAGTAGTCTAGTGCCTTGAGAGAAAAAATGCTGTTAACAACAATGTGCCTATAGGCAATTTTCAAGCACAGCGGAGTGTTATACAAAGTGAGGGCAATAAGATTAGGGCAAAAAGATAATGAATGCACATCTTCCAGTGTTGAAATTCCATTATCATGTAGATATAATAATTGTAAATTCTTCATGTATCTCCAAAACATTGGACCAGGAAGTAATTCTAGCTGAAATAGGATTGAAAAACAATTTTAAAAGAGAGAAAAATGAAAAATGATTTAATACATATATTACTACACTTGAAGAGTATATACCGTATTTATCGGCGTATAACACGCACTTTTTTTCCCCCTGAAAATAGGGGGCAATGATGTATGCGTGTTATACGCCGATATAATGTTAAGAAGCCTTCGGTGAATGCTGCTGGGATCGGGATCAAGGACACAAATGAAAGAAGGGAGGGAGGAAGCAACCAAGCCTGTCCTTCTCTCTGGGTCAGCTCTCTCAGTCGCTCTCTCGCTCCTCCACCAGCACAGGAAGAAACTGCTTCAAAGAGCGGGGGGCTTTTCCTGTCGCCGCAGCTTCCCAAGCGCCCGTTTCTCCCCACCCCCACCCCGTCCGCCCGCCCGCCCGCCCGCAGTGCTCGTTCTGCCTGCCTGCCTGCCTTCGTTAATGGTTGAATCGGAACAGCTTCGGCTGAGTAAAAAGGCGAATAGTTATTATTCTCAGCCGAAGCTGCTCCCAAACAACCAGAAACTAAGGCAGGCAGGCAGGCAGGCAGAATGGGACACTGTGGATTGAAGCGCAGGGGTGGGAGTGGGGGTGAAACGGGCGCTTCGGAATAGCTGCGCGACAGGAAAAGCCCCCCCGCTTCTTTGAAGCAGTTTCTTCCTTGGATGGTGGAGCAGCGAGAGCGAAGCCTCCTTCTCTTCTCTTCCCCCCGTCCTTGCAAAATTTTCTGCTTGAAACCGGTCCCTGGTACAAAAAGGTTGGGGACCACTGATTTACCTTATAAGTGGTAATAATTATTAATAAAAAAGTTCTGAGCTACCCTTATTTTGCTTCAAAGTTTTTATTTAGAAATTTAATTTTTTCCTGAAATTTCCCTCTTAAAATGAAGATGCGTGTTATACGCCTGTGCGTGTTATACGCCGATAAATACGGTAATTCTTAAAAAAGCACAACCATCAAATCTGGTCCATAATTACAATTTAGTACTCCCAAAGCTTGCCTTTTCAAGTATGAAAGAGAAAAAAGGCAGTCATTGTCCACCAATAAACTTTTAATTCCTTAAAAGTTTCCAATACAGAAATAACATAATAGAAAACATTCAGAATGTTTAGATGCTGGCTGGGGAATTCAGGGAGTTGAAGTTCATGCAACTTAAAGTTGCCAAGATTGAGAAACACTGGTCAATGGCAAAAAAGAAAGAGGAGAAATCACCAAAATATCTCAGTGTAAAATCAGTCAGTTAATAATGCCTATAGAAATTGACAGCATGGTAGGTAACTAATATATCAATTAAAGGGAATGGAAGAATTCCAGAAATGAGACAATGAATTATTAGGTATACCACAATGATCTAAAAACCTTCCTAAAATTATAAAAAAAAAAATTCTTCTAGCATTTTTAAGGAGCATTAAAATATTTATTAGAAATTATTAACTATTAACCCCCTAGATTTAGACAACTTAAAAACAAGGGGAATGAATTAGTATAACCAGCTCTATCTATAGACATTTTATTTAGAGATACTCCTAAGACACTTTTAATATGGCAATAATTGTATAGAAGTTATAACATAAATTGTATATGATCTATAAAATAATTCTGTTGTATTAATTTTAGATTATGTGTTTTTATAGATATAGTATAAAATATCAACAAAAATGATGATAAAAATACATTGTCTAAAATAAGTATTAAAGGCAAGCTCCTGGACCAGAGTTGCATGGGTTTTCAAAGGCATGATTAAGATTCTCTATTCATATAACAGAGGGACAGAATCTGACATTATCATCCTGAGTCAGTTGAGCATTCAAACTGAATGTTTTTTTTTTTTTTAAAAAAAAGAATTCCCACCTTCACAAAAAAGAAAAATAAGGGAAAACTACAAGACATGAAACAAGACAAAAAAATCTAGATCAGCTATTTTTCAGGCTTCCATTTGGAGTAAGGATATTAAACATCAAACATTTTGAGCCAAAAAAACAACAACCCCATATTAATTTATAGTGCTTTGGCCAATTAATTTTATCAATATTAAGGCTAGAAATAAAAATTTAACTGTGACTGATTGCTATAATCTTTAAATGCATTGCCAGTGAAATAAAATCCTAGTTCCTATAACCCATGACTACCACATAAAAAGAATCAAATTTTAAAGAAGATATTACACATATTTTAGGATAGATATGTGTGTGTGTGTATGTGTGTGTGTGATATATATAATCTCCAAAGGTGTTCATTAGATTAGTTATTCAGTTGGAATGAGCAAAATAAACATAACTGATTTAAGAATCCATATGCAGTTTCATTGGAAAACTCCATAATACTAAGACATACCTAGTTTGATGCAAACATTTAAGAGTTCTCTTCTATTGGTCTAGATTAGATTGAAGGTGAAGGTTTGTTCTCAGAGCTTGTGGGTTGGTTTCCTAATGTTTCGTTACCAGGCTAGGTAACATCTTCAGCCGAGTTTAGGAGATTCCTAAACGCTGCTGAAGATGTTATCTAGCCTGGTAACGAAACGTTCAGAAACCAACCCACAAACTCGGAGAACGAACCTTCACCCACATCCTACACCTGAACTACAGATATTTGTCACTATTGCATATATTAGATTAGTTTGAAAATTACACTTTTAAAGCCGTTACTACTCACCTGATTATTATGGAGATCCAATTTAATTAAATTAATGCAATATTCAAGTGCATCAATATTTGTAAGAAAATTACAAGACAAATCACATATTTTGAGTGAAACACAATATGGCATGCTTCGCAGATCATATAGGAAATGTGCATGCAGTCTAACCATAACCAGATTTCTCAGTTTCTTTGCATCTCTTTCATCAGCAGTTTGGCCATATTCAAGTAGTAGTTTTTCAGAAACACAGACAAGGTATTCTAAAAATTCCTCCTCCATAGTTATCTCTTTTATGGTTTATCCATAAGAAATCTAAAGGGGAGAAAGGATTACACAGTAAGTTACCTTTATTCAGCTTACCTTTAAAACAAACCTTCAAATAAATAAACTAAATATCCAATTGCTCGATACAATTCCCCGTTTTATAAAAAGATAAGCCATAACAAAGAAGCTAGGAAGAAGAAAACATATTTAAGAGAAGATTTAAGAGCATGTAAACATCTGGTGGAGAAATATCATTTTACATTTTATCAAATAAAGAAAACACTTCATACTTATACCACCACAAATAGGCAATAGAAATATCCTCAATGGCAAATTATTGATTTGTTTTGTTACATGACAGATTTCCTTCCTGTGTCAAATCTACTAAAATAACAAACAAAATAATAAAATATAATGATAAATTAATTATATAATTCAGCCAATATAAATTGTATTGCCAGACCTTTGGGATAATTTGTGGATGATATAGATAACCTTGTGATCAATAAAACACATGAATTAAAAGCCATTTTAAAAAGAGTTCATTTTAAAGCTTTCTAAATCCTGAAAACAAATATATAAATATTATAAAATTTTATAAAATTGTTTTATAAAATAAAATGGCAGAGGGTTTCAAGGGTTCTACAGAGAAATTATTCTATTGAGAAATGACCAACAATCTATAATCTATAAAGGATGTCAACTGTTCATGGCTTCAAAATGGTTACTTAAAGAATCATATTTTTTAATCATTCTATTTATTTCTGTGTTTGTTTTTAGTCATTCATTACTGAGGCTTATGTGTCACTTCAATCACAACCAGCTGTAAATAGTATATACCCCAATTCAGTAAATAGATTTGGCAACAGCAATAGACAATAATGTATTTTAAATCTTACTTTGCCAAGGAATAAGATACTGACGATACTGAAAAAAGATAAACTATCACTTACTGCAGAGGGGATTCCCACTCTGAAATCAATCTCTAAGAACTGTCAAAGTAGTTAGATATAATAGTTTTTTTCTAGATGCTCAAAGGATTAGTGCTGAATTACAGTCTCTATTATTCCTGAATTTAATAAATTTAAGCTAGAAATGTTTACAAGCATAAAGCTGAACTGCCCCCAGGAAGAGCTAAGTTTTAGTTCACTATCAGCCACAGAAGCTGACAGAGTGGCTATTGGTCAATCATTACTAACATACAGAAGAGAGAGTGCTATGCATACTATTTTGAGCTCTTGAAGAAAAGATGGAATATAAATCTAATAAATTAATTAATACATTACCAACATGCAGTGTCATATATTTAAACTTTGAAGATTTGAGGTTTTCAGGATGTCCTAGCTTTATGAACAGCAATGCTTAAAGTTGCAAATAAATCTATCAGGCTTAACTTGAAGTCATCAATTCAGCCTAAATTTCATACAAGCATAAGCATACTCCTGAGCAGATAATGTTTAGAGTAGCAGCAACCAACAAAGAGAGAAATCATGTAAAATCCCAAGGGCAAAACTTTACAGCTTCCATGATTTCCAAGACAGGAAGTCATAAGCCTTCATGGCTCAGCACTGTTCCAGCAAACTTCCTAAGCTGATTTCTCTCTATAAATCAATATCTAAGAATTGAAACAATAGAGGCTTAGCTTGTTTATAGGTATTTAAAATGTACGGACTACAGAAGAAATTCCATAAAGTAGGGCTGTCAAAGAGAAGGCCTGATCATATCTAGTCCATGCTCCATAAATTTCATAAATTGGAAAGGGCTGTCCATGAACTCTTTAGTCCATGTTTCATAAATCTCATAAATTGGAAATGACTATCTACAGATTCTCAGATGACTGAATCAAATGGGCAGATTCAATCCAGCCAAGATATTGCTGATATATTCTAATGCTGTACCATGTAGGGTTTTAAAAGTAATTTCCAACATTTTGAATTGGGTCTAGAAACCTACTGGCAATTACTGAGATTGAAGCATTGTTACTCTACACTAAAACTGTCTTGCTGCCATATTTGCTGCCACATTTTGTATAAGGTGTAGCTTGAGTTGTCTCCAAAAGCAGCCCTACACAGAGCTCACTGCAATTGTCCAGTCAGGTGATAAATCAGGGTGTTATCTACTACAGCACAGTTGTACCTGACATAAGCAGAAGCTGACTAAAGCCCATCTGCCTATGTTTTCCATCTATTTGGTACCTGAGCAGGTAGACTTTAGAAGTATCCTCAAGTCAACTGCTGGCCAAAGGAACAACCAGAACCAACATTACCAAGTAACAAGTAAAATTAGTAGAACTTAATCTAGTCTTGTTTTACCCCATCTGGAATTCACAGCTTTCATGCATCAGTTGAGGATTGGCTTAGCACCTGTTTGTTCCCAACAACACAACTGCATAAATTCTAGGAAGAATGGGAACAATTGTGAATTGGGCTAGCAACATGCCTAAATTCCTCAGCTGTAGCAGATTTTAAATGAAGATTTTAGTGCAAAGTAAAATCTATTGGTTTCATGCAGAGAGATTATAGTGAATAGAGCTGTAACATGTTTTTAAATGAAGTTTCTCAACCAATGGCTGGTTAAACAGAGTTAGTTTAGGGATGAAATTATGCATATTAAATCTAATTTCCTCTTTATTTCTGTTCTCTCAATAGCTAGTATCACAGGAAGCAGCTTTTCTATAAAAAGTGCATTTTATAAGTGAACAAGTTTATTGGGGGAAAAAAACCATATGAAGTTGTATGGAGAGTACTTTTCTGGCCCTACAGTCTATTCTAGCCCTATACAGTAGTTTCAATGCAGCAATCAATCTTTCACAATTGCTAAAGAATGTTTAAAATGTAATACTTTCTAACTTTGCAAAATGAAAATTCACTTAGGTCACTGGAGATCACTACAGAAGTAATTTATATAGTCTTAACTGAGTAAGTCATAAAATTAAATGAGACTGTATTTTAATTTTTATGGAATCATTCACCTCATGTCAATATGCTTAGTCATACTTTAAAGAGATGTCAATTCGATATTTACAGAATTAACAACACCAAAAATATATATTTATAAAATAAATATATAAAATATATTTAAAGGCAGGGAAACCACTCAGTTTCCCATATACAACATTACTTTAAGGGACACATAAAACAGTCATTTTGTTATGACCAAGATTAGTTTCACACAATTCCTTAAAGAGAATTCTGTCTTATTCTTAAGACTTCTTTTATTGCAAGATTTGTACATGGTAAAACCACATCAAAGGGCACTATTGCTTCATTTTCTTTCATTTGCACTTTGCACCTTTATAATCTCTGGGAGACTAGGCATCAGCTCTTAAAATTAAAAAGAGAGCAAAAATATCTGTCAAGAATCTTAAAATGGACCATGGTATAGGAAATAAAAATTTCACATATCAATAACCTTACATCAACATTTTATCTTTAATGCTAATGAGACTGCATACCTAGTCAAAATTACAATTGAGACCCACTACTAGAGATAAATAGAACTGTACAGCTTATTCAACTGAAATTAACTGATACATTTGCTTGGCAATCCTAGTATTAAAATTAATGTAAGTATATAATAATTACCCCATTTGAAGAACAAGAAGCCTAAGCAGAATTATTTCTTGGTCATCTTTCTTTGGCTCTTCAGAGAAGAGCATAAAAAACTTGTTTAGTTGGAAAAAGATTGTGTCTATGAAAAAACTGATAAATTAGTAATTGGCTGAAATAAGAGGTTTCAAATGACAATGACAAATGAATAAACTTTTTACCTCAAGCCACAAATATAGTAAATGCTATAATGTGTTAATTTAAATAAATAATAAATAAATACATTTGTGGACTGGTAATCACTTTTAACAGAAGGACAAGATAATATTTGGTTGTTTTTAACCCAATGATTGTAAGAATTGAGGCCCATCTGGGTCATTCTCCTAAGGCATTAGTTTCTAAAAAAGAAGCTATTTTGTTTTGCATTATCAGGACTGTCCCCAAACATATTTATATTACCTATTTGTATGATCAAACATAAAAATAATATAAGCTATTCAAATCTTAAATCTGGCAAGAAAGAATTATTCTTTACACAATCACTCCTTTCAACTCTGAAAAGCATTGGGACAGTTATCCAGAATTCAGCAACTGTTTTATTTCCCTATACAATTCTAGGATTAAACTATTTTTTTTTTAGTGAAGTATATACCAACAAGCTGTGAACCTTTAAGGGAACTGGTACACTTCCATATATTAATGCTTTTGTGCTGCTGTGTCCTCAGTACAATATGAGCAATATTTTTCTTGAACTTTGGGAATTTGCTTCAGCTCTATCTCGTGAACCTTCTGCTCATATAGACAACAGCTAGATAGCAGCAAAGAGAACTTTCAGTATATACAGTATTTGCTTTCCAGTAGCAGACATCTGGGTTTTGGTTGCCCAGATACGGTAGCTTTATCAATAGTAAACCCAAAGTTTTTTTTTTTTTTCAAAAGTCAATTGGACTTTCCCAATTGTTGTTTTTCTCCTTTTCCTTTCATTGAAGACGTTTCTGAATCTCTTCAGAAACATCTTGGATGAGAAAACATTTTCAAAGAAAAAAACCAAGAAACCTACCTCCAGTTGCCTTTTTGGAAAAAAAAAAAACTTTTGAACAACCATGACCAGGATGATTGAGAATCTCCATAGACACAAACCAGTTAAATTAACTGGATTTATATTCTGGTTCATGTGAATAGTAGGAGTAAGCTACAAGATCCTGACAGCAGAACAAATGGACAAGCCATAATTATGCTACCTTTACTTGTACACAAATCCTCTCTTTAGCTGTAGTTCTCAGATACTACCCATTTACACTTTTACTAAGTGATTTTAATTTCACAAATGGGAGGGAAGCCCCCAGGGGTCCTAGGAATGCACTAAAGAAAAATCTATTCCTTTTTTAGGGTGGTAGTACAGGAAAGGAGAAAGGAGTTTACAGTTTTTATAGAAATTGTAGCAGGACATACTAATTTTTGAAAAGAATCTCATTATCTAATCTCATAAATATTGCTTGAGCTTAAAACTGCATATAGGACAGAGATGAGAGGCCCTTAGTATGTTTAGAACTGGTTTTAGCTTGAATTTTTTGGCAACTAGAGACAACCCCCAGAAACTAATAATTATTAGAGATAAGTTGTAAATAAGGGGCAGGGGGAAATGTATTTGTTTTAGATGCTCAGATAGATTGTGACAGCCTAATACTCAGCCAATGAGAAAAAGGTGGGAGGCAAACCTGCAACTGGGAGAGGGGATATATAAGTATATAGATGGCTTAAGACACAGGGGTCTTCAAATGTTCACCGTACCTGCTAATGCATGATGCACCCTCTTTGCAAAATAGTAAATAAAATTACCATTGTTTTCTTTTATAGGTTTTGGCTTGTAATTATATTTCAAAACTAGGCGATTCCCACAGCGGGCATACCTCAAAATGGAATTGAGCTGACCACGAGCAATGGAAGCAAGATTATGCCCCATAACCACCTCCCCTCCCCAACTAAAGATATAGAAGAACCTGGAAAAAAGAGCAGTTACCATTCTGAAGAGTAATTTTTGCTCCTACCCCAACTTTCTCAGGGCAAGGTAGCTCGCTGGATACAATGAGCCTTGGGGAAATCGTTCCTTAATGACCAGATTCTTCTCTGGGAGAAATCACCCCCAAAAGGAAGCAGCCCTCATTTCCTTTACGAGCTGCTCTCTTAATAAAAGGTATTTAAGTTTAGGTCGAGTCAGATTCCCGGGTTAAAAGCTTCCTTCTCCCTCTTGGTTTTTCCCAAGCTCTGCAGGTCAGAAGCAGCAAAGGTGGTCTCTGAGCAACTCCGGACACGCAACTCATCCAGCTGGGACCCTCAACCTCGGAATCTCCTCTCCCTTCCCTCCTTCCAGCGCTTTTCCTCCCCCTCCTCCTCATTCACCGACTCCCTCCCCATCCCAAACGGCCCCCGTCGCCCGCCTTCCCGGGAGTGAACGTGGACCCCAGATTCGAGGGACGCCTCCCGGTTGCCAAGCAACCGACCTCTCTTCCCGCGCGACACCGAGGCCTGCTCGGCCCGGCCCAGTTAAGGAAGAGGCGGTGGCCTCAGGCCGGAAGCGCGAGAGAGCGAAGTGGGCGCCCGACCCCGGGATGCCGCTGGCGGGAGAGGCGGAGGCGCGCCGCCGCCGAGCGACGCGGAAGAGGCTGGAGAAGTTCGCCGAGTTGAGAGGTGGCTGCAAGCTCGGGCAGCAGCATGGGCTTTCTTGGTTTAGGGCCCCGGCAGTTCCTTCTTTGGATGGGTGGACGGCTATGGGAATAGGGACTTCCGCGTAATTGCTGGAGTAGAAACCAGCGTTCAGATTTCCTCCCCCTCCCCCCCCCCAGTTATTTCAGTGGGTGAGAAATGTTGGTGGAGGGGCTTAAATGACAGCATTTGTCAGAAGGCCTTTGCTATCACAGAGCCTTGCAGATGGATTTGCAGTCACACTAAACCATAGTTTACTGAGCGTCTTGGATAAAGTGCTGTTGGCTAGGTTAGCTCAAGGTGCTCTGCCCAAATCAAACTATTACAATTTAGTATGACAGTATGAACTTGGTTCTATTTCTTGATGGGGGCTTTGTAATAAATGAATTCAACGTTCTCTATGTCGTGGTTGATGTAAAATTTATCGTTCACATATAAATTGTATTGGCTCTTTGTAAAGGAATGAGCACATCAAATGTCATTCACTATAGAAAATACAGTGTTCTCATCTTGATAAAGCTAAGCATATCTGGCCAATAGATAGATGGAAAATTTGCACATGCAAAATAAAAGCATTTTAGTTCTGTGCGAAGTAGGGGACTGCAAAACTCACAGATTTGGGAACGGAATATTCCAATGAACACCAGATATTTCTGTTGTGTTCTAACACTGTTTTTTTCCAACCACATTTACTTCTGAAAATTGTCAAACCTTTTCTTTGCTCCCCAAGCATACGTTTTGTACATCATTGGAAAAGCATTTAAAGGATGCATTTTTAAATATGTTGGTGTACATATAAAGCACCTCTTTTTGAATGGCTAAGCACATTTGCAGGCTCATACACCATGGACTTTCTTATGTCCAGTAAAAGCACAAAAAGAACGATCAGGAAAGCAATGTTTGATAAATAAGGTTGAGATTAAGACTGCATGCTTTCCACAGAAATACAAACAACACCTTTTTAATAGAACCACAGAAAAGATACAGCTACTTTAATCATTTAATCATTAAAGAAGTAATGCATTCATGTCCCCACACATTCCAAAGTACCTTTTCCAAATCATTTTCAATACATGCACATCTTTTGGCACCTTAGGTAGCAAAAAGGAAAGCATTAATGGACAACTATGCATCAGAATCAGGTGAACCCAAGAAAAAAGAAAATGGTTGAACTTTAGTAGCTAACTGCAGTGTAAGTTACTTGCAGGTATTTTATGGTGGTGTTGGAGGAATATCACTTGTAACCAATTGGAGTAAGGAGTAGAAATCCCAATTCAAGGATTTTGAGTCTTGTTTGGGGTAAGAACATTTGAAATCAGTTTGGTAATTATTTGTTATAATGAATGACATTTCCTTTTTTCCAATCAGGTAAAACTGTGCAGACTGGAGAGTTTTGGGATGTTGTTGTGATAACAGCAGTTGATAAAAAGCAAGAAATAGCTTATCAAAAACAATTGTCAGAAAAGCTGAAAAGAAAAGAATTGCCTCTGGGAGTGGATTATCATGTTTTTGCTGATCCTCCTGGACCAAAAATTGGTAGGTTTTGCAATTTAGAGAAAGTTAATATTAGCAAAATAAAACATATATACCCATACATACATTCAAAACATAATACAGTCCTTCCAGTGATGGGGCCGGAGCATTTGCAGGAAGGATGAGCAGAACAAGCAATGGAACTTATGCCGGAAATTGGAATAGAAATCTGAAAGAGCAGAATTTGCACTGTGTGGTCATAATGTAATCTAAGTTTGCTGCAGATATCCATTCATGATGCTCTCTCACCGTCATGTCTCTTGAACGCTTGCATGTGGGAAACAATAGGATTGGAAAGGCTGCCATCATTCAAACTAAATTAAGTACTTCCGTTTCTTTCATTAAAATCCATGGAATTTAAAAATACATTAGCTGGCTTCTGCCTCAAGTTTGTTAAGTTTAACTTTTCAATCATTTGCTGAGCAGAAACAGAAACAGTTTGTGGTTAAATGTTCAGTACAATTTGATTAATTTTCAGACAGATAAAAAGGTTCTCCTTCTGGTGCATATTATGACAGCTGTATCTTTTACTGAAAGATTTCCAGAATGTCATTAGAAGCCAAATTATATTAATTAAACTTTCTAAAATATGTTCAAATACTATTATTATGCTTCTTTTGATTGAAATGTGAAATTTCATTGCCATTAATGAGCTGGATGTTCTTTTGGACAACATTTCTATTGAATAGACTCTTAAGGATCTTTCTAGTTTAGGTAGTATTTGTATTAAATTTTACAGTGTCTCCATTTATAAAAACTTTTAAAAGTATTCTAGGGAAAAATAGACATCTGGACATGAAACATATATTTGAGATCAGCCTCATGATTTGTGTTGCATATTATTCAGCATTTATATATAATAAATGCTTTCCCAACCCTTTTTTAATGACTCCATCCATTCTGTTAAGGACATAGAGGAGGGCGGTTCATTGGGCAATTCTAGCATAGGAACAAATTCCATGCCACTTGTAATTTGAAAAGGAGTTAATCCTATGCTGCTGTGCCTTGCATTGTTGTGTGCCACTTCCACAAACTTCTTCTGCATAGGATTAGAACTCACAGACTTGGGGCTTCTAGACCAGCACCATAACCAGGGGTGGGATGCTACTGCTTCTGCCCGGCTCTATAGAACCAGTAGCTCTGAAGAGCAGAAGACACCGAACCGATTCTGTGTTTGCTGCTGTTTGGCCCACCTGCCCGCCTGGGCTCTTACCTGTCCTTTAATTCCTGCTTTTTCAACCTCAGCTGCTTTGAGCAGCACAGCTGAGGTTGAAAAAGCAGGAAAAAAGAGTATTTTCAAACGCTGCGCATCTGCGCGCAGAGCTTTTCAGCTGTCTGGGCAGCACAGCTTTTGGTGTTTTGTGCATGCAAAGCGCACATGCGTGCACAAATGGTCACCGAACCGGTGGTAACACCGGTTGAATCCCACCCCTGACCTTAACCCCTACACTAAACTAACTGACTGTATACTGAATTCTAAAAGGTTGATGGTGAATGTTTTGCATGACCTTGATCCAAATAATTATGGGTTCTTACTATCTAATTGGGCAAGCATATTAAAGGAAGTAGCTTCTTATCAGGTTTCTGTAATACAACTACAGAGCCTGATTAATCTTAAGATTGCCATCAGGTTGTTTTTTTTTAATGCTACCATGAAACTTAAGTAAGTCCATATATTCCTTTGTTCTGATATATCCTTGTTTTTATAATATTGAAATTAATTGGAATTTCTCAGCACTTTTGCCATCTTAAGTACAGATGAGATGTAATTATACCTCATTCCCTATCTATGTGACTTTTGTTAATCACAAATGTCCATAAATATATAAGATACTGCTCTCTGGGAGTTAGAGATTCCCAATTTGAGCAACTTCCAAACACATGGACTAACTCTCAAGATTCTTGTTGTAATCAATTGCTATATCTGATTTGGAGCATATCAGCAGCTTTTCCTAGCATGAACACAAAATGTCAGGGGAAACTACATATTTTGAGAGTTTCCTATCTTTTCCATGACTACTATAAAAATGATGATGACTGATCCAAGTTCACTAAATAAATTTTGTAGCGGTGTGTGATTTGAAGTAATATGACTTTCAAAAATAGATGTATCAGTTGGTTGCAAACTAATCCTGTTAATTCTTGTTATTCCTAAATTTAAATATATGTTGAAATGTTTTGTAGGAAATGGTGGATCAACACTTCACGCCCTTCAGTGTTTAGAAGAGCATTATGGAGATAAATGGGATACCCTCACTATCATATTAATTCATTCTGGTAATTTTTATCTGTCAATCTATCTTACATTATGTAAGGTGCACGTCTGTTTGTTTTTTCCCTGAAGAGAGTAGTGAAGATGAATTTAGTTTCTTTCCACTACAAAATTATACTCAAAGTCAGATAAACATATTTAGGTTAAATTATAACCTGAACATGTGTTTAAAATTCTGTTCAAAACTCCTTAGAGAAAGGAAGGATTGTAGAACAATACTATTAATGACCCACAAAAGTTCAGTTATTTATAATTTACATAAAGCTTGAAAGAATAAAGTATGACATTGGTACATAATGTTGAATTTGGAAATCCTTTATGATTTTTGGCAGAATTATTTCACAACTCACTAGAAAGCAGACATTTCAGTGTCCCTGTGCATTAGAATATGATGAATCATAGATTTTTTGGTCTCTTATACTGATGTTGGAAGTAGGAGGCAAACAATCTGTAATTTCCTCCACACAATGCTTAAAATAGGAGATAGGAACACAGCCTTTTAAAATGAAGGTTTATAGCAAACAAGTGAATTGTACAAGTTGAGGGTTCTTTCAGAGTTTTCATAATGGAAATGCAGGGTACATGAGTTTACCAGTTTAACATGTATGTTAGCTGTAACCTACCTGAAGAGTCCTGCCTTTGTGCTGTTTGTACATTTGGCTCTGTGAGGTATTAACCTATAAAGTTTTGACTTAAGTTCTCTGACCATACCAATCTCCTCACAATTTTTCTTTCTTTGCCATTTTTATAATTATATTAACTCTTTTATCCTACAACTTTATGTACATTGCAGATTTATTTTAGCATTGTTTTTAAAAACATTCTGTCACTGAAATATTTTATAGAATCTTTGTCCAATTGAGGTGGTTTTACTTAGAAAATTCCCCAGGTCAATGCTCACTTTGTTCATTTCCTTCTGGTTGGGCCTTATAGTCTCCTCTAAACAGTTGTGCAGACATTATTTCTGATTATATTCCGTGCTACTGCATCCTCCCATCCTTTAAAATCTGATTTAGAAGGTATGGGGGATTCTCTAAGCAAATGGTAAGAATTTGCAGGGAAAAGCGGAGGGAAGGCAAGTCCATTCATTCATAGAAGAGCATTTGTACAGCTAATCCTATACGTCCTTTCAATTAAGAAACAATTGAAGCAAAGATTATCTTAAAGTATGCAGTATTCTACTATTTGCTCTTTATGCAACATCTAAAAGTAGCACTTATATCAAATTAAATAATAATTAAGAATCTCGTCATTTCAGAACAGTTGAGGACAGCTATCAGAATTTGAATGTAAACTTTTACTTTGTAAATATTTACAACTTTTAAAAACAGTACAACCTGTTCTTAGCCTTTGTAATATTTGTATCCAAAATTCACTACATCCTGGGCTTCAGATATTCTGAATGTTCTAAGGATTATCAGAAGTTGCTAGTCAGTATGTGTTTTCACAGATCTTTTTCATACATCATATTAAAATATTTACATATTAAAGAATCAACCTCAAATAAAAAAATTTAGAATCTGTATGAATATGAATACAGGCATGCTTTGTTTATATTAAATATTCTTCATTTTTTCTGTTTTTATAAAGGTGGTTATAGTCAACGTTTACCAAATGCCAGTGCCCTGGGAAAAATTTTCACAGCTTTACCTTGTGGGGATCCAATTTACCAAATGCTTGATTTGAAATTAGCCATGTACATTGATTTTCTTGCTTGTATGAATCCAGGTGTTTTGATTACCTGCGCAGATGATATTGAATTTTATAATATTGATGCAACAGAACTCCTAAGGTTTAATCAGCCTGGATTTACTGCATTAGCTCATCCTTCCAGTTTGAGCATTGGTACAACTCATGGAGTTTTTGTATTTGAGCCTCCGTTACACCTGACAGAAAAAGAACTTGAGTACAGATCTTGTCATCTTTTTCTGCATAAGCCTAGCATTGAAAAAATGTATCAGTCTGGAGCAGTGCATAAAAGGAGCGATTATCAAACATCACCTTCTGGAGAACTGGGAGATTCACTTATGGAATCTGAGTTTGTATATACAGATAGCTTATTTTACATTGATCACACCACTGCAAAACTTCTGCTAACATTTTATAAACAGATAGGCAAACTTTGCTATGAAATAGATGCCTATGGTGATTTTCTGCAGGCATTAGGGTCTGGAGCAACAAAAGATTATGCAAAAAAGATTGAAAATGTCACAAAAGAATCAGGTCTAATAGAAATAAGGGAGAAGGTATTTAATATACTAAAAGGTTTGCCTCTCAATGTTATACTCCTAAATAATTCCAAATTCTATCATATTGGAACTACCCGTGAGTGTTTGTATCATTACACTTCTGATAGAAAAATGAAATTGGAGTTGGGTCTTTTGCCAAATGTTTTTAGCATCTGTTCAAACAAGGCAGAAGACTTGGATATATCAGCTTGTATCATTCATAGTATGCTTAGTTCAAAGTGTTGCGTTGCACCTGGTTCGCTAATTGAATATTCTAGATTGGGTTCCAAGGTTTCAGTGGGAACAAACAGTATCATCAGTTGCTGTTCCATTAACACAAAAGCAGATATACCCCCAAATACTTTTATGACAACCCTAAGCATAAGAATTGATGGAGAATTAAGGTATGCGAGCATAGTGTTGGGCATAGAAGACAACTTGAAACAGAACGTGGAAAATCTTGGAGATATACATCTACTAAGTTTTTTTGGCATTGGTCTTAAACAATGCTTAGAGTTTTGGGGCTTGAGAATTTCAGATGAGCTCTTTTCGGGGGAAAAAACATGTTTGGGTTTGTGGACAGTTCGAATCTTCCCTGTATGCTCCCATTTAAGTGATTCAGTAAAAGTGTCATTAGGGATTTTAAACTCTGTACAAAATAAGTCCCCATTTAAGTTAGATAGTTTTAAGCTGTTGTCTATTGAACAAATGCTTTGCTACAAAGATATTGAAGACATGCTGAAATTCCGGCAGGAACTTTATGAAGAAATCAATCTGCAGAAACTGAAAGAGAAATCTATTATATAGAAGTGGCTGAAAAATGTTACTTTTCCCCATATTTTAATTCAATAATGGCTAATTGCTTTCAAGGTTTCCAAACCCCAGAAGCAAGCACTATGCATTTTTTTTGTGTTTCATTGAAGTAGAAATAATGAAACTGCATTAAGACTGTTATTGTAGCATAACATTAATAATGCAAAAAATGCAGATAAACTGTTCTTTTGATGAAAACATTAATGAAATATTTCAAATCTATAGAAACACAAAGAAGGAATTTTTCTTTGCTTCATATTATTACGTTTTCAGGGTTTTTATTAATTCTAGTGGGAAATACAAGTTATTAATTAGGAATTTGATTGAAAACTACTTAAAAGTTTTTACATAGAAAAAGTTATTTCTGACAACATTCTGTTTTTCAGAATTGTTCATTGCAAATAATAAAGGTATGTTTCTTAAATGTATATTCATGACACTATTCTGTGTTTCATGTGTAAATTTGACATCCATTTACAAAGCTGCGATGAAGCTAAATGAAATGTGTAAATTAAGTAATCAAGATTTTGTTTATGTTTCATTCTAAATATGAATGGTATTGAGACAACTGTCATAACTTGATCAATTATAGTTTCAGTATAGTTATAAATAAAATACTCTGTCTAGATAATTGATTGCTTATTGTACCCTATGACTATCATTAAGTGTTGTACTTCGATTCAGATGATTTTAAAATGCCTATTTATTAGTCGATTTCTATGCCTGCCCATCTCACATATGTACTTGGTGGCTTACAATTAAATAGGTAAAACACATATCAATACAATTTTTTTTAAAAAAAACCAGCTGGAAATCATAAAAACCACTATTAACATGACCAGGAGACAGGCTGCATCACAAATTTGAACCCCAGGTTCAAACCAAAAAAGTTTTCAAGACCTCACAAAACATCAGCTGAGACTCAGAACATGTTCTTCCTGCCAGATCTGGAAGGACAGAAAATGGAAAGTTATAAAGAACTTGGTTCCAAGTCAAGAGGGGCCTTAAAGCAACTTGAATTGTGCTTCGAAGCACACTGGAAGCTAATGTAGCTTGCATAGCAGTGGCATCACGTGCCAAATAAACAGTCCCATGAACTGCCTCCACAGCCATATTCCGCATTATAGAATACTCTTCAAGAGCAGCCCTACATACAACATATTGTAATACTTCAGTCTGGAGGTCATTCTGTAAATTCTTTGACATCCATCTGACAAAATGTCGATATTATTTTCAACTAATAGCTTTTTAAAACAAAATTATGATATTTACATGTATCTTCAGTTTTCTTCTGTTCACCTGTGGGAATAACTCTGACTCCAGTATTGAGTAATGATTAATCTAAGACCTTATACATACATGTCTGCCTAAAGGTCACCTAGATAAAACAAGGAAATTAAAAGTAAACACCAGAAACAATCATGCAGCTCAGACAATTGTAAATAATTCCATGTATTATGTTTAATTATTATCCACAATGTGAATGCTTACTATGTGTAAAATTCTCAATAAAAAGGGAGCACTAGAAATTGCTCTAGACTCCCATCCCGAGTTCACTTGCTTGTGTCTCATCCTTTCCATGGGAGTCCACCACAAGTGGTGACCCCGACGTGATCCACTGCGGGTGGTACGTGTCCGGACCTCTGTATTTCCTCGCCTGGAATAGGTAAAGTACGTACTTAACTATTGCTGGACAATAGGATTTTTTTCAGGGAGCATGGGGGAAAAACTCTCTCAGCCACAGGAGCTGCTGAGGTTAGGCAGGACAAACCTCTTTTTCTTTAAACCCTCTGGGGGGGAGCAAATAGTTCTTTCAAAAGATAAAGTGAAAGAGCTGCTGCAAGAGATCTGGAGGCAGTGTCCCTACTATCCAGAGAAGGGATCTTTAAAGTTAGACACATGGAGGAGAATTGGAACTTCCTTCATGAAGAGCCACGGGCAACAGCTAAAATTTTGATATATTGGAAGGTTGTTATGACTGCTTTAGAAATCCAGCAACAGCCTCTTTTAAAAACTTTAGTCGAACCTCCTCCTTATAAAGGAGTTGTGTTGCACCCCCCAATTTCAAAATTGGAATATGCCTTCTCTACCCCAACAGCGCTTACGCCTGTAGAGGAGAAAATCCAATCACAAACGGGGAAAGTTCAAGCAATGATGCATCAGGCTTTCAATGAAGGGAAATTAGAGCCTGACGAGATTACCCAGATGAATTTGTTTCCAGTTAATAGACAAATAAATGCTCAAGGCAATATGGAAATTGAATGGATTCCGATTCCTTTAGCTGTTCTTAGAAAAATTAAAAAAGCAGTTAAAGATTATGGTATTCAAAGTCCTTTTACAAAGGGGCTTCTGACAAGTTTAGCTACCTCACGCATGATTCCTAGTGACTGGAAAGATTTAATGAGAATGATATTGAGTTCTACTCGGTATGTGATCTTTGACTCAGAATACCAAAGAGAAACTATCACTAGGGGAAGGAATTCAGGGGGGCTGTATACGCCAGACCAAATCTATGGGGCAGGCTTGTTTGAATCCACTGCTGATCAAGCTGCTAATTTGCCTGATCACGTATTTCCAGTGGTTATGGCAGCTGTCCTTGGGGCATTGTCCCGCATCCAGGATGTGGGAACCCCAGCACAGTCTTTTTCTCAAATTAAGCAAACAGCATCTGAGTCTTATAATGATTTTGTGGAAAGGCTGCAATTGGCTATTACCAGACAAATATCTAATGAAGAAGCAGCAAAGGAACTTTTGCTGAAATTGGCAGTTGAAAATGCAAACGCTGACTGCAAGCGTATTTTACAGCCTTTGGTGGCTAGGGGTGAGATTACTCTGGCTGATCTGTTAAAGGCATGTGCAGTGGTGGGTTCTCAGGCTTACAACATGGAGACTTTGGCTATGGCATTACAAAAAGGGATGAAACCTACAGGGAATTGTTTTAATTGTGGGAAGCCTGGCCATTTTAAAGCTCAGTGCCGTGCTCCTGGGGGGGGAATGGCATTTAACAAAAACAAAATTAAGGACATCCGCCCGAAATCAGTCTGTCCAAAATGCAAAAAAGGGTTTCATTGGGCAAATCAATGTCACTCTGATCAGAACCAAAATCCGGGAAACTAAATTTGGGGTGTACAGCTAGCCCCGCTCCCAAGGCTGTCACAAAAGCATCGCCTGCAATTACTAGGAGTGCAGGTTTGAGTTTAAAAATGCTGAATTCAATTGATGTGACCTTTCCTAATCAAGTGTACATTGAGGACACTCATTTGCATGGGCCACTGCCAGAAAAAACAGTGGGATTAGTACTTTCCAGGTCTTCTGCATCAGAAAAGGGGTTTTTTGTTATTCTAGGAGTTATTGATCAGGATTATAAAGGGGTTATTAAGGTACAATTATACACTGATACTCCTACATCATTAATGGCCGGTGACTCTATTGCCCAGTTATTTTTGCTTCCATACATTCCTATGAATCCTTTAATTGGGATCCCACGAACTGGCGGTTTTGGGTCCACTGAAATGACCAGTTCTCCAGTTGCTGCAGAATTGCTAGCGCTGACAAAAAATTTGACTACAGATCAACCAAAAATGACAATTGAAATTCAAGAAAAATCATTTTCTGGCCTTATAGATTCCGGAGCAGATGTCTCTGTGATACGCCAAAAGGAATGGCCAAATGAATGGGCGCTTGAGGATTCTCCGGCTGTTCGTGGAGTGGGTGGTATGCAATTTGCTAGAAGTAGTGTACATTGGTTGAAGGCATTGCATAGAGAAACTGGTGAGACTGCAAGGATTCAACCTCTTGTGTTGCCCTTGCATATAAACTTGTGGGGTAGAGATTTGCTATCACAATTTCGCACAAAAATTGTTATTGGATAATGGAAAAATTACAATTGTTAACCTCTCAGCCAGTCTGGATTGACCAATGGCCACTTCCAAAGGACACTCCTTCACATAAAAACAAAAACGGGGGAAGTGGATGGATATGGCTTGCCTTACATACAAAACATTCTTAATATTACATTATATATTTAAAATTTTCTAAACATGACAGCTGCTACGGCAGCCAGTAGGCATTTTGCTTCCTCCCCTTCTGCAGGTACGCCAAGACCGAAAGTTCGGTATAGGAGACTGCCAGATCCAACGTGGAGAGGACCTGTCCCACTGATAACTTGGGGCAGAGGATACGCTGCTGTTGAAGATGAGGGGACAGTTGTTTGGGTTCCTGCTCACTGTGTTCGTCCTTATCATCAGCCAAAGGGGCAAAGGGATGGATTTGGGGGAATGGAAAAGAAACACGTTGATCCAGGACATGGGGAAGCTAGCAAACCTTCATAATAAAACTGATTGTAGGATATGTATGCACATGCCAACTTACAAAACATCAGGGCTTCCAATGGTTGCAGTACCTCTGGCCGAAGGTGACTGGTATAAGGGACAATGCTATGGTTGTTCAGGGATGTGGTCTAACAGTTGGACTATAAGTAACATAAATACCTTGCACCTTGGAAGCCGAATCCAAGAGGTGGCGGGTATCTGTTGGACCCACAATGAGACAGTAGAGAATATGACTTACTTGGGGACATATCCGTTTTGCAACAAAACAATTGTTATTAGCAATGGAAGTCGGTTTTATTCTAATGATATGAAAACTAAAAATCTCACTTACTTTGTACATAACATTTCTCAATATGATATCACATCTTTGATCAATGAAAATAGGTGTCCATATATTCCTGCCACATGTTGTCCCACCACGAGAGAAAACCAGTTGCCCAAATGTGCGAATGGGAAATACGCACCACCATCCACTTATTTGGCTATGTTAATGGAATCCTTTGCACAATTAATCTATGCTGAACCAAATACGGTTGGTCATCTCCTGGGAGCAAATCTATGGTTGCTGTGTGGACGGATGGCCTATGATCGCATGCCAGCACGATGGAAAGGAGTCTGCACCTTTGGGAAAGTAATCCCATCTCATTTCATTCAAAAATCTTTGGGGACTGCTCATATCCACAATGCGCGTTCCGCAATGGAAGTAAACTCTGTTTTGACTCATGACTACTGGACACAAATATCAAGGGGAGTTATTCCTCCTTCAGGAGTCATGATGAACTATAGAGATTTACATCGTTTAAACAATTGGACAATTACTATGTTTAAAGAAACCATTAAAACTCTAAAGCTGCTTGAAGAAGAGCAAGGAAAAATCCTTGACTTTGTCCTGCAAACCAGATATGCGGTGGACACTATTTTGGCAGCGCAAGGGGGAGTTTGCGCTGTGATTCATACGCATTGTTGCATGTATATCTCTGATTTTTCTCCAAACATTACAGCTACTATACAGCATATGGAACAAACCCTGAATGAAAATCCATTACGATCGGAAGACGAGGGACTGGACGTGTGGTCTACACTTTGGTCCTGGTTGCCAGATGGTTCATGGATTCGTCATTTAATTGTTGGAGTGATATTGCTTTTTATACTTTCTCTTTGTGTATGCTGTTGTATCCAATGTCTCCCTGGACTTTTAGGAATGTGTCGGGTGAAGCCTACGGAAGGAGAGCTGTTGTTGCAGATGGCGAAAAGCTACCGAGGCATCCGCGATCATCAAAAAACTAAAACAGGGGAGATGTGGGAATAACTCTGACTCCAGTATTGAGTAATGATTAATCTAAGACCTTATACATACATGTCTGCCTAAAGGTCACCTAGATAAAACAAGGAAATTAAAAGTAAACACCAGAAACAATCATGCAGCTCAGACAATTGTAAATAATTCCATGTATTATGTTTAATTATTATCCACAATGTGAATGCTTACTATGTGTAAAATTCTCAATAAAAAGGGAGCACTAGAAATTGCTCTAGACTCCCATCCCGAGTTCACTTGCTTGTGTCTCATCCTTTCCATGGGAGTCCACCACATTCACCTTTTTTGGAAATAGATTCTGAGGACAAGTCTAAAAACATAAATTGTCATTCAGAATCTAGCTAAAGTCTGAACAAATGAGAACATTACTGTACGAAAGTTTCAGGCATGAATCCAAAGCACAGAGCATTTTCAAAATATTAAATTGCCTCTCAAGTATCTTAAATCTGAAGTACTGCAAGCAAAAGCAATCTTCTCGCAAAACATCAATTCAACTTTGGAGATGTTTGTTTATGAAATTAACCCCATACATCTCTTAAGCTTAGAGCTTTCCTAGTTATGCATAAAAGTGAAAAATGTAAGGAAGGATGAAGGTAGAGGAAAAAGACCAGGGGGTGAGGACAGCCTGGGCAACAGTAACAGAGTTGGCTGTGGGGGAGGAGGGGGAAAGGATTGTGGTGTTTGGGAATTCTGTGTATGCCTCCTGGAAATCTTTCTTTCTTTGCTTGGTAGTTAACTTTTCCCCTTTTCCTTTTTTTTTTTTTTTTGTGATTTCTATCTTCCTTGTTTGGCTTTGTAATTATGATTAAATTACAAAAGACTTGCACTTCTTTCATGATGGGATATACGTTAGTAGCATATGGATGAGCGAAACCAGGGAAAGGAAAGAGATAATGTCACTCACTCTGGTAGGCAAAATCTGAAACCTTGTTTAGGCAGATTTCTGAGAGAGCAACATCGCCCTCCATCAGTCAGGTGTCAGTGATACAAACCAAACCTGGTCTTTGAAAAGCTCGGCAGTTAATAAGTTGCACAATAGCACTTTAAGTTAGTAAACTGGATGGTATTCTTTTTTTCTTCCAATTTTGCAAAGCTCATATGGTTACCCTCTCCTAGCTTCAGAACAATTCAGTTAAGATTGTAACGTAGATCTGTCGGTTTCTTTGTTTGAATTTAGTTACTGCTCTTTGTCAGGTTTAGTTACTGTGTTTTGATTCTTCGGGGCTTCTCAGCTGCATTCTAACCTCTTCTATAAGATTAAATTCTTGTGTTTCTGTGCACTGCAGCACCAAGTACCAATTC